>NC_056679.1:166479502-166828668 GCF_018350215.1 Panthera leo | reverse complement strand
AACAGGTAAGGTCCATGAAAGTTAATCAATATTCCTAACCTCCCCCAGGAAATACATTGTAAAGCCAGAATTTCAGTATGCCTCATGCTAACATCCATGATTTTTCCGTTATACTAGTTCATTGACTGCAAACTCAGCTGGTGCCATCAGTCCTGTAATGGAAACTTATGTCTCCTCATCTGCTTTTGGTGATTTTGTTTGGATTTCTGCTTCACAAGGCCTCTGATTAGGCTTTTCATTGACTTTTAATCAGCTTCTTCTGTTCAGCACATGATAGAAAGCATATCTGAAGTTGTTTCTAAGTTCATATACATAAAGTTTAGAAACCATGGAAATGGTAGATTTTACAAGGAAAAAGTCCCACGTGAACAAACTACAATGTCAATAGATGACACTATTCCATATGCATTAATCAAGACTTATTTCTCGGTGTTAAGCCCAGTTATCACAGTCATCACAAGGAACACTAGCGAAGTACACCTTGAAAGACTGCTTACATTCCTCAGAGCCTATGGGAAAAGAAAATGCACAGCTTTTTTAAAGATAGTTTTTGTTTCACTTCTCAATTCTTATGTTGTTCTGACAAATAATTTGATATTTGGGTATACTTTTCTAGGTAAGCCTTTAAGAATGTCTGAGATGAAGGTAGATAGGCAACCGAATGATATTTCCTACTTGATCTTGCCAAATAGCACGACATAGGTACTTTCATTAGGCAGATTGAGTATGAAATGGACATGGTCCAAAGTGAGTAATGTTTTATGGGCTTTTTAATTTTAGAGATTATTTTCAACTGGGGAAGATAAAAATATTAATATGCCAATTTTGCAGAATGAAACTTGTACTTGATTATACATGGTGCTAATTAGCTTAAGAATTTATTATTCACCCTCCGTAATTTGCTGTATCTGTCAATAGATAACGCTTTGTAGAACCATCAAGTGCTTTAATTACCTTCATGGGCACAACCAATATGAAGCACTTAAAAAAAGAAAAAAACTGGGCTAAAATTTGACCTGAACCTAATAAATATAATTATAATGTAAAAATTAATGCCATAAGCCCAACATGAAGATTAGCCTGTAAAAAGTTACTAAATTCTGTTTGGGATTACCTTGCCTTCAAAAAAAGGAGACAAAATGTCAAACGTATTTTTGCATTGCAAGTAATTTTTTTAAAAATCACTGAGTGGCGCCTGGGTCCTGGGTGGCTCAGTTGGTTGAGCGTCCGACTTGGGCTCAGGTCATGATCTCACAGTCTGTGAGTTTGAGCCTTTCATCAGGCTCTGTGCTGACAGCTCAGAGCCTGGAGCCTGTTTCAGATTCTGTGTCTCCCTCTCTCTCTGCCCCTCCCCCACGCATGCTCTCTCTCTGTCAAAAATAAATAAACATTAAAAAAATTAAAAAAAATAAAAAAAATAAAAATCACAGAGAAAGTCTTGACCTTTGAAACAGCAACCTTAAACAGGTTTTTTTTATTTTTATGAAAAATAATGATTGGGGCCGTGAACCAATGGGATCAGAGTTTCTCTTCTGATTCCCAATTTCAGAGCAGAATGTATTTAGAAATTACTGAGATATGGTCAGGGTTAAGGTATTGAGTGGCTCTTGCTTTTTTGTGATTTTTTTTTTTTTTTGAGAACATCTTTAATTCAAGGCAGTACTTAGGAAACCAGCTGAAGCTGGATCCAAGCAGACAAGCTAGTGTCCCAGGGGCCTCACTAGAATTACACCATCACCAGCAAACCCACGGGAAAAAAAAATCACTGGGAATCTGAGTATTGTATCTTGTTAAAAAGATCCTCAGATAGAAAGGAGCAGGCATTTTTCCTTCTTTGTTCAGTGAATTCCAGTATTCTGGCTTTGTGATCCTTAAATGCACAGTTAAACCAACCTATATATAAACTACAAGAAAACTTGATAATATTGTTCTTTAGCTTTCTGTGATCTAGGGTATTAAACATGTAGGATGGTCAGACATGGAAAGAAGTTATAATAGCAGTGATAGAAAATGAGACTGAGTGGTGGGGAAAAGGCTGAGTCCCACACAGAACAGAGGCTCAGAGTCAGAGTGGGCTAAGTGTGGGGTGCATCTTGATTCTGAATGATAAAAACTGGTATTTGACCTCTGCAGGTCTCCGTTTTCTAAGGTTAAAATTTTACTAGAGCCTAGGGCAAGACTGTGACCAAAATGAGAAGTCAAAGGCTCCAAAATTGAGGAAATTTGCGGGCTGAAGAAGAGTCAGGCAGAGCTTAGCAAATATGTAAGTTCTTAACCTCATGTACTGGGACCTCCTCCTATCCAGTTTGGTTGTAGCAAATTATACAGGATTCAATGGGCAGATAGGTCTGGAAAAATGCTAGCACTGTTCGTGTGCTGAGAAAAGTGCGGCAGGAACAAAGGGATTAAATGGATGTGATCTTTGAAGTGTTAAGACAGTTTGAGGCTGGAGAAAATCTAAACCAAAACGCTGAATCTTTGCAAATTATTATCTTTATACATAAGAATTAATAGGGACAAGGTATTATACCTGCTAAAGTTCTTGCAATTATTCTGGTCTTTTAATATTGAAATTTTTATGGTCTTTTGAGAATGACAAAAGAATATAAACAGGTTAAATATTATTGATATTAACAAAATGCACATTTTGCTATAATATTAATAAGATTATTGCATAAATTTTAAAGTAAGAGTCTCAACATTGGAAGCAGATCAACAATACATATGCATTGTGTGTGTGTGTGTGTGTGTGTGTGTGTGTGCACGTGAGTGTGCTACTGTTGTTGTTATTAGATTTTTAAGGACAGATGCCTTGCCCCATCTCTGAAGGTACTGATTCTGCCAATGTGGAATGTAACCTAGGTATAATGATTTTTAAAAATATCTCCTTTTTTATTAAAAAAATGTTTATTTATTTTGAGAGAGCGCGCAAACACATGCATGAGCAGGGGAGGGGCAGAGAGAGAGGGAGAGAGGATCCCAAGCAGGCTCCATGCTGTCAGAGCCCTACTTGGGGCTCAATCTCAGGAATCATGAGATCATGACCTGAGCTGAAGTCAAGAGTCAGATGCTTAATCAACTGAGCCACCCAGGTGCCCCTAAAAATATCTTTATGTTATACTAATATACAGCCAGATTTTATAATTACAACTTAAGAGCCAATAATAGAAGTTAAAATCATGACCTTCAGAGTAAAATTGGTCCAAATAATAATTCTAGACATGGTAGCCAATTAGTTTACTCAGTCTTAGATTCCTTAATATTAAAATTTGGATGTTAATAGAACCAATATGATAGGATGGTAGTAAGGATGAAAAGAGATGAGGCATGTAAGGTAAACCAGTTTCTGGTGTAGTAAATGTATTCAATAAATGTTTCCAGGACTGCTAATGGATGAATACTTTGGAATAAGGATCAATTTCTAGTGATTAAAGAAGAAACTAATGGGAAATAGAAGTCATGTAACATCAAACTTTTGCAGCAAAACATGTTCTTATTAAAGTACATTTTTCAAAATAATCTATTTTAAAATGAAATCTAGCACTTAAGTAATAAATGATCCAAATGCTCTTGGAGCTCTTATGTATCTACTCAAATTCAAATTGAGTGAAACAAAATGGACAATAGTATCTAGATAAGGTTCTTCTCTGAGGATCAACATTTGGGCAACTTGCCCATTGTATATCTTTTATTTCCTTTTTTTTTTTTTTTTTTTTTTTTGTGACCCTATCTTACCCAACAAGCACCTGCTGTAAAAACAACAAAAACTATGCTGGGTATTGGCTTTTCATGTCTAAAATTCACTCTTTGTTGGGGGCAATGTGTGACAAAAAAAAGGATGCTATAATTTTTTTATATTTAATTTTTAAATTTTGAAATAATTACAAACTCAAGAAGTTTAAAAATAGTATAGAGATTTAATTTGTACCCACTTCACCCAGGTTCCTCCAGTGATAACATTTCATATAACTAGAATACACTGGCAAAACCAGCAAATTGATATCAGCACATTATAATGAATATGACCCAGATCTTACTTGGACTCTACTTTTTTAAAAAAATGTCTTTGTGTGTAGTTTATGACACTTTATTAAATGTATGGATTCATATAACCACCACCAAAATCAAGTTTCAGAACTGTTTCCTCACCACAAAGGATTTCTGTTGTGTTACACCTTTATAGTTCAAACTGGAATATGTTTTGAGAGTAAAAGGGATCTAATAATGGGTATATCTGTGACTTCACAGTGAAAATTGGTATATATGGTCATCTTGATTTAGCATATATGAATATGACCATAGAACAAGAGAGAGAGAGAATGAATGAATTATGAGTATCTCACCTGCTGTGTAAGAATTTCGTCTTTAGAAGCAAATTTTATTTTCTTTGACAGATTTCTAGGGGATTTTCAAGGTAACTTTAAAATATATGAAGTTTTTACTTAACATTCTACTTTTAGAATCTAACCCATACCTCGGCTGGGGGGCCTGGGTGGCGGGGTCAGTTAGGCATCTTACTCTTGATCTCCACTCAGGTCATGATCTCACAGTTTGTGAGTTCGAGTCCCACATCAGTCATTGATGGTGTGGAGCCTGCTTGAGATTCTGTCTCTCCTTCTCTCTGCCCCTCACCCACTTGTGCTTTCTTACACATGAAATGAATAAAAATAAACTTATAAAAAATAAAAAAAAAAAAACTTCACCTAGGCTCTAACTCAATTCTGTGAATATCTGATTGATTCATTTAGGATATAGGCATATCTTCCAGTGCCCTCCTTCCCCTTACACACACCTTTTCCAACAAGGTATAAGTTTGTGCATATGTAGGAAAAATGAGCCAAGTACATGGGTTCTTTGTATTAGAGAGTGTGAAAAGACACAAGACAGGATGGAGTGGTGACATGTTCAGTGTATGACAAGATGTAGCATTGTATAAACTGTTTTCTTGTCTATTTTGAGGCCACAGTCTGATAAATCCAATGAAACCAATGTAGATGTGACTCAATACTCATTTCATGCCTTTAACATATACATTCAGTGCTATAAATTTCCCACTAATCACTACTTTTGATGTGTTTTTCATTTTAAAAGTACTTGTATGTTCAAAATATTTTAAAAGTTCTTTGATTCATATGTTTCTGGGAAGTGTTGTTTAATTACCAAATATTTGGAGATCCTAGCTGTCTTTATGTCATTGATTTCTATTTTAATTCCAATGTGGTCTAAGAGCAGACATTGTATGATGTCTGTTCTTTTAAATTTATTAAAGTGTGGTTTGGGGCCAGAATGTAGTGTACCCCTGGTGAATATTCTATGTGAGCTTGAGAAGAATGTGTATTCTGCTGTTGTTAGTGTAAGTAGTTCATAGATGTCCATTACATCCTGCTGATCCATGATGTTGCTGAGGTCAACCATATTCATTCTGATTTTATGCCTGCTAGATCTGTCTGATTCTGAGAGGGGCGGTAAAATCTCCAACTATAATAGTGGATTCATCTATTCCTCTTAACCTTCTGATATGGTCCTTCTGGGTCTCTGATTCTTGGAGGTACTCTTAATGTGAGCATGCTATAATTTTTATAAATGTTCCATGTTCTCCAAAATAAGGTCTAATCACAGATTATGGTATATAAAGTTTATGCGTATTTACTAACTCCAAAATATGTTTGAAATTCTTATTTGTCATTGCCTTATTAATCATTCAATAATTAATAAAGATGTATCAACATTTCTAATTATTATGTTTCTGTCATTTTTTTTCTATTTTTAAGCATTATTAAGTGCTTTTATTAAGTAGAGTGCATCATTTATACTTAGATTTTAGATTAGGTTCTTAGCAATAAATACACTCTTTGTTCTATGTAGTAACATTAACCAAATTTGGGAATAACCTCAACCTAATACAACACATTTTAAATATTGGCCAAAGTCAATATTATTGGGACCAAACTGGAAGGTGCTGAAAATACATTTACAAGTCCTCCTTTTGACAGAGTGTGTTGTATAGAGAAGATAAGTGAAGAAAATTCTCTATAAAACTATCTTTAAAACACCTCATCCACCAATTTAGCAAAATCAAAAGAACTGGAGATGTATGTGTATGGTAAGTAATGTGGGAAATCGTCACCCAGCCTCGCACAGGCAATCTCGTGAAGGGCACCAAGAAAAATTTCCTAGAAGGCAGCAAAGATCAATGGTGGCAAAAACACAGTTGGGTGTTCAAACAGAGTCTGAGGATTACAAAATTTCTCACTAACCCATCATGTCATGATATTAGACAAATAACTCTAAAAACAAAACAAAACAAAAACACCCGTTGGTGCGACAGTTTGTATTGCCAATCTACTGAGACCTGACATATGGCAATGCAACTTATTCGGAGAAAAACCTTGCAGGAACAGTATTTCTTCACTAAGAAACCCAAGCCTCTAATTTCCTCCTTAATACCTAAAAATTTAATAACTAACTAGTATAAAGAGTCAATCTTTAATATTCAATTTCATTTTTTAAACAGCACTTTCATAGCATGTTCAAATAAATTAAAAAAAGAGTAAACGAGAATTCTGCTTTCATTGTTTCAGAGAAAATAGAAGGCCTAGAGTTAATGTGTTTATAAGGTTAACAACAGAGATAACAGTAACAACAATATCACACATTCAAACAAATGAGATCTACAGAGTTTTTAGTCAAGCAAGCGGTAGTTATGTCTTCAAAAGACAGATGATTAGCATGCATAGGAAAAAGATTAATTCTGGTGTATAAAGGAACCCGTAATTCACAATTTCAAGGTAATTCAACACAACATGGGATAAGAGATAGAATGAGAGAAGACTTGAAAGAAGATCACACTGACACTTAAAAGAAAGAGTGAGAAAAAAAAGAGTGAAATAGAATGAGAGAGCATCGAGACATTTTACAGATCGGTGAAATAAAATAAAGGAAAAATAATACTGCAATACTTTAGTAATAGAAACAGTAACACAAATCAACAGAGGGAAGACTTGAGAAAATTATTCTTCGTATATTAGAAAAGTTTACAGATATGAAAATGACTGACTGGTGTGCAGACCAAACAATGGAGAGAGCAAACATATAAATAACTGGTATTGCTGGGAAAGAATTCATAGAAAATGGAATTATAAAAACTCAAAGATGACATAATTCTGTCATCTACCTACCTACCTACCATGTTTAGTACATTTTTAGACAAAAGGTGAAGCATATAGCAAGAAAATGCACTAAAAATGGCCAGATCCCATTTGTAATAGTAATAAAAAAATAACACATTTAAAAATATATTTCACATGGAATGAAAAGATATACATATATGAATAAACTGCTTTTGAGGGACACTAAAGAAACCAATATATGGAGAAGTATACTTTGCTTTTGCAATAGAAGACCAAGCAGGAAATATTTAAAATTCTTCCTAAATTATTCTGTACATGTAATGCAATCTTCCAAAATTACTAAAATAGTTTTTGAACCTTTACTAACTTATCCTGAGGTTTTCAGAAAGATAAAAAAATGAAGAAAATTTTAGAAATATTCTGATATTCTGGAAAAAAGATAAATATGACTAATACAAACTAAGATTAAAACATCTATAAAAATAGTTATTTTAAAAGTAAACACTAGTACATGAATATAGAAATGGTTCCATTAAGCAGACTGTTAGGGGTCATATATTAGGATTTGATAAATAACAGAAGTGCCAATGTGATCACTGGGGGAAAGAGAAGTTATTCAGTAAGTGATACTGGCCCAGTTGAGTAGGCAGATACATTTAAATTTGTAGGAAAATTATTTAGAACATTTACCATGAAAAATGTTCCATTTCCTTAATATATAAAATGTTAGTGCAAATTAATAAGATATAAATTGGTAACCTACCAGAAAATGGGCAAAGAATATGACAAATATTTCAAGTAAACACCATGGGAATTATTTAAACATATGACAAGATAATCTCCCCATGTATAATCAGAGAAATAAAATATAAAATAAAACTATCATGAAATTCCATTTTTAACTTTTAATTGGCAAAAATTAAACAGTTTGAAAACACTGTGGGTGAAGTTAGGAACACACAAGAAGTTTCAGATATTGCTGACTAGAACTTTTTTCCAGAAAGCAAAGTTCAGAAACATGTTTATGATGTACTCCCTTTTGTATCAGTTAAAAACAGATTATTTGCACAGTTATGCTTGCATGTTCATGGCATATCTTTGCAAGGCTAGAACAGAGTGACTGCTATTAGCAGAAGCAAGTAGCCTGTAGAAAAAAAAAATTGAGTTGATTTAAGACTTGGTAACACTTAGATGCCAGAATAAAAGATTATCATGTCTATAAATTCAAAAAGGGAGGAGTAAATAGTTCCATGGATAGCCAAGAGTAATTCATGAGTGAAGGCAAAGAAATGCATCCTGGGGAAAAGCAATATAAAGGGAAATAAACAGCAAGTCTTGGGACATCTATTTGAAGACGAAATCCAGCCAATCAAAAACAAATTTAAGAACACTCAATTGAATATGAACAATTAGAAAGAAAGGCTTAAAAAAATGAGTGTTCATTCTATCCACGTAAACATAAGGTTAAATATAAATACCTAAGGTAAGGGGCACCTGGGGGCTCAGTCAGTTAAGCCTCTGATTCTTGATTTTGGCTCAGGTCATGATCTCATGATTTGTGAGAACAAGCCTTGGGTTGGGCTCTGGGCTGACAGTGCAGAGGCTACGTGGGATTCTCTCTCTCCCTCTCTCTCTCTGCCCCTCCTCTGCTCTCTCTCTCTCTCTCAATATAAATAAACATTAAAAAAAGTTGAATAACTAAGGTAAATATATGATTCCAAAGTGGAGAAGAAAAGTTATCAATTACAGAAATGAAACCATATCTGTTGAATTCTCATAGATACAGAAATTAGTGAACTCAATGTTGCAACTATTTAAATTTCTCTCATTTTTTCTAGTACGTTCAGGATACTGACCCAGTGTATTTTAGTTGAATTATTAATACTTTCAGTTAATCTTTACTTCAGTAATTATACTACTTGCATTTTGCATCAATACATTATTTATCCTAGCTTTTATTTTTTTCATTGTTTTAAAGTTTATTTATTTATTTTGAGAGAGAGAGAGAGAGAGAGAGAGAGAGAGAGAGAGAGAGAGAGACAGCATATGCTCATGATCAGGGAAGAGGCAGAGAGAGAGGGAGAGAAAGGATCCCAAGCAGGCTCCACATAATCAGCATGGAGCCTGATGCAGGGCTCAAACTCACAAACCATGAGATCATGACCTGAGCTGAGATAAAAAGTCCTATGTCCAACCAACTGAGCCACCTAGGCACCCCTATATTAGCCTTTAGAGTAATTCTTATGTTTAAATAATTTTATTATAATATTTTATGTTCCTTTTTCCATGAGCTACACTATTTCCTAAAGTAATTTTTCAGGTGGAGAACATTAGAGATATTTTATGCACAATTCCTATAAATTTTAAAATGTATTTTGTGCCTTCTCCAAATGTTCCTTTTACCTTATCTTGGCATAGGAATCTGGGGTTACAAATTTTATTCCTTTAGAACTTCATCACTGCTATGAGCAGGAAGAAGAATGTTCAGATCACTATCTTAAACTGAAAAGTTGTATTTTAATATTGCATACCAAACAGAATTGGGAGTAGGAGAAATCAAGTGAATGATTTCTGTTCCCTATGACTATCTTTTACCTCAAGCTTTTCCTACCTACAAATGAGCCATTGATAGTGATGCTATCATTAATGAAAATGTGGAAATCAGGTAAGGGAAATCCTTTACTGACCTTTTATCTAGTATACGCTAATCAAAATCAGATCATTCACATTAGGCAAAGGGGGTATTAGCCAGGTTTAATCTCCTTTTAACCATACATCAAAATATTTTATTTGTAAAGATAGGGGGGACTGAATCTAGGTTTAACTGTAATTTTTTTAATGAGGAATTTTTCTTTTTTAAATTTTTAAATTTTATTTTAATCCAAGTTAGTTAACATATAGTAGAATAATGACTACAGAAGAATTTAGTGATTCATCATTTACATATAATACTGAATGTTCATCCCAACAAGTGCCCACCTTAAGTGCTCATCACCCAAATATCCCATCCGCCCTCCCAATACCCCTCCAGCAACCTTCAGTTGGTTCTCTATATTCAAGAGTCTCTTATGGTTTACCTCCCTCTCTCTTTTTATATTGTTTTCCTTCCCTTCCCTATGTTCATCTATTTCATCTCTTAAATTCTACATATGAGTGAAATCATAAGATATTTATCTTTCTCTGACTATTTCCTTTAGCATAATACATTCTAGTTCCATCCATGTTGTTGCAAATGGCAAGATTTCATTCTTTTTGATCGTCAAGTAATATTCCAGTATATGTATACACCACATCCATTCACCACTGATGGACATTGGGCTCTTTCCATAATTTGGACTTTATTGATAGTGCTGATATAATCATTGGGGTGGATGTTCCCCTTCAAATAAGCATTTTTGTATCCTTTGGATAAATACCCAGAAGTGCAATTGTTGGGTCGCAGGGTAGTTCTATTTTTAATTTTTTGAGGAACCTCCATACTGTTGTCCAGAGTGGCTACACCAGTTTGCTTTCCCACCAACAAAACAAAAGGGTTCCTGTTTCTCTGCATAGTTGTCAACATCTATTGTTTCCTGATTGTTAATCTTAGCCATTCTGACAAGTGTGAAGTGGTATCTCATTGTGGTTTTGATTTGTATTTCCCTGATGATGAGTGACGTTGAGCATCTTTTCATGTGTCTGTTAGTCATCTGGATATCTTCTTTGGAAAAGTGTCTGTTCATGTCTTTTGCCCATTTCTTCACTGGATTATCTGTTTTTCTGGGTGTTGAGTTTGACAAATTCTTTATAGATTTTGGATACTAACCCTTTATCAGATATGTCATTTGCAAATATCTTCTCCCATTCTGTATGTTGCCCTTTAGTTTTGTTGATTGTTTCCTTTGATGTGCAGAAGTTTTTTTTTAATCTCAATGTTGTCCCAATACTTCATTTTTGCATTTGTTTCCCTTCCCTTGAGAGACATGTCTAATAAGAAGTTGCTGTAGCCGAGGTCAAAGAGGTTGTTGCCTTTTTTCTCCTCTAGGATTTTGATGGTTTTCTGTCTTACATTTAGCTCTTAAATACATTTTGAGTTTATTTTTGTGTATGGTGTAAGAAAGTGGTCCATGTTCATTCTTCTGCATATTGCTGTCCACTTTTCCCAGCACCATTTGAAGTGACTTTTTTTTTCCATTGGATATTCTTTCCTGTTTGTCAAAGATTACTTGGCCATACATTTATAGGTCTATTTCTGGGTTCTCCATTCTCATCCATTGATCTATGTGTCTGTTTTTGTGCCAGATCTATACCGTCTTCATGATTACAGCTTTGTAATACAGTTTGAAGTCCAGAATTATGATCCATCCTGCTTTGTTATTCTTTTTTAACAATACTTTGAGCATTTGGGGTCTTTTCTGGTTTCATATAAATTTTAGAATTGTTTGTTTTAGTTCTGTGAAGCATGCTGGTGTTATTTTGATAGAGATTGCACTGAATATGCAGATTGCTTTGGAGAGTATTGGCATTTTAACAATATTTGTTTTTCCAATTCATGAACATGGAATGTTTTCCCATTTCTGTGTGTCCTCTTCAATTCTTTCATAAGCTTTCTAAGCTTTCTATAGTTTTCAGCATATAGATCTTTTATCTCTTTGGTTAGGTTTATTCCTAGGTATTTTATGGTTTTCAATGAAATTGTAAATGGAATCGATTGCTTGATTTCTCTTTCTGCTGCTTCATTATTGGTGTACAGAAATGCCAAAGATTTCTGTATGATGATTTTATATCTTGCAACCTTACTGAATTCATGTATCAGTTCTGGCTGTTTTATGGTGGCATCTTTTGGGTTTTCCACATAGAGTATCATGTCATCTGCAAAGAGTGAAAGTTTAACTTTTTCCTTTCTGATATGAATGCATTTTACTTCTTTTTGTTGTCTGATTGCTGAGGCTAGGACTTCCAACACTACGCTGAACAACAGTGGTGAGAGTGAACATCCCTGTAGTGTTCCTGACATTAGCAGGAAAGCTCTCAGTTTTTCCCCATTGACAATGTTATTAGCTGTGGGTCTTTCATATTTGGCTTTTATGATCTTGAAGTATGTTCCTTCTATCCCTACTTTCTTGAGGGATTTTATCAAGAAAGGAAGCTGTAGGGGCACCTGGGTGACTCAGTGAGTTAAGTGTCTGACTTCAGCTCAGGTCATGACCTCACAGCTCATGAGTTTGAGCCTGTGTCGGGCTCTCTACTGATATAGTTCAGAGCCCGAACCTGCTTCAGATTCTGTGTCTCCCTCTCTCTCTCTGCCCCCTCCCACTTGTGCTCTTTGTCTCTCTCTCTGTCTCTGTCTCTCTCTCTCTCCCTCCCTCCCTCCCTCTCTCAAAAATAAATACGCTTTAAAAGAAAGGATTCTGTATTTTGCCAAATGCTTTTTCTGCATCTATTGAGAGCATCATGTGGTTTCTATTCTTTTTTTAATTAATATGATATATCACATTTATTGATTTGTGACTATTGAACCAGCCCTGCCGCCCGGCAATAAATCCCACTAGATCGTGGTGAATAATTCTTTTAACGTATTGTTGGATTCAGTTTACTCGTATCTTGTTGAGAATTTTTGCATCCATGTTCATCAGGGAAATTGGTGTGTAGTTCTCCTTTTTAGTGGGGTCTTTGTCTGGTTTTGGAATGAAGGTAATCCTGGCTTCATAGAATGAGTTTGGATATATCACTTCCATTTCTATTTATTTCCTTAATACATGCATCTTCCTTAGGTATAGCTAATCCCAGAAATAGATGTGCTCAAGCTGCTCTGTTATAATAGAAATAGCAACTCAACTGAGTAAAAATGTACATGGAGAGTCAATATCTTTGTAAAATCCAAAGTCTTTAAAGAAGAGACCATAGCTTTCTCATAGTTTTAGTGTTTGGTTTGTCTAGAAAGCCATAAAACACTTTATTTTGTTTAATAAATCATTCATGAGAAGAGTGTGTTCGCTTTCCAGTTAAGAAATTGAAACCTGACTCATTTTTAGGCTCTGCATCTTGATTTGGTGAAGATTGGAAATGAAGACTCAAACAAAATTAATAGATTTAGGTCATAAGAAATTAGCAAAAGGCTAATTTGGTAATGGAAAAAAGTGAAACTTGATTATTTTGCTTATGAACCATGCTGCTGTCATCCAAATATAAAAAAACTCATAGTAGCAATTGTAACATCATTAGTGGTTCTCTTGGCCTTTTGTTTGTTTTTCATTCTTAGATTCTTGTTGCTCATTAAGATCCAGTTTGTATTCATTGCCTGAATTTTGGTTTATACATACATAATTACTCGGAAAAAGACATGTGCTCAAAGTGTCTATAATTCACTTCTTTTGTTAAATAGTCAAGACAAAGTCCTTTGGTGTTAGTATTTCATTTTATGCAAAACAATACAAAGATATCCCCCTTTTTTGTAATGACCTCATTGTGGTTTATTTTTATTCTACGTTCTTTTGATAATGAAATTTATGACTATTATATTTTGATTCTGCCTTTTGTAGTAGTTCAAATTAGTAAATTGGAAATATTTATAGTATATTTACATGTACTATGTGTAGATAATTGAAACTATTTTCATGGCAATAGTATCAACGGGGAATATACATTTTTCCAAGCTATGTGAAGGATGTTAGTAAATTATTTCACATAGTTACTTATATGGGATTTAATATATGGATTTTTATGCTAATAGTTAACTAACAATGATGTTATGCAACTAACTACAAGTTCATTATATTTTTAGTAATTCTCTATGAAGAATAATACACATGATCAAATACACTTTGATCAAACCTGACTTATGACATCACATTTTTATTGGGAGAAAAACTTCTAACTTTTCATAAAAGCCCTGCAGTTTCCCAGATTTTCTGCTTTAGCTTAGCTCATAGATGGTTTTTCAATATTTGAGTTTGAACATATTTACTCAATTTACCAAATAGCCTTTGCAGGCTTATAATAACAATCAGAATTTCAAGCTTGATTTTGTATAAAATCTAAATCTGTGCCCCTTACCCCCTATTTTAGCCTGGAATCCTCCAGTGAGACACAGAGACCACAATTCACTTCTGTTTTCTACTTCTTTGTCAGCTTATTTCCTGTTCTATTCTTTCCTCCTGTTTTTTCTCCAGCTTTCTGGAGAGAAATGAGGATTAGAAAGAGAGGTAAAGGGATGCGACCAAGCTGACAGCAGATGTTTTAAGTGTTGGTTTTACTTTTGGGGTACACTCCTTCTAGAGAGTCTTCAGAGGTTCCTGCTTCAGCTTCAGAGGTCCCTAACTGCTCCAGTTCTTCTGACACAGGTTGAATCATTTTCTGCAGCAGTTCCTTGTCACTTTCTTTGGCATTTGGGGTTCAACTGTACAGCTGTATCTTCTTTCTGATAAGATATTAATTCTCTTGTCAGGTCTACTTTGTAGGACCCATAATGATCTCATGCCAGCTCTCTGCAGTATAGTACACATCTGGTTCAAGAAAAACATGCTCTCATCCTTTCCACTGGCTAATTTTGGCATTGTAAATAGATCTCAGTGCAGTAGCACTCTCCTAGTTCTGCCAGGAAAGCCTTGCCTTTCTGTCACATTTTCTTACTAGAAATGAGGCCACGAGCCACAGTCCACTCCAGCTTTTTTAGGAAGGAACTAAACCCAGTACTCAGGATCTTTCAATTACAGGGAACATATTGCCTAGAGGACTCTTTGAACACAGACAAGGTCTGTAGTTAGAAATTCACCTCCTGAGTTTTCCAGGTCCTTTGAGAAGACATAAAGTATAGCATTTTGGTAGGTGAAAGCCTATGTAGAGACAATGGGTAGAGAACCAGAAAGTCTGGGAAAGTCTTCATACCTGATGCCAGTCTGACCCTGAGTGAAGGAGAGTGGAAGAGAAGGTAGGTAGAATGGTCACAGACTGCTGTGTAGTTAGATTCAAGTTAGGCAAAAGCATGATGGAGTCTTCAAGCCACTGTTGTCTTTAAGAGGAGTCTTGTGTCTCCTAAGAGTGGGTTCCTGTTAGTAGTCCTGCATCAAGAAGTCATTGGCTGGGAGCAGTTCATGAGAGGTCTGGCCTTTGTAGAAAACATAGAGCAGCAGCAGCTGGACTCTTGGCCATCTGCCATAGTTCCCCTTTCCCTCAAAGTGTGAGAATATGGACCGACAACATGGAAAGAGCTCACTCTAAGTACATCTCATCACTAACATTCCCCACAAAGGCCTCATCTCTTACTTTTTTTTTATTCTCAATATTCATAAAGGGATACACAAGTCATAGAAGTTTTTCCTTTGGGAAAATCTGTATATGGTTATTTGGTCTTGACATTCCATAACAATTTTAAATAGAGTTCCCCATTTTAATTTTAACATTGTGTAACACATTTATTCCTGAATCTAGTAAAAATTGTGAAACTAAAGTTTGGTTAGTTATTTTCTTAAAAAATGAAACTGGTAAGAAAATAGTCATTATTAAAATAATTGTTTTTATATGAGAACACACAAGGGTGCTCAGAGAAGAAACAATGATATTTGATATACCTGTTAATTAAAGGTGTTATTGTGACTCCTGAGGGCATTCCACCAAAGTTTCTGTTTGTTTGTTTTATAGAGAACATTTATATCAATTTATATGCAGTACTAGAAAAGTAAGTTTGCATATTTATCTATCCATTCCTTTTCCTTCAAATGTGAATAATTTGTAAGAAGCCATTTTTATTGCCTTTCCTGCTCTTACCTATGAAACATACTGATTTATACATGTTTTACAAATGCAAATATATTCCAATCTGAAACTAGTAAATGAGAAAGCAAATGAAAATAACTTATTTTAAATGTTAAGTAGCTAATGTGTAACACATGAGCTCTTTGTAATCTAAACCAAAATAAATTATTGGGTGACAGACTACTTTAAAAAAATTCAATTTTGTTAACTTCCAAAAGCTAGTTCAGGTTAGAGTAAATTGACAGAGAGAAAATAAAACCAAAGAATGTATTATTTTTGAACTCTGACATCCTAATATCTAGGGAGACCTAATACCTCATTATAAAGTTATTGATTTTGGTACAAAGAGCACAGAAATTGTGTATTATTTATCCAAAGTAATGGCATGTTTTAAACTGAATCTCTAGTTAGTCTAAGCAGGTTTATTTGAGTGCATAGAACATGAAACAACCTCCTAAATTTTGTATGATTTCTAATAGTCACAAAGAAAATGTGACACTTTTCAGCATTACCCTTTACATATAGTTTAAAGTCATATATAATAGTGTGTTAGTGGATTATTTCTAAATTCTATCCCTAAAAGAGTTTCTGGTCCAAAAATCAGCATACTTAGTATCTGATCAGTATAACTTATGGTTTAGGAACTCATCTAGTTGTATTTCTTTATATATTTAGGCAATTATATGTGTGTTTATAAAAACAGACATATAAGTCAAATCTATAATATTGATATTTGATGGAACTCAAGCTCAAGGTGGTTCTAAAAATTAAAGAAATTCATCCTTACAAATCTAAATATTAATAACATAAAAATATAATGTCAAAATCAAGCAAAGAGATAAGTCAAACAACTTAAATTTTCTTTTTGGTTGAGATGATCCCAGAAATGGAAAATGAGGACAAAAATGTGTTCTCTTTTTGTGAATAGAATGGAGTATCTTGCTATAGACAAGTCTTATCTCAATAGAAAAACTCAATAAAACATTTAAAAACCACTTATTTAAAGGCTTGAGAAAGTTGCTGAAGTAATAAGAACCAAAAGGGCAAGATTCTGGAAAGGGGAAAATGGAAGTGAAGTGAGGTGACTTTCTGCATTTCTCTGGAGTCATTTGTGATTCCAGGCTTAATGTATTAGTTGGAGAATCCAGTCTTTGCCTGGACAGAGGGCAACTGCCAGGGAATACTGATGCCAATAGAACTTTTAACAAGATCTAAAACTCAAGAAAAAGGGAGAGGGGCCAAGATCTCAGGGAGAAAGGATAAGGGAAATTACCTGACACGCCGCTTGTTTTCCCCAATTATTTACCCAGTTCTGAAGCTGCTCAAGGTGGGAGTAGAAAAGCTAGGTAGAAAGATTCTGAAAAGGAGAGCAGAGTTTTCTGCTGTCTCATTTTACTTTTAAAAGTAGAGTTTGAGATTTATTAGAGAGAGTCCCTGATAAGTGTACCGAGCTTTCAGCTGGAAGTCCTGTGGGTTTTTCACTTTCACCAATAACTAGGAACTACTTATCAGAGCCTTATGAAAATTACTACCCAGCCTCTACTCAGTTTAATCCATGATTAGATTATAATTATCAGCTACTACTCTAGCTGCCCAGTAAAGGGTAGAGTGAGCCATTCCTAGAAACATATAACACCAGAGATTTAAAAATACATAATGTCCAGTATTCATTTAAGAAGTGATTAGAGATGCCATCACCCAAAAGAAAAACAATGAAAAAGAGACACAGTTGGTCCAAATATTGGAGTTAATAAAAAATACTTTAGAATAACTATGATTAATAAACCAAAGAAAATAAAGATATGGAAGAATAGATGAAAAGATGAAAAAATGTGTTCAATTAGATATCATTTTTAAACATTTAAATAGGAATTCTAGAACTGAAAATTGAAATATCTAAAATAAAGAGCTCAACAGATGAGTTTAATAGGAAATTAGACATAGCAAAAAAAAAAAAAAAAAAAGTATCCGTGAACTGGGATACATATCAGAAGCAAATAACCAAACTAAAGGATGGGCAGGGGGTAGTGAAAAACAACAAAAAAGAGACAAAAAGCACACAACATACAATGAAAAGGTGCAATATACATTTAGAATTAAAATTCAAGCAGAGAGGAGAGAAGAAGATTGAGATAGAAGAAATAACTAAAAAGAAAAAAAAAAGAGCATGTAATTATCTAAAACTGATGAAATATGCAGACCAAAAAATCTCTGTGAGCCGCAAGCAGGGTAAAAACAAAGTATACCACACCTAGACATGTCATAATAAAATTATTGAAAGCTAAAGACTAAGAGAAAAACCTAAATGTAGCCCCAGGGATAAACACATTGCTTACAAACAAATAAACAAACAAACAAACAAACAAAAAACAGTCTGAAAATCAAATTCACCAAGATTTCTCTACCCAGCAGTACTATTTTTAAAGAATAAAAATATAAAAATTAAAAATTAAATATAAAAATAAAAATTTTAACATAAAGAAATTTCAAGATACTTTCAGACACATAAAAACATACAGAATATATTGCCAGAAAACCAGCACTAAAAAAAAATTACAAGGGAATTGTTTAGATAGAAGGAAAATGATACCAGGATATGTAAGTACATGAAGGAATGTCTAACAAAAGAGAAATTCATATAGATGAATGCAGACTGGACATAACAATAAAATTGTACATCTATAGTTAAAATGCATGAAAACAATAATGTGATAAGTGGGAGGTTGTATGTGGAGCTAAAATGTTCTATGTTACTAGTATTACAGAAGAAATTTTAAAACCAATCATCTGTATTATGTTATAACGATTCAAGAATGAATGTTGTAGCTGACAGTAATCATTAAAAGAATAGAAAGAGAAGCTAAAATGAACAAATTTATAGAGGTAAAATGGAACAGTTAGATAAACACCAGATGAATTGAAAAGAAAGCAAGAAAGTTTTATGAGCATAAAACAGGTGAGTCAAGTAGAAAACAAGTAATTGGATGGCAGTTACGAAGTAAAATATATATTTAATTACATTTAATGTAACCAAATACCTTAAGTAAAGAATAAGATTGTTATATTGAATTAACAAAAAAAGATCTCAACTATATGCGAAGAGAAACATCTTAGTATAAGCATGGAGAAACATCTCAAAATAAGCATGGAGAGTGACTGAAATACAAAGGATTGAATAAAAAAAGAAACCATGTAAATAGAGAGCAAAAGAAAATAATGTGGCTATATTAATATTGAAGACGATTTTAATATTGAAGAGCATTGCTGGACACAAACAGTAAAATTTCATAATAATAAAGAAGTAAATCAATTGGAAAATAAGACTGTTCTAAATTTTTATGCAATCAATATACAGATTTAATATATATGAAATCACCATTCATAAAACTTTAAAAGTTGATAACACTTGCAGTTAAGGTCAATCAGCAAAAATATAGAAAATATAAACAATGCAGTTAATAAACGACCTGATTAATAGGTCTAATTTTCATGTAGTGTGCCTTATGTCTAATTAACACAATTAACAGCACTAATTATGATATAGTGTGCCCTACATTCAACAATAACGAAATTTAAACTATTTTCAGGTACACATGGTACATTTACTAAAATGATAGAAGACAATCTTTGCAAAATAAAATTTTACCATCTTACCAAGGAATTGTTTCATGCTCAATCTACGAGGTATCCCAGTAAAACTATTAATTTAGGAGTGCATCTTGAACAAAGAAAATGAGAAAACTTCTATGGCAATTTTCTGTCCTGTGAGTTAATGTTGCTCATGCAATTAAAGAGGACTGCAACCTTATAATGAATGTCTCATGGGTTGCAGCTTTTGCTAGGAAAGTTCAATGTTATTGCTTTCATTAAAAAAAATGTTATTTATACAGAAGAAAGATGAAAAAATATGTTTTCTTTTTAACTAAAAGAAGTTTACTTCCAAGTGCTTATATTGCTAGTTTCTTCCTTTAGTTGTGCATATATAATTTATATTGCCTAAAACAAAAATTCTCCTTGATGTTGACACTAGGATTAATGTGCCTATGAGGCAGTTAGTCCAACTTTCCACTAATAATGCGAAGGTCATGGGGCCTGCTATTCAT
Source organism: Panthera leo (assembly GCF_018350215.1). NCBI lineage: Eukaryota > Metazoa > Chordata > Mammalia > Carnivora > Felidae > Panthera > Panthera leo. Next base: position 166,808,702 of record NC_056679.1, on the reverse strand, counting down.
TGGGCAGTAAGTATTGTTATCATGCCACGCCTATAATAAACCTCTAAGCTTGGCTGGACATTTTATAAAATGTGTGAGGCTAAAATGGGAAGTAAAATGTAAAATGTAGATGGATCAGCACAAACAATTAGAAACAACTGCTTAAAGAGCGTGCCCTTTGAATCAATAACATCATCTTTGTTTAATAAGCACAGCCCTTTGATTTATCAGAAAAGACTCCGATTCATCCCTCATTAATGGAAGACTGTGCTGCAGGCTTTGTTTACTTAGAAAACCAAATTGGAGGAAATTCTGCTAGGTTGCTCTTGTATGTGGTCTCAATAATTTGTAGCAAGCAAAATATGTTTTTACAGCCTTGACAAAACCAGGAATTATTTCATGTGTAGTACATGATATAAAAATGAAACCAGCTCAATTTTAAGAAAAATCTACAATTACTTGTTCTTAAAATAAGCATTTGCAAAGTACAATGTTAATAAAAGCCTGGCTTAAAATAGAGCTATAATTCCCCTATGTCATTACTTTTGGGCTTTCCAGGGGCAAAGTGACATCAAGAAAGATAGGTACATATGGCATAGAAATACAAAATTATACAAAGTTTAAAGAAACGGGTAAAGTGGTAAAAATCAGGCACGTTAGGGGTGCCTGGGTGGCTCAGTCAGTTAAACATCCAACTTTGGCTCAGATCATGATTTCCCGGTTCACAGGTTCAAGCCCCATGTCAGGCTCTGTGCTGACAGCTTAGAGCCTGGAGCCCCCTTTAGTTTCTGTTTCCCTCTCTCTCTCTGCCCCTCCCCTACTTGTGCTCTCTCTCTCTTTCTCTCTCAAAAATAAATAAAAACATTAATTTTTTTTAAATCAGTCACGTTAGTCTGAATGAAGGTATATTTGATATGTAAGGCAAATAATTAGGCACAATATAGTTCATACATTATTTAGAGAACTAATTTCACAGATTTATCTCTGGAAATGTATATTAAACAAAAAGCGCATTTTGAATTTTCTGATTTCTAGTCTGTATGTATCTTTGGCTAATGCACAAAGATGTGGGTGAGACTTGACATTTTAGTTTTTAATTAATTTACTTCACTAAGTGTCTTGTCTGAATGTACTATAGAAGGTGAAAGAAAGTCCTTCTTTGACTAAAATGTCATTATTTTCTCAAACTATACCAACGGCCAGCTTAATGGGTTACAGTTTCACAAATAATTAGGCTCAATTATAAAATGTCAAAATAAATGAACAGACATGCCCTTTGATGTGTTTTCTTTATTTAAAACATTACTAATTTGCATATAGGCCAATTTGCCAGACTGGCAACATTTAGTTGTTCTTTCTAGCATTCATGTGAATCATCTTGTTTCATCTATTTCATCTATGTTTTCATAGACTTCATCCATTGTTTTCAATTTATAAAATTGCTATTAGTCAAGTAAGATCCTGGCAGTTTTTCTAACACTAAAATGAAATTTATATTTATCCGATAGTTTATCATTGCACAGTCAACACTATCTTTTACACAACCTGATATAAGTGATATTGTTAAAAAACTTACCTAATCAAAATCAGTTCCCTCATTGTCCTGCAATTTTCTCCTTTAATTATTAATGGTTTAAATGCTTATGTACGTGGAGTCACATTTCCTGAATTTTGAGCTCAAAGTAAGGGCAGGTAACCTTGCACATTTTCTCCATTATTTTCTTATCTCTAGTTTTCATAAAGTTAGTCTTTCAATTATTTGCAGCCCTTCAATGACCAGTTTCTCACTGATTTCAGTTAATTCTTCCTAATTCATCCTTCAAGCCATTGATAGTTGACCAAGGGACCCATCAGGATATAGACTATGACCTTTTCTGAAGTTACCAGTGTACTCTGTCAGTTAGCTCTTGTTTCTAGCAAACACAAAATCTCAGTAGTATGCAACTACTACTATGAAATAAGTATGCATTTATTTCACACGTATTTGTAATTCATCTGGGGTTGACTCTGATGCTCTTGGCTGGGCTGAGGTGGTGGCTCTAAGTACAGGTTGAGTCCAGGTATGCTCCATGAGTTTGTTATTTTACTTGGACTGGGTAGCTGACTAGGGCATAGTCCTCTCACGGTTATGGCAAAAATGCAGGAGGACAAGTGGAAACATGTGAGGTCTCTTAAGGCCTAGACTTAGAATTGTTCACCCTCACTTCTCTCCATATTTCATTACCAAATTAAGTCCCACAGCTGAGCCCAAGGCAAGAGGTTAGGAAATATCCGCTGTCTTCTGTGTCAGGAGGCACAAAGTTACAAAGCAAAGAACATCAATGCCAAGAGAGGTGAAGAATTGGGGCCACACAGCCCTCAAAAGTAAAAGGATGATTTCTTCTAAGATGTCTTCCCTCTATGGACTCTTTAGAACTCTTAGGTTTCTTAACCTCAATTCTAATCTCTTTTCTCCCTACTTAATATTTTTTTTTTATGTCTTGCTTCTCAAATGCTGGATTTGTTAAGTTCCTTACCAAAATACTGATTTTCTTTTCTCATTACATCTTCGCTCCTCAGTGGTCTCATGTACTTACATGACTTCTTTTATCACTCTTATTCTGAAAACACTTAAATCTAAACTTTTGGCCCTCATCTCTCACTTGAATTTGGAACTCAACTTTCTGAGTCTGGCCTAGACTTATCAAACATAAAGGACATTAAGAACTCTAAACTCACAACTAAATTATTAGACAATCCAATTATGAAGCCTATTCTATTATCTTTAAATATCTTAATGGCATCATCTTGCACCTAGACACTTAAGCTTGAGTTCTGAGAAACAAATGAAGCAACTGTCCCTTCTAAACCCTCCAAATTTAATCAGTTGCTAAGTCCTATTGAGTCTACCAATACTCAAATCCATCTCCTGGTATTTCCATAGATCTCCTTCTAATTTCTTTGGCAACTTTTATTATACTTAAGTTGTCATAGAGGTATTGTTGTAAGCCATGTTAATTGCCGGGAAAGAACTTAGTCTCACATAGGACGTAAATATTAAAAGAGTGATAAAGTACTAAATAGTGTCCAGAATATGGAGGGACAAGTTTAGCAGGGTGAATCGGGGACAATGTGATGTTCTAACTAGCTTTTGGATTACGTGATAAAAGATGGGTTAGATTTAGACATGAGAACACAAGATGATATGGAAAAGGAACATTCAAGGTAAAGAAAATTAATTCATATCATTTTGAAAGAAAATTGGAATATTTAGGATTAAATCCCAGGAAGTTTGGGATGTAGCCAATATTTGGTTTTCCTCTTATTGCATGGGTCCAAAGAAAATAGAAGAGTCAGGCATTTCCTATTCTTTATTCTGGTGGTGGGGGAGGTGGGCCAAGGTACAATTTACACTGGAAGCATTAGAGTTGAAAGTCCATTGGCAGGCCAATGCCTGATGGTGGTAGGTAGTGATGAAGAGTTTTTTGTAGTGGTACACCAATGTGTGTGAACTATAGGATCACATATTTTATGACGTGACATTGCTTGTGTTGTTAGATTTCCAGTCACTTTATTTCTTACCAACTTTCTGTGCCAGCTTTTAAACTTCCTAGTAGTTTCATGAGCTGCCTAAAATGCCTCCGAGGCATCATTTTTCTGCTTAAGTTAATAAGGAAGAGTGGTGTTTGTTTTCAACAGCGACCTGTTGTTGATCAGATTCTCCAGAAGCAGACTCTGAAGTGAGGATTCTGTATTAAAGAATTATTAAGGAATAGCTCTCATGGTTAAAGAATGTGCCACGCAAGACAGGGAAAGAAGAGAGTAAGTGTGGACAAGATTTCAAGCTAAGTCCTAAGGGGAGTGAGTTTCCTAAGAGGAACTCTCGCAATGTAAATTGCACCTCAGAAACTGTTCTCCTCAAGGCAATGGTGCTGGGCTATATTCTTGAGTGCAGATCAGTTATGAGACAAGTCTCATCTCAGGGGTTCATCAATCTCCAGACACATCTGCCTGTCAGCTTATTCAGGCAAACAGCTCCAGTAGTTCAATGGTGGCCCTCAAAGAGGGTTGTAGGTACAGGCTATAAGCAAAACTACAGAGATTCCAAGGGAGGAGAAGAGGAACCCACAGAAATGACAAGAGAGGGGAGGTGTTTAGATGAGGCAATGAAAGTGTTTGCTATAGACAACCGGTCAAAAAATATTGGGTTTCAGATAACATATTTTCACGAAAAACTAAATGAAACTTCAGTTGATTATACTTAGGGGTACAAGTAGTGAAATGCTGTTAGTATTCAGGAACTGCCATCTAGCCAACCATGACTTGCAGTGAAAGGCAGCATGGGATAATGCTTAAAGCGGTCTATGAAATTCAGCTGCCTTGGTCAATTTCAGCTCTAGAACCTTCTGGAGACTGACTTTGGTAAGTTACAAAACCTCTTAATGTCTCAGTTCCTACATGAGTAAATTCAGGGTTAATCATAGGGTACCACCGCCAATGAGGTTTTGTGAGTATTAACTCAGTATTTCTGTAAAACTCGGAACAGGGTCAGACTCATGATAAGCAGTAAATGGTGTTAAATAAACAAAAAAAAGTAATGAAACATCTAATTAAGTTATCACCCGCAACTTCCTAACCATTTCTCTGGTGTAGAATACTGCCAATGACATAGATCCAAGACATTTTAATGTTGGAAGCAAAGATTTTGAGCATGTAGGAATATATTATCTTTTGGCTACATGGCACTAAACTTTTTTCTGGTTTAGGGCAGAGGTTCTGCCTGTGTAGGTTTTGAAGGGAAGAAGAACCTTGCTTCCTTTTTTCTTCTCTCTGTTGGCTAAGGAGTAAGTACGTATTAGCCAGGCTCACCAATCAGGAGGTACATCCATTTTACAACTTTGACTCCAGAGGGAGAGATGAAGGTAACTGAGGCAGGTAAAAACATTCATAGAGGCAGTGGGGTGGCAAGAGTACGGGTGCACTGTTAATAGTGTTTTAAATGGTCTATTCCTTTAGAATGTTTTGGCTACGTTTTTGACATCCAGTTTCCCTTGATTCCTGCTTATTTCCTGAGCCTGGTTGTCCAGTATTGCCAACTGCTGTATGATTTGCCCAAGAGTGTGAAAATAAATTCCGTTTATGTATCCGTCAGCTAGAAGTGATTCTATTGCTGCAACCAAAAACCCATGTGGTTCACATCACTTGTCTTGGAGAAGTATACGGGAAAGAATATGAAATGGCATATATCAAAGCTATTTAGTGAAAATAATTTGTCTTTGTTAAAGGTATATGTATGTAAATTGTTATAATTGGGTCTTAGAATTTCTCAATTGGCTAAATTTTTTAAATGACTCAATTTTAGTTGCTAATGAACAAGACAGTTCTTGGGAAAATACGTGCATTAAATGCAGGCTTTTCTTGGATCACTATAAAAAAAGCTAATAGACTATATGCTTGAGGTCAATTTTTTTAAATGATGATTTGATTTCAGTACCAATATACTCTAAATCACTGGCATCTAGAGTCATGCATTCTTGGGCTGGATTGTCTGGATTTAATATCTAGATCCACCATTTACTACCTCATTAATATTACTGAGCTTCTGTTTGCTTATTGACAAAAAGGGAATTATATCTGTAAGTTCTTCATAGGGTGGGTGGAAAGCTGAAGTAACATTATATGTACAGAGTTTAGAATGAGGCCTTCTTCATAGTAAGTATTATAAAAGGGGCAGTTCTCCCACTCTTTCCCCTCCTCCTCTCCATTGCTGTTGTTGTTGTTATTTGCTAGCTAACTTGTACTAGTATATAACATTGTCTTTAACTTCTTTAGAATTAAAATCGCAAGAACATATCTGGGCTTATAATCTGTAAGCCATATTGCTGTTTAATTTGCTACATTTATAACACTGTCTTTTTGGCCTTTATGTGTGCTGTTTAATAAATTTTATATATAAAATGGTTACTATCTAAAAAGTAGACTTACATGCATTAGGGTTAAAAATTAGCCACAATATATTTCTACATTTCTTATAGTTAAATGCTTCTTTTCCAATATGCTTAGAAATATGGCTCAAGTAGTTAATGTCTATAAATTAAGTAGAGATAAGATTTGTATAATCAAATGAGATAAATCAATTTTATTTTAGAAGTATTACACATAGCATTCTAAATTTAATAAAACTTTGAGATGGGCTTTTAAGGAATTTCAATGCATTCCTTTTTAAAATACTGAATGTCAGACTAACACTGTAATATGATATTGTTAATGTAGAGGCCATTTTGACTGAGTCTATATTATACCAAACAAGATGGGATACTCTGTATGGAATAAACTAAGTATTTTATCCAGTGGCAAGAAAGAAATTTGAAGGTCAGAATTTACACTATTTTCCACTTCCAGCTCTCCAGTAGCATTTTAAAAACACACTCAACACATTTTAGCTGCAAGGAAATACCAATCTAGAGAAGAAAATATTTTCAATTCACAATTCTGACAGCTTCAAGGGCAAAGTATTACAGAAGTGTTCTGAAAATTTTAGGAGATGTAACAAAGTGAAACAAGAGCTGTGCTTCAGAATAATGAACAAGATATTGTGGTTCATAAATGTATCCTATACCTAAATACCAAGGAGTGTCATTCCTTAAGTATACAGTCACTGTTGCCTGAATATAAAGTTTTCCTTTTTTTTTTCCCCCTGATGGTAGTGATGGGATGAACTATATCATACAAATCAAATTTAGTTTAATTATTTAGTTACTAATGTATGCTGGATGATAGAAGGGCAGAGGGTAATCAAAGAGTCTGTGCATGTACAAAAAGTCTGCAACATGGTTTGTGTCTCTGATTTACTTTATTATTTTCACATTTTCTTTCAGTGACTCTTTGAAATTGAATGTGCAGAAACAAGATCTAGGGTCAGATTCAGTTGACACAGAAGTGCCCTAACTCTTAGGGGTGTTATTACAAGCGTTTCTCAAACAGCTCTGAAATTTAAATATTAACTGAAGTATTTCCATCCACATCATAATTCTATAAGTTCTGTTTTGTAAAAACAGCTTCTATTCACTTGACGGTATCTGGTAGACGGATGTGGCAGATATCTGGGCAGTAATAACCCAGACCTGATTTCAAATTGTAGCTTCCCTACTTTTTAGCTGAGTGAATTTGAGCATATTTAACCTCTCTAATTCATAAGAATGACTACTGAAATAGTGTTGAATTGTTCACAGGTATAGATGTATATAAATGTCTATAACGCCATATATGTATTAGCTACACAATAATTTGTAACTTCTTTAACTACCATCATTATTGCTGATTCCAATAGAACCCACTGGTATTTTATTCTTATGTATTTATGGTGCTAGTCTGTCTTACTACAAAATAGATGAAATAGGTTTTATTAGTATAAAACTATAAAATTATTTGAAGGAAGAAAATTTCCTTGCCCGAGGAAGGCATTTACAGCAAACATTATATTTAATAGTGATAGAGTGAAAACATTCTCATTAATATTTGGGAAAAGACAAAATCCCAGAAGGAACATTTGGTTTTTAACATTTTTTTGAGATTTCTGGTCAATACATTAAGTCACAGAAATAAATGGAATAGAAAGATGAGAAAGGAAAAGAGGTAAAATTGCTAATATTTGTAAATGATATTATTTCTGGACATTTATCCAGGAGTCCAAGTTAATTATCTAACAAGGCTTAGAACTGAGTTTTACCAGTCTTTACATAGCTTGTGTGAGTTTTAAGGTTGGCTAGAACAACAACTTGCTCCACAATTCTGCTTGATATAAATGAATGAGCTGATAAAGCTATTTAGTTTCTTACAGAGGAAATATATTCCAGAAATAATAGTTACAAAATTAAGTTAAAATATTGCTTCATCATAAGGACAAACATTGTAGACTACCTAGAAATAATCTTCAAGAGATTCAAGATTTATTTTTGTAAAGGATACAAATTTATTCAAGGGCAAAATAAAGAAGATTTGTGTAAATAGACAGATATACTATGTTCATAGAAGAGAGGATCTAATGTTATAGTAATTAATTAATATATAAGTCAAAATAAGTTCCTGACACAATTCAAACAGGTTTTTGTGGAACATGACAAGCTGATCTTAAATTCCTATGGAAGAGAAAAGAAACAATAGCCGATACTCTCTTGAAGAACCAGGTAATGGGAATCATCTTACCTGTATCAAAATGTTCTAAAGATATCATTTTAAAACCTGTGTTGGTACAAGAATAGGTAACTAGATGAATAAAATAGAAGGCTCACTTACAGAACCATGTATATGGATTTATGATAATTGTAGTATTTCATATTAATGGAGAAAAAGTGAAGCATTCAATACATGAAATTTGCATTATTGATTTTACATTAAGAAAAGAAACCAATCCCTATTTCATACCACTTATAAAATAATTTTCAACTGGATCATAAACCTAAGAAGGCAAGCTATAAAATACAGAAAGGACAGTAACAAGTGTATTTATGACTTTGGGTGTAAAAACGACCCTGTTTAAGAAAGGCAGAAAAAACAAAATCTCCAACAGGTGACTATAATTATTGTTGTGAACAGTGAATACTGTGCAGAATTATAAAATCACTATGTTTTCCACCTGAAACCAATATAGCATTGTATATATCAACTACACTTCAACTTAAAAAAATTCCCAAAAGAAACTAATGATAATTCAGACCTTGTCAAAGTCAAAAACTTCTCTATCAAAAAAAACAAAAACAAAAACAAAACAAACACAAAACCCTAAATGAAGTTTAAAAACAGGTGACTGACTAGAAGAAAATATATATTAAAATAATTTCCAGATTTTTTAAGTTAATAAGGAAAATATTAATACTCTGATAGAAAAGGGGCAGATAATATGACTGGGAAAGGAAATAAAATGCCCAATAAACCTATAAAAATGTTCAATCTTACTAATAATTAATGGAATCCAAATTATAGCAGGTGAGATGCCAATTTTTCTCAAATATCAGAGTACCAAAAATTGAAGTTTGATGACATCAAGGTTTGGCAAACAAATGGTAAAATGGATATTCTGAGACATTAAAGGTTGGCATGTACAAACAATAGAGTCATATGAAAGGCAATTCATCATTAGATCCTAACAGCAAAAGTATACTCATTCATGACACAGTAATTCCACTTTTCAGTATCTACCTTTTAGAAATATCTTTCCACAAGAAGGATGTTCATTGCAGTATTTTTTCCACAAGTAGAATGTTCACAGCAAAATGGGAAGAACTTAAAAGACATCAAAATGTGGGGTGGGGGCAAGATTAAATAAAATTTAGCTTATCCATTCTATGGATTGCCATCCACAAATTAAGAAAAATAATGGGGGTGCTTGGATGGCTCAGTCAGTTAAGCATCCGAGTCTTGGTTTTGGCTCAGGTCATGATCTCATGGTTCACGGGATTGAGCCCTGTGTAAAAAACAAGTTTCTTACAGAGGAAACATATTGTGGAGTCTGCTTGGCATTCTCTACCTCCCTCTCTTTCTCTGTCCCTCCTTTGCTCTCTCTCTCTCTCTCTCTCACAAATAAATAGACATTAAAAAAGGAAAAAGAATGAAGATCCTTACATACCAACATAGATGACTATCCAAAGCACATATTTTTTAAAAAAATAAGTAAAAGATACATACAGGATGATGACATTTATACAAAACAAAACAAACAAACTCACAAAATACTACATATTTTCTTTGGAAATATATGTACATGTATGTATTTGTGTGCATGTGTGCTCTAAAGGGACCTTAGAACTCTCTGAAATAATTTTTATTATTTCAGTAATAATCATTAATTAATTATGTCAAGTTCAATTTATTTTTAAAAATAATACAAAACAATAAAATTCTACCTTGAAGGATAGTTTTGAAGATCAAATTAGCCACAGTACTTACAATAGTCATGGGTATATATTAGTGGTTGTTCAACTAATGTCAATATCTTTCACTCATATACAAATAAATAGATAAAAGTTCTTTAAATTTCTATTTCTTTCACACAGTTATCATTTAACAGTAATTGAGAAATAGTGATTATAATAGAAAACATGGATTTAGAAATTATCATTCCTGTGTCTGCCATTATTTGATTTGGATTTCACTCTATATCCCTAGGTCTAAAAATCTAATGTAATTTGAAGAACTATTGTTATTAAAAATAACCACTGATTGAGAGAGGATAGTTTTGAGTGTGTATATATATATTATAACATATATATGAATATATATATTTGAATATATACTGAAAATATATTTGAACCGTAACATTATAAACAATACTGAAAACTATCTTTTTTCTCTCATATATATGTATCATATGTATGTATATGTATACTGAATTTATAAGTATGTTTACTGAATACATATATTCATATATCAATATATACATACTGAATACACATATATACTGAATATATATATATATATATATATATACTGTAAAATATGCTGAATATACATATATACTGAATATAGGTATACTGTAAAATATACTGAATATATATATACACACACATATATATATATATACACACAAATATATACTATAAAATTAAAACCAATACTGAAAACTATCTTCTTGCTCTCAATTACATATATGTATTCCTAAGTATTGGTAACTAAAGATGACTAATCAATATAGTTTCAAGTTATCATCTGTGATCCTTTGCTTAGTGCAGCAGCTCTCAATCTGGATAATACATAGAATTACTTGGTCACTTTTCAGGAAAACACTAATGCAACCACTCCTCCCCTACAGGAAATGGTAGCTATAATATATTCCAGAAGATTTTATTATGCAGCCAGTGGAGAGAATCATGGCTTTGTGGGAAATCTGTGCAGGTTTTTAATCAGAGTATATACTTGTTAATGTATTGTAAAATCTTTCCTTAACCAGTGTTCTTTAATTATTTTTGTGGATAAAGCCTCCATTTGTTTTCAGTTGATGATCTTTGAGTCGCCATTAATAATAATGTCGTTCAATTTCCAAAGGAATTGGAATTTATAACTGAGGATCCTTGAATAATAATATGTCATCATTTAAGAAATAACTTTAATTGAAATTTTAAAAATCAGATAAGCTTTAAAAGTTGTTTGATAAATATACTGCTCAAAATAAATATATTATAATTCATGCACAGCACTAAATCTGATATGAAAAATTTATCTCAGCATAGATACATCACTATTTCAGTATTACAAATTGAAATTTCTATCTTGAGGTGCGAATGTTTTTTATCATTTGGCTTATAATTATTTCAATTAAATCAATGAAATGTTTTTGCACAAATGACTATGAGGTATTATGTATGTATTATAGCAAATGAACTTTAAGGTAATACTTAAAATAACTGTAGTGGAAATATTAAGTTGGAATATTTTAATGCTTTTTTAAGTATCACAATATACTATAACCACAAAGTGGCTAATATCATCCCCATTATTCCTGATTAAAACATAAAGTTAGCTATAGCTACAAAAATAATACTTAACATTAAAAGGAGATTTGTTCCTTTTGTTTTTAAAGGTTGGCCGCAATAAAGGTGAGATTACAAAAACAGAATAGGATCTTGATTTTAAGAGAGAGATTCAATGTTGTTCTGTGATACTCAAATACTTGTCTACGGGTAAATATATCCCACATAGGCATATGTATGCTCAAATACAAGCAGAATATGGAAAGCCCACATACAAGGAATGGTGATCTCTGGCCAATGGTTAGTGAGTCCTACCAACAACCACACAAATGCGTTTGGAAGGTCATTCTCAGCTCAGTCAAGCTTTGAGATGCCTGTAGTCCTGGACAACAGCTTGACTACAATTTTGTGAGAGAACCTGAGCCAGAACCTCCCAGCAATGTTGCTCTAAGATTCCTGACCTATAGAAACTGTGAGATAAGATAAAAATGTTATGGTTTTAAGCTGCTAAGTTTTGGGGTCATTTGTTATGCATTTCTCAATGACTAATATACCTATTCTTATTGCTGCTTCTGCTACCCTCATATAGAGTAGAGAATAGGATTCCACACTGGAGATATTAGAGAACAGAAGAGTCTGCCAGGTAAAGAAGGAAGAGGGAGGACAGGCTTTATATCTCCTAATCTCTTTGATTTACTTTATGTTTATGCTAATGAAGTAATGTCAGCTTTTACTAAACATCCCTGATCTGCTCTTGCTCATATTATGCTTTTCTCTGGGTTTCACTCTACCACACTCATGTCTATATAATTTTTTTATCCTTCCTTCTACTTTCAACTCAGAGATTGACTTGTTATGTGAATCAATGAATCATTTTATAATTTTCTCCAGTTGAAGCAATATTATTCTCATTTGTACTACCAAAGAAAACTGCAGGGGTGCCTGGGTGGCTCAGTCAGTTAAGCATCTACTCTTGATTTCCGTTCAGGTCATGATCTCATGGTTCATAGGATCCAGCCCAACGTCAGGCTTTGCACTGACAGCACGGTGCCTACTTAGGGTTCTCTCTCCCCTCTATCTCTCTGCCCCTTCCCTGTGCATGCTTTCTCTCTCTCTCAAAATAAACAAATAAGTAAACTTAAAAAAAACTGCACATGTCCTCCTCACTTTTCATTGTTGGCCTTGTTTGATCATGATTGGGTACAGGTTTCTCAATCAGATTTTAAGCTCTGAGAGAAGCATCTATGAATGAATTGTTTGTTTTCTCATTCCCAGTACTTGTAGGATTGAATTGAATTAAAATAAGCTGTGGACATTAAAGAAGCCTTAGGGTCACCCATACTAAAATTATAGTCATGTCCTTGCATTTCTTTATGTTCAATATAATGTAGAGGAGTAACTCAGTTTTGGAATCAGAAGGAGATAATATCACTTGGATTAACCAGATTGTAATTAGATAGGCTCGGGTCTGTTTTTCTTTTCTTTACTTAAAAAAGAATACTGGGGTGCCTGTGTCGCTTAGTCAGTTGAGCATCCAGCTCTTAGTTTGGGCTCCAGTCATGATCCTGGGGTCATGGGATTGAGCCCCGTGTTGGGCTCTGCGCTAATTGTGGGGCCTACTTAACATTAAAAATCCTGAGTCTGGGGCACCTGGGTGGCTCAGTTGGTTAAGCACCCAACTCTTCATTTCAGCTCAGATCATGATCTCACGGTTCCTGAGATGGAGCTCCACGTCAGGCTTGTTGTTGACATGGAGCCTGCTTGGGATTTTATTTCTCCCCCTTTCTCTGTCCCCCACCCCATACTCTCACTCTTTCTCTCTCTCTCAAAATAAATAAATAAATATATATTTTTTTAAATCCTGGGCCTATTTTCCCATATATATATATATATATATATATATATATATATATATATATATATATGTGTGTGTGTGTATATATATATATGTATATATATATATATACACACATATATACATATATATGTAGAATGTAGATATTTATAGAATGGGTCAACTGTTTTGAATTAATCATGTCAGAATCTTGTCTGGAAACTGCATCAAGGCAGCCAGCCAATTAGCATGTAATTCCTAGGCAAAACAAAATTTAACACTCATTCTTTTTCAAGTAGGTATTGCAGGATAAGAAAATGCCACACTTCACATGGTATTCATATGCTGAAATTGCTAGGTTTTGAGGCTAACAGAACTATTTATTCAGTAAATGGAACTTATGGACAAGTGCTTACAAATGGCCAAAAAGTTCTGGTTTGTATCAATTAATTTCTCAGAAGATTTTTTTCCCTTAAACAAAACATCATGAATGCACAGCTGCAGAATATGTGAAAAACAGTTTAATGGTATACTCTTCAATCAATGAGGCATTTAAGAAATGCACATAGCATTGTTTCAGCAAGTAGCCTGGATATAAACTCAGAATTTGGACTAATTCCAATAGTCTCAGAGATTAAAAAAAAAATCAGCTATACCTGTGGGAGTTTGTTTACAGACCCTCAAGTAATAAAGGGCAATATGCCCTATTCTGGGGGATTTGGGGGCTGCTATGAGAGATAAAGGCAGTGTTTTCATAATCCAGGCAAAAGCTCTTTTAGATACATCAAAATTCACATTTGGGGCAAAATCAATAATGATAAATGATAATGCTCTTTTTTTTTTTTTTTGGTCTAATAAACTGCACTGCAAAGAGATACATAGCAAGCTTAGAAATACTAATTGTTGATGAATATTCATTTCCTAGAAGAGCTTATATTAGTGGAAATTAAATTCAAAGCATGCTTGTAAATACCTTGAGCATCTTTTTTTTAAAAAAAAGGCAATATAAATTGTCCACATTGACAGCATTATTATTTTTTGTTGATGTTGTTCCTCAAACTACCTCAGATTTGCCACTTTAAAAAAGTAAATCTTTATATTCCTTTCTGAGAATGAAACATATCTAAAATAATTCCACACCATCTTGCGCTGTAGCTGACTACCAAAGCAGTCTTTGTCTAGAGTGAGGCCATGTTGTGGGGAGAGCAATCTGATAGGAGTGAAAAGTTCTAGTTCCAGCAAGACTGTTCTAGTCTGGATTCTGGACATGGCTCTTACTTTTGGGAGCTTTCAGACACTGAGTCTCACGCCGTCATTCACTTATTCCTCTGAGTTGCTCTTTGCATATGTCAGCAATGACATAAATATTTATTATGGGGTTACCATGTGCCAGGCACTCTGCTTCATGCTTCCAAAAAATTTGAATAAGATAGACATAGTGGTGGTGCTTGTAGAGCATATAGCCTCATGGGTGAGTGAGACAATTCAATAGACTCTAACTGTAATTGCAATAAAATGACAGGAGAATTAAATGTTGCTCTGGGCATACATAGCTACAGTGCTTTACACAAGGCCAGGTGAAAGAAAACCCAACAAAGAAGAAGTGCTATTTAAGCTGTGAGCTGAGGGATAAGATAACATGTGTAAAGCAAAATGCACCCATGGACCATTATTATTTGACAAATTGTCTCCAATTAATGAGCCAAAAATGACGATTGAATTCACAGGTCTACTTTTTGGGTGAAATTATTCATATCAGCAGTTGAAAATGATTAAATCCATTTCATTTTATGAGGGAACTTCAGTATTCCTGGTGAAAGAGCATGTTCTCATTTATATAAGTACATGGGGAGAACTTAATGGCATTCCCATGTTCTATATGGTGGGTGAATTTCTTTTGTTAATCAAAGTTTACATAATAACATTCTATGAGATACTTGAAATTATTCCAAATTGGGCAATTCTTACTTGAGAAAAACATAATTTAATTGAAGCTTACTATAGCTTCTTGTTTTTTAAAATTATATTAAATATATTAATATTTTTTATATTATGGGGTGTTGTAATTTCCACCAATAACTTCATTGCAAAGCTAATAATTCTCCCACTCCCCCTCTCTTCTCCTCTCCCATACCTAATCAATAGTCAGAAATAATAGTAGAGGGTTTCTGAAGTGAAAATAAAAATGCTGCAAACTGTTTCACCATACTGGGATGAAATGAAGATCTAATACATCAATACCAATTTAAATTAATAATAAATAAGCAAAGAGAAAAAGAAATTCATTGTGAGGACCATAGCCCTGGACACCTATGTCTTCTGTGGGGAAAAGTGGAGAAGAGGGTCAGAGCTACATCAGGAGAAAAAAAAAAAAGTTTAAATTAAGACTCCCTGAGAGACTTTAATAAGGGTATGATTAGTTCAGCATTGCTTTTATTCTGCACTTCCCCCTCCCACTGTAGACTTCAGTTTTAATAATGATTAAAGAATAATGCTTGAATCCCATCTGAATGGCTTTTGAGATTTAACTCACTGAATCTATTCATAGCACTGAGCTTGTAAGGGGGCCTCAACAGATCTGCACAACTAATCGTGGAATATTACACTGATACTTCATCTCCCACATCAATACCAATTACGGCTGCACAGAGAACATTGCATATTATTTTAATGGGGTAGGAATTTTTAATCCAGTCAGGTAGTTCTGGATGAATGTGTTTGTATGTCTGTCATTACAATTTGGTGGCTCATGCTGCTCATGACAGACACATTTTGAATGTTTAAAATTTTCACAGATGTTATTTATCCGTCAGAATGGAAAATTTCCTGCTCTCTACTATATAGATTCTGCATCATTAACATAAATAAAAAATAAAGCATAACAACAACAATCTTGCTTAATGTGTACACACAGAAATATTGTCATAGGCATCTGGCAATCAGTTGGAGATGGTGAAAACTGCTCCATGAATGAAACTGGCAGAAGAATGACATTGTTTTCGAGAGAGAAAGCTAACTGGTAGAGATTTTACCTTTATGTACTATTGCTTTTTATTCTCAATGGGGTTATGATCACCGTGGATATTCACATGAAAGATGTCTTTACTAATTATTTGTGATGCCAGCATTTTTTTCTCTTAATTGAGAAGTGAAGATAGATTTCTCTTAAAGCCATTTTGTTAAACAGAATCATAAAGATTGCTAACTTTTTAACATTGGGATCTGTATATCCTAACATCCCACAGGCATGGACTTCAGATCATGATAATGACAGAAATCCAGCTAACAATAATATATCCTTTGCTATATTCAGGCAAATATCATTACAGAAGATTATTACCTCTGAAATTCCTTTCTCTGTCCATTAAGAAATACTTTGTGAATTTCTAAAATGTAGGCTATGTCATAATAAGACTGTTTTGGCTTTGATTTGATGGAACTTGTAAAAAGCCAACAGAAGGATGTGCAATGGATACAGGTATCTCCCACTATCCTCAGACAATGTTTGCCAACTTGGTGCTCCATGTTAACTCTTCCCAATTAGCCAAAAAGCTTTCTTGAGGAAAGGGACCATACTTTATTTATTATTGTATGTCAATTCATAGTGATGTACACAGAGAAAGCATGCTATATATTCTTGTTTAAAAAGTAAATAGTCTGTATTCTTTTCCTGGGATTATATTACATTATATCTTTGAGTTGGAAGAAATGAAAAATTAAGACCAGGATACAAAATCCATTACAAAATTATGATTACAAATACATTGTGTCACATGAACAGAATATTTTAGCTGCTCTAAAATATGCTAAAGTGTCCAACATATCATAAATGGGCAAATGGAATTTGAAATTAAAAACACAATACCATTTACATTAACACCCCCCCAAACTTAATAAGTTGGACTTCATTAAGATAAAAACTGCTCTATGAAAGCCAATGTTATGAGCATGAGAAGATAAGCCATAGACTGGGAGAAAATTTGCAAAAGATGTATCTGCTAGGAGAATGTTGTCTAAAATAGACAAAGAACACCGAAAACTCAGTTCATAAGAAAATGAACAACCCAGTGAAAAAATGGCCAAAGACTAGAATAGACACCTCACCAAAGAAGATATACAGATGGCAAACAGGTACACGAAACATGTTTCACATCATATGTCATTAGGGAATTATAAATTAAAACAATCAGGTACCACTATACACCTATTAGAATGGCCAAAATTGAGAACACTGACAACACCAAAAGCTAGCAAGGATGTGGAGCAATAAGAAGTTTCATTAATTGTGGGAATGCAAAATAATATAGGCACTTTGGAAGAGAGTTTGTCAGTTTCTTATAAAACTAAATATACTTTCACTATAGGATCCAGCAATCGTGCTCCTTGATATTTACCCCAAAGAGTTGAAAATGCACGTCCACACAAAAACCTGCCCATAGATGTTATAGCAGCTTTCTTCATAATTGCCAAATGTGGAAGCAACTAGGATGTCCTTTAGCAGATGAATGGATAAGCAAATTGTCATACACCAGACAATAAAATATTATATAGCACCAAAAACAAATGAGCTATCAATCCATGAAAAGACAGGAAAGAACCTTTAATGTATATTACTAACTGAAAGAAGACAATCTTAAAAGGCTACATACCATATGACCCCCATTTTATGACATTCTGGAAAATAAATTTAGTTTAAAATCTTATTGATACTTTCCTTTAAATTGAAATCTACAACCTGCCTGTTATAAAATAGCAAACCTTCTTAGTGCGAAAAATAGATGAGTCTGCTTGTTATTAGCACAGTAGTGTTGAATAGTTTATCATGTCTCTAATTGGTGTGCTGAGAAGTTGGAGTATGCACTGTTTGGGGGAATGGCAATCTAACTTTTGGGTATCTTGTTCAAAGCAGATTTCAGACAGAATGTGGCAATGCTAAGCATCAGGACACTGATCCCCAGTCTTCTAGAGTGAGAAGAATTAAGGACAGCCTATGGAGTAAGTTAAGGGTTTTCATCACCGATAGTACTAGTCATATTCATCCCTCATTTTAAATAAAAATGGCATCTTTTCAGCCTTTAAAGGCTTTCAAAGTTATTTTCTAATAGTGACCTAAGCACTAAAGAAAATTTGCTGATTTGTTTTCCATGTGGCAATAACCTCTGTCACTGTTGAAGGAGGGTAAATTTGAGTTGCTCCAGCCATGGTTAGATTTTTATTATATTGGATCATCAGGAAAGAAATGGAATAATCTTGTCTCAAGGTCATTTACAATAGGATAAGATACCATCAATTTAGATAGTTTAGTTGCTGTCTCATTATAAGTTGAAAGTGACAAGCTGACCTCTCAAGCTACTTCTCAGGATAAATTCATAAGCTTTTATGAGATAGCTATCCCCCAAACTCATTACCTAGGACTGATGTACTAGTCTTTTTCATTACTGATTAGAATATGGTGGGAAACAAGCCCCCAAATATTATTTCCTCCCTTCTTCTGGGATTAGAATTGTAAATGACACAGAGAAATGAAAACCCAAAATTACAGTATGTTCACAAACAAGATGGAGTGGGCATTTGATAAATATCTGTGTAATTCTTCATCTCCAGCTTGATTTATCTTTGATCCAAACAGATTGAATTCAAGACATGTAATTCATTACCTTATATCACCTTGAGACAGATAAAAATAATTATTTATTATGTTATTTTGTCTTCATTTAAAATTTAGTGAAGTATTTTGTCATTAGCATGGATTGTAGAATATGTAGCATGAATCGGCAAATCTTTTAGCATTATCTAGAATTTGTTAATTGATAGGAAAATTGGCACTTTCAACTTAATATTCATTTGTATATTTATTGGAAGCATTGATAATTAACTTTGAATAATTAAATAAGAAGAAAGTGCAATTGACTATACATATATACAAATACATATTAACTGTATTACATATGAATACATGTATATAACCCTTTATATGTTTTTATTTGATACACTTTAAATGATGTGTTTATATTTAATAATTAGAATCCATTTCCCTGTACTTAAAGGAAAATATTAATCAGTGTATCGAATTATCAAATTTTAGAGGCAAAGGGACCATAAGAATTACATAGTGAAATTCCCAACCACTAAGTTTCACAGATGATATCAAGAGAAATTAAGACTTGCCCAATATCATACGGTTGGTGATCACAAAGGCTCCCACTCATTTCCTGGTTCATAGTTCAGTCTCTTTCCTTTAATAGAAACCAATTTTCTGTTTTTATATTTCAAAAACAGAAGGGACATCTTTGTCCCTTTGGTGGAGTAAGAGATCTTTGCCTACTTTCTACTTTAGAACTTTTTAATTAGTAGACACCATGATGGTAGTAATCTATACTAACCTAAGGTCCGTTATAGTACAGTCTTTATCCACATAGAAGTTTGATGTGAATTTTTGTTTTTATAGGTCTTTATTAAATAAGCATATTGAAAATATCTGTCTCATTTTTCCCCCTAAGTGCATTCACCTCAATTGGTAAATATCTTCTGTTGGATTAGCACAGGAGGCTTCGATTCCTGCAGGTATCGAGGTTCTTACCCACAGCTTTAGATATCCAGTATGCTCTCTCCATGATATGTACTCTACTAGAGTTTTGTGATGTGCCTCTACAGAGACTGATAATTGAAATTTTTCTGGGTGGTCATGTTTCTCTTTTCACTGCAATAATCAAACATCAAATATCTCACTGGCCTATTGTTTATATATATTTTTTCAGTAGTTAATTGCATAAGACTCTTTCTAAAATTGCTATAGAATTACTTGTTATTCACTAAAGTCTTAAATATACACTTGTTCAAACAAATACATCCTCATGTTCCTGAAATAATTGTAAAAGTAATTTGCTTCTCCTAGCTGATGACCTTTACAGAAGTTAGGAAGTCCAGACAGAACTATGAAATGATTAAGTTACTCATCACACTGATTTACTTTCATTTAATAGTCTGGCATTTCTTTAAAATTTAAATGACTGTGTTGTTTATATTAAAAATGAGAAACATTTTTACTATAAAAAGTATTTATCAAAAGACTGGTCCACTGGGGTAAGTCCAGGTTTTGCAAGAGGTGACCCTTCTATTGTACTCAGTAAGAACTGAAGAAAGGAAAAGGAAAACAAGAAAAAATAGTAAGTAAGGAGGATTGCTATTTGTTAAAACAAAATGATTAATCTAATTTAGCTCATAATTTACATATATGAAAACCTTGAAGTGATTTGTGAATCAAGTAAAAAACCAAAGTTAAAAAAAATAAGTGATCCAATTCAGCAATAGGAAAATTTTATTTTCAATGTTTGTATTGACTTTGAATTTGCAACTTCATAGTTTTGCTGTATGTTGTTTGAATATAAACTAGTTATATAATTTTAAGTGATTATTGCTTGCAAAGTGAAAATTGAAAATGCTTATAGGATCAACAGAAAGTTCCATTATATTATTTTTTTAGCTCCTACAAATAAATATTTTTATACATGTGGAAAATTATAGTTGTATACAATGTTACTGAGGCATATATTAAAGCACCCACTGTACTTTCCTTCAAGAAATAAAAGTTTAAAAATATTATTTCATTTATTTCCCAATTCCCTGCATGTACACTACTTGGTATAACATCTTCATGTAAAAGTCTCAGATTCTTTGTTTACATGTTTATTGAGGACAAAAAAATTAAAATAACCATCAATAAAGTTATTGATGAAATCAACTTTAAGTGTACTGAAAGACTCTTAGGTAAAACTGTCATTTTTACCAAAAGGCAGCATAGAGATTAGCATACCAGGCTTTGGTGCCAGAATGCTGCACTACTAATCTTTTCTTTACCATTTACAGCCTTAGAGACCTAAAACTAATTAACTAGATTCCCTATGCCTTATTTCCTGAACTGAAAAATACTGGAAAATGGGAATATGCACAGATGCAACCTTCTTGGTTTTAAGTGCAAGGATTAAACCTGACAAAGCTATACATATAGTGTGTGGAGCAGTACTGATAAACACTCAATATTAACACTCAGAAATACTTATTCTCTCATAAGATGAAGTCTAGTTCTATATTTATGAGAGGAAATCCTCCTTGAAAATGGGCAGTATGGGGAGAGTATTTTATTAATATGCATTTTAATGTTTATAATCTTCATTTGGATGAGAGAAAAAATTGAAAGAAACAATTTGTATTCAACAAATAGTTTATGTCTGAGAAATCTCTAGGGAATTTACAAGGACCAGAATTAATTCTGACCTGAAGCAATTAACTCATTTACTAGAGGGTATATCTTCTCATAAATGAATGAGGTCTTTTGATCTCTATGAATGCTGTATGTAGATTGAAGAAATGAAAATCTATTACAGATTCCATTATTAACCTCAATTTATAAGTCTGATTCCTAGTGAAATTATTTTCTCACTGTAGATTTTCTGGAAACTTTGTTTCATAAAATAGAGACATGAGTTTCCTTCTTCATTTTGAAGGATAATTAGACGTAAAATGGGAGGCTTCTTAGTGGTGTATTTGCACGTCTACCATGTAATGACAGTTTGGGCAAAGGACAACCTTTGTATACAGGACCTTCATCATATTTGATCTATTGTCTTTATTCAAGAAATAAAACAGGGTGAAAAGGCACACCAACCTGTTATACACACTGAAATTATGTACAGAAATACCGTCTATAGCTAATTTTATAGCCTTTAATTTAGGTGCAAAACTGGGTGAAGAATATTTTCAAGGTTACAAATCAAGACAGAAGCAATGCTTGGTTATTTAGTGCCTGAGGAAAATCCACTTTCTAATATAAAAGGATTATTTCAAATTCTCATATATTTATTAATTTTCTTATCTTTTTTTTGTATATAGTACAGTATTATTGACTATAATCACTATGCTTTGCATTAGCTTTCCAAAACTTATTTATGTTCTAGTTGTAAGTTTGTACCCTTTGACCAACAAATGTCCAGTCCCCATTCCTTAGCCACCATCTCACACCATTTGCATGAGTTCAGCTTTTTTAGATCACATAAAGTTATATCATACAGTATTTTTCTTCCTTTGTCTGACTTATCTCACTTAGCATACTACCATCATGGCTATCCATGTTGTCACAGATAGCAAGATTCCTTCTTTCTTGTGGTAGCATGATATTCCAGTGTGTTTGTGCGTGCGTGTGTGTGTGTGTGTGTGTGTGTGTGTAGAAAGATATAGAGAGTTATAGATATATCTCTCACTTATTCTTTATCCATTCATTTGTTGATGGACACTTAGACTGTTTCTATGTCTTGGCTCTATAAATAATGATCTAATAAATATGGGGGTATAGATATCTTTTTGATATCCTAATTTCATTTCCTTTGGCTATATACTCAGAAGAGGGAATGCTGGATGATATGGTAGTTCTATTTTTAATTTTTTGAGCAATCTCCACACTATTTTTCATAGTCACTGAAATTTACATTCCCACCAACAGTGAACAGTGTTCCTTTTCTCCACATCCTCACCAACACTTGTTATTCCTTGTATCCTTAATGATAACCATTCTAACAAGTGTGAGTTGATAACTTATTGTGTTTTGATTTGTATTTCCCTGATAATATGTAATGTTGAACATTTTTCCATGTACTGGTTGGCCATTTGTATGTCCTCTTTGTAAATATGTCTAGTCGGGTCCTCCTCCCCATTTTTTTAGTTGGGTTGTTTGTTTTGTTGTTGCTACTAAATTGTATGAGTTCTCCATGTATTTTGGATGTTAACCTCTTATGTAAGGTTTGCAAATATTTTCTTCCATTTCTTAGTTTGTCTTTTCATTTTTTTTATTGTTTTCTTTGCTGTGTACAAGTGTTTTGGTTTGATGTAGTACCATTTATTTTTGTTTTTGTTGCTTGTACCTTTGACATCACATTGAAGAGATCTTTATCAAGGCCAATATCAAGGAGGATTTTCCCTGTTTTCTTCTTCTTCTTCTTTTTTTAATGTTTATTTATTTTTAGAGAGAGGTAGGGAAAGGGAGAGAGAGCACACACACAAGCAGGGGGAAGGGCAGAGAGAGAGGAGAGAGAGAATCTCAAGCAGGCTCTGCACTGTCAGTGTGGAACCTGATCAGGGCTCAATCTCACAAACCATGAGATCATGACTTGAGCTGAAATCAAGAGTCAGATGTTTAACTGACTGAGCTTCCCAGGAGCCCCTTCCCTGTTTTCTTCTAAAGATTTTACACTATCAGGTCTTACGTTTAAGTCTTTAATCTATTTCCAGTTAATGTTTGTGAGTGGTGTATGATGAGGTCCAATTTCACTTTTCTGCAGGTGGTTATCCATTTTCCCTACACCCTTTATTAAAGACTATCCTTTTCCATTGAGTATTCTTGGCTCCTTTGTCAAATATTAGTTGATGGTAGGTAGGGAAAGTTTATTTCTGGGTTCTCTATTCTGTTCTATAGGTCTATGTGTCTATTTTTATGCCAGTACCATATTATTTTAATTACTATAGCTTTGTAACATAAGTTGAAATCAGGAAATGTGATGCCTCTGGTTTTCTTCTTTCTCAGGATTGCTGTGGCTATTTAGGGTATTTTGTTGCCACATACACATTTTAGTATCGTTTTCTTCTTCTTTTTCTGTGAAATATGTCATTGGAATTTTAAGAGGATTGCACTGAATTTGTAGATGGCTTTGGTTAGTATGGACTCTTTAACAAAACTACATCTTTAAATCAGTAAAAGAATAATGTCTGCAAACTACTTATGAATAATAGGTATCATTGCACTTATAGGAGATATAATTAGTCACTGATCTCTCTAATCTGGGGGACATTCCTGAAAAAGTACACAGTGAGTATGAAATCAGGCATAAAAGAAACAAGACTCTGTTACTCTCTCAGTTTAGTCCTAGTTGAAATGAAAATGCTAATGCTTTATGCCATATTTTCCCCTCACAACTCCAGCTGCTTTGACATTTGAAACTGCTATATGTATAAAAATGTTTACAGTGAAATATTGAAGAATTACATCCGCTTGAAATACAACTGTACTGATTATCCATAGTTTTTATGTGACTTGACATCTTCAGAAATTCATTAATGAGTGATGAGTGTTCATAAACTGTTCTTTATGTGTTAGATAAGGATTTAAAATTTAGATTCCCACATAGTTAAAAAAAAATACCTCACCAACATATAGATAGATCTCTAGCTAGGTGATATCCCAATTCTTAAGATTTTCTTCACAGAGATAGAAGTTGTGTCTACAATAAGGACATGAAAATTTCATCACATTTACCAGCAAAATTGAAATATCCTGTGATTAATTTATCTCCCCTTCCAAATATAACAATAAAATGTGCATTTCTGAGATTATCTGAAGTTTCACATTTCTCTATTTTTCTATTTATCACTTTTTAAATCTACTGATTTTTGACCAAATTTTATATATGACTAAATATATCAATATACATTTGGAGTTGTTCAATTCCTATAGGGAAACAAAACAGCACTGTCAGCATTTGAGATGAATAAATTTTCTATAACATTTGCAAAATATTATATATAAATATATATATTTACATCTATATAGGTAGAGAGAGAGTATGTTTGAGCAAGAAGGGGAAAAGAGAGTGAATTAATAAAATTCTGAGATACCCATGTTTCTACAAAATGGAGAACAAATCTCATAGACATGTAATGGTCATTTAAATTATTTTCAGATGAAATATTCTTGTCAGTGCCTACTCTTCTTTTGATTGAGTGGAGAAATATAAAATAGTCCAAAATCTTGTTGTATAGTATTTAGAACCTCACACTGCATGGAGATTCCATTGATTCAATTTGGGATAGTTTAAGATGTATTCATTGGGTGCACCTGGGTGGCTCAGTTGGTTAGGCATCTGAGTCTTCATTCGGGCTCAGGCCATGATCCCAGGGTCATGGGATTGAGTCCTGAATAAGGCTCAACACTCAGGTTAACATTCTCTCTTTCTCTCCTCTGCCCCTCCCCTGCTCTCATGTGTGTGATCTCTCTCAAGAAATTTAAAATTTTTTAAACATTATAAAAATGATACATTCACTTGGCTCAGTACCTTATAATACACCTTTCTGTTGTCATGCTGGGAATTTATCTTAATGCTTAACAAGTAAGTACCCTGCTCATTATTTAATTATTTGCCTTAATATGGTTATTTATCAAAAATCATAATTTCTGATGTATGTGAAGAATTGTATCTGTTGACTTTGGGATGAGAGTTTGATATATGCATTGGTAATCATCATACTAGAGCTCTTAATTCAACATCACAGACACCATCAAAGATGACTTTAGTATTGAGAGAGGCATTTTTGCAAGTAGTAAATGAGAAAATGAAATCTAGTTCAAATTGAAAATTGAACAGCATTTTCAAATGTTTTAATATAAGGAAGTATGTTTATTGCTTTTTAAAGTATCTGGTCATTTTGCTTAATGAAAATCCCCTTTGTTTTTTATAATATACTAGATTTCAATTATCTTGACTTAACGAAAATACATAATGCCAGTATAATGTCTTTTGATTTTCCTTTACATTTGAAATATATCCTCAGAAATGATAAAACTATACCAGGATAGATTTCTGCTGCTTCTGCTCATTCTCAGAAAATGTAGGAGGTTGAAAGTAAATTGAATAGGAAATGGTGACCATTGTGATTTTCAGAGTGCATGTATGCCCTCTGCATCTATATTCGGAAAAGAGATGTTGAAGTTTGTGTAATTCTTGATTCACATTTTATTGTTTAGAATTTTAAATCCAGATATAGAGCTTTATTTCTTGGGACAATAGGATAACTGGTAGTTTCTGATTATTCTTGATTGAATTTTACTAATTAATCCCACTAGTATGATGCTGAGA
Organism: Panthera leo; assembly: GCF_018350215.1. Lineage (NCBI taxonomy): Eukaryota > Metazoa > Chordata > Mammalia > Carnivora > Felidae > Panthera > Panthera leo. The sequence goes on along the minus strand of NC_056679.1, from coordinate 166,782,546 downwards.
GTCTGGTTTATTTCATAATAAATATATGTGTTCCTTACTCCTTCAAATATATAGACTCATTAGCTTGTTAAAAAGATTTTATACAAATTTCCTTATTAGTGAAACTCAGACACAGATTAAATTCTTTGACAATTTGTAGGCAACTCTTAACACTATAGATGATTGCAGCAAACCATCTAAAGCTTTGACTATAAGAATGGAATATTTTAATAGTTTAACTGCTTATGTCAAACTACAAGACATTTTAATGCCATCTCAAGAGCCAGGTATAATCCTTCAGAATATTGAGTAAACTTAATTGTCAAAATCTTATGCAACTGAGTATAGTTCTATGTTTATTAGGGACATGAATCATATTTGAAACTATTATCAAGGAGTGGATCACTACTAACAAATACAGACTAATTCAAGAATCTTCATGAACTGAGGACATAAGAGTATTATGGGACAACTAAGTTTAATCAGAATAAGTACAAGACAGTATTTGAGGTGAGAAGGAAAAAAGAGGAGCTAAAGTATTCCCTTCCCTAACTTCTCTAAGTTTCATTATATCATCTAACAGTTTTGATTTTAGAATGGGGAGAATAGTTCTTTATGGGACTTTAAACCTGCTTCCATGGGATAAATGGCATTGCTCTCACCTATATGTTTCATGGACAGAGCACCCTAAATCATCAGGAAGGAAGCACACCTTAAAATATTTTAAAATGACTGCAGTAGATCCTGGCAAGTCCTCTTCCTCAGGGCTTCGCCTGACCCACGTCAGGCGTGGTATCATCACCACTACAAATCACCACAGGTATCATCACCACTACAAATATCATTCCCCCTACAGATTCTAAATCAGTTTAGAGGGTTGAAGAGTGACCCACATCAAATCCTTGCAACCTGTGAATTCTGCTTTCTTTAGAAAAAAATTCACCTAGATATAATTAAGGATCTTGAGATGATGAGATTATTTGGGTAGGCCCTATATCTAATGATAAGTGTCCTTGTGAGAGACACACAAGGGAGATTTGCCACAAAGAAGAGGAGAAGCTGCTGTGGAAACAGAGAGAAAAGTAGATGAAAGCCAAGGACTGCCAAGAGTTACTAGAAGCTTAAGGGGATAAAGAAGGATTCTACCTGAGAGCCTCCAGATTTTGGACTTCTGCCTTCTAGACTGTGAAAGAGTAAATTTCTCTTGTTTTAAGCTACCCAGTTTATGGTGCTTTATAGTAGTCCTAGGAAAATAGTACAGTCATTAAGTATCCCCGACAAATGATTTTACCAACTCTTTTCTTTTCAAATAAAATGGACAAAGTGCTATTAAATGCCACCATTAGAAGGCTGATGCTTCATCTCAAAGATAATAAATTAGCTCCAACAGAGCCTCCTGGTTTTACTAATCCAATCATTGTCAAACAATATATTTCACGTTCATGAAAGTACTATATGAATTTAAGGTGATCTCTATATTTAACAATTAAATATCTTCTTGAACGTGTCAAGAAAAAGAAGCAAACACGACACACCATAAGATTCATATTTGGCTTTGGCATTACTAACAAAATGGTTATGAAAATCAACTATTTCTTCTATATCCAAATTTACACATTCTTTTCTTGATTCAGATACAAATGCAGTAAATACTAGGAGTCAGGATTATCTCCTAGGTAATGTAGGAGGTAGGGTCATTTTGATTTACTCCACCACCATGGCAGTTGCATAGCTAATTGACAAATGTATGTCTGTGTGTGTATATGTGAATACATTAGTGTGTATATTAAACCTCTAATTCCTATGCCCTAAATATCTACCCCCTGCCATCTCTCTGTGCATGTCTGTGTATTCCCCATGTTCCAAAGTCAAGTTGTAAATATGATATAATTTCTATCATAATTAAGAGGGTATGACAAGTGATAAGAAAAGAAAGCAAGTGAAAATTATATATGTGGCTTTTCTCTCCTTTGGCATTACCAATTTTTGTGCTATTTAAGCTTGGGAGAAAAAAGTGGCAATACCATTCATAGCCACTCCAGCAATTGATCACATAGTCACATAGCAATCACTATATCTACCTCACCTTCTACTGGACATGCAACATTACAGCTTCCTTACCTTGATTCCCTCATCCCCTAAGAACTTCGTGCAGTCTTTGTTTTTGTTGTGTCATGAAGGGTATTCTGGCATTTCACTTGTTAGTACTGGAATCCTTTTATCATTTCTCTCAGGGATATAGTCTGATATCTTGGAATTCTTAAAATGGACATGGAACATTCCTCTATGGCACCTTCTTTGTGGGTATTTACCCCCTACTACAGTTTGGTAAATCAGAGATATTTTCTCCAACTAAAGAGTCAAAGAGTTTGTCAGGGTCATTTGTTACAGTAAACCAATCATATGGTCATACAAAGGAAAGTATTCCTGAGTAAACTCCATGAGATACGATAGAAGAATATAAATCTCCTAAATGAAGAGTGGTATATAAGACTATATGGCTATATGTATGCCTTTCTAAGTTCTTCAATTTTATATTCATAAGTAAACAATTCAAATTACTTTAATTTCCATGCAATAAATATAGGGCTTTAAGTCTTTTTTTTTCAACATTGAACCACTGTCTTGAAATTATCTTGAATTCCAAATGAAAGAGGCCTAAATGGATGGATTATTATATACTTTCCATTATGAAGGTTCACAATGGAGAGTATACCACATGTCAACTTATTGTAATTATATAAAGAATTTTCTTTAGAAGCATTCTCATTATCTAGTCGCAAGCCTTATAGCTATGCTTGTTTTCTTTTCATTACATTTTTATTGTGTTCTCTAATTTTATTCTTCTAGAACATTTACAGTTTTCTCACATTAAATATATAGCCTTAGCTCTCCACGGCTACAATAGGAGAATATACGAGTGTTAATAATGAATTGCCAGTGGCTAATCTTAAGTCTTCCTTAGTTTGCAACAAGCATTGGATACCTGCCGGGAAGTGCCAGTGGAAACGTGCTGAGATAACAGCTCTGCTCATAGTCCTCTCAGATATATACTAATTCCACTGTGTTGTGCGATTAAGGAAAGAAAAGACAGGTTCATGACTCAGAAAATTTAGGTAAGGCTTTTTTCCTCCACTGCTTAAAAACAAGTAACAAAGTCCATAAAAATGACTCACTTGAAAATTATCACTCTACAATTTAGCAATATGCAATCCTGCCACTAGGAGGGAGACAGAGCTCTGATGTCCCTTAGCTCATATAAATCATTTGTGCATTTCTACAAACATTTACTGACATGTATAAATAAAAGTTAAAAAAAATAAATCACTGGATTGGTGAGCAACGTACAGTTACAACAGTGAGAAAAGATAACTAATGGCAAATCAGTGGCATGGCTGAGCAGCTAGACTGGGAGGTAATTAAAAAAAGAAAGGGCATGGTAGGAGCTAACAGCCATCCAACTCCACGTAATGCGAAGCTATATGAACATTGGTCCTGGGTAAGGACATGTGCCTAAATTCTGATCTTTAGGAAGAAAATTGAAACAACTACCTTGCTTTTAATTTAATGGATTTTTCCCTTTTTTTTCCATTTAAATTTATTTATTTAAATGCAAGTTAGTTAACATACAGTGTAGTATTTGTTTCAGGTGTAGAACCCAGTGATTCATCACGTACATATAACACCCAGTGCTCATCCCAACAGGTGCCCTCTTTAATGCCCATCCACCCATTTAACCCATACCCCTTAATGGATGTTTAATATGTGAATACAAATAGGTACCTATTCCAGGAATTCCTCCAAACTTACCAAAGCCTTTTTGATCACCAAATATGTGAGTGATTGGTATGTATTTGTGAACTGTTCATCCAAATTTACCAAGGTAGAAAGAGGTAATAAAAAGGCCAAAGCAAGCAATGGCATCTCAGGAAAATAAGCCCATTCCAGATCTAATATATTACGTGTATTAGATATGTCATTGACCTCTCGTTAAAAGGCTAAAAACTAGCACACATGAACTAATGGCTCAATAATTAACTGTCAGTAAGAAAAGAATTTTTTTCAGCAAGCTCTGTAAGATTAAAACAAAAACAAGAATAAATAATATTCCCCATTGTATAGTACACAGATAAAGATTTCAAATTCAGTACAATTCAGAAAATTCAATTTTTTTAGCTTTGGGTGGGGAACTAGAAATGCTTGGAAGACAGATGTCTAATAGTTCAAGGTTGACATTACAGAGAAAAAGAGTGTTTTCCCACAACACGTATGTTGGTAGCAAACATACAGTTTGTGTACAGAGAGGTAAAACACATACACTTGATTAAATTATAACTTTTCTTATTGTGGCTGTTGTTCAAGGAATTTGGAAAGGATAGGTGATACAGGTGGAAAGAATAAAGTCTAAAAATAAGTATTGTTGCCTGAATGGTTTTGTTTTGTATTAAGCTCGTAGAGTTTTCTTAAGCTCTTTCCCCTTCCTGCCTCCCTCAGTCCCTCTGCCACTCCTTTCCTTGTTTTTGATTAGGTCTACATCTCTGTTCAGTTATTTGAACCTGGAATGCCTTAATTAAATTTGAGCTGGGTCCTACTATTGAAGCATCAAGTTTCTCGGTTGCTCTCTAAATGATTAAAAGAGGACTTGTCCAGAGCAACATGGTTCAGAAGATTGAATCTGAAGAGAATAGCAAATGCTGTGCTTCTCATGTCACTTTCTATCACTGAAGTATGTGCAGGAGATGCTTCATTACGAACATTCTCTTCTCTTTATCATCGATGAAGTTGAGCAGCATTAGCCAAGCATGACATATTAGCTCTTCTTAAACAAACACATCAATCTTTTGTTTTCATGTTCTCAGTTAATTATTGGCATGATGGAGTGAAATTGTGGCTACTTTGTGGGGTTAGGATGCAAATGAGATCTAAAATCTGGGTGAATGACATTTCGGTGCTGCAATTATTTTTGGAGAACAAACAATTACAGAATCTGGAGAGCTGGAGTTCTAGTTAAAAACAAAAATAGTTGGGCCTCTAAATATGGTACAAAATGAAATTTTATTTGTCACAACCCTGGACACTGAACAGTCATTATTGTCATCCTATTGCTTTTCAAAGTTGTGGAGTTTTTCTTAAAAAATTTAAACAATTTATGCATATATAACTATTGAAAAAACATGGTAGGAAAATAGAGAATTCAGAAAGATTAAAGAGAATAAAAATTATTCATTATATTATAATTTAGAAATAATCGCTATAGTTTTGCATACCCTTCCTTCAGCATCTTCCTTTCTTATAGTAGGTGTCATACTGTACATATAACTTAGCTCTCTCTTATCTTTGGTTTTTATTTGAGGTGTATGTATTTTTATTGCTATTAAAAACTCAAAAAACTCAATTTATATACCTGCATAGTATTTCAAAATGTATCTGCAAACAGCTCACATTATTCTATATTTTAAACCCAATTTTAACTATTATAAGAAGAATAATAATTATCACCATGAATAAATATATCTGGTTACTTCTTTAAATTAAAAGCATTTTCTTATCTGGGGTGCCTGGGTGGCTCAGTTGGTTAAGTGTCTGACTTCGGCTCAGGTCATGATCTCATGGTTCATGAGTTCAAGCCCCATGAGTTCAAGCTCCATGTGGGGCTCTGTCCTGACAGCTCAGAGCCTGGAGCCTGCTTTGGATTCTGTGTCTCCCTCTCTCTCTGTTCCTCCCCTGCTCACACTCTGTCTCTCTCTTTCTCTCTCAAAAACAAATAAAGATTAAAAAAATTTAAAAGCATTTTCTTATCTCCTCATACAATTTTTACACACACACCCTCCCCACACACCCCCCCACCCCCACACCCACACCAGAACTCTCCCAGAAGCAATGCTCACTATATGCTACATATACCTGAATTTAAAACTCACACTAAAACAGAAAAAAAAAAAAACTTTCTGCCAACTTGACTGAGCATAAGATTACATTTGAATACATACATTTTGATTTGTTTATTAAAGTTTTACTAATCCTTCTTTCAACTAGATTTACTGCTCCCTTTTGTTTTTAAAACCTATAATGTTTTAATTAAATTTTGGGGTGACTTCTATTACTGAGGAATCAAAGGTGCTGTATCTTGTGTACATATATACATGTATGTTGTGTATATATGTATACATGTATGTTGTGTGTATATATATGTATATATATATATGTGATCACTATATATATATATATATATATATATATATATATATGACATTGTAAAGTGATAAAGGAGATGTGATGGAAATATATAAAAGGAAAAAACAGTTTTAAACTTTATTCTCATGGTCATCACACAGATAACACAAGGGTTTCATGTATGGCAAAAATAGAGGCTGGGCAAAATCCTTTAATAAGATGGAGTCCATAAAATTGGCATTTCTAGACATTCAAGGAGTTCATTTCCTGTAAATGGATTAAGTCCTCTGAAGATACCTTTAAATAGAATTATTGTTATAAAAATTCGCTATGTAATTTTACATGAACTTCCTAAAGGAATGCAAGTTCTGATGCTATCTGTCAAGTTGGTGTGACCATAACATAAACTTGAAATGAAGCGTATATCCAGCAAGTCATGAAAGAGGAATATGAAAGCCAAGATGAAATAATTAAAACAAAGCTTAATCAAATAAAGTTTGCAATTACAGCTCAGGGCACTGTAAGTATACTTAAATGAGATTAGTGAAGCACTGCCAGAGCTTTGGAGAGATACCGAGACCGGGAGAGGTTCCAGAAGATGGGCAGTAAACCAAATCAAATAACCAGAAAACGAAGTGACTGGTGAGCTTCAAGTCAATATAGGGGAAGAGCTCAGAAGATATTGTTAAAAGGATGCTTCAGGATAACATGAAAAATGGATCTGTGATAACTAAGATCCATGTGAATGGGCAAAGAACAAGCTATTTTAGAGTAACTGCATCAATATCTTATACATTTTATGTATTATTAAATTAGAAATGTAAAAAATACTGTCTCAACATTAGTCAGGAGTTTGAGACAACTTCTTATAAAATGTTTATGGACAATATGGAGAAATGACAGATTATATAAAAATTAAACTATTGTGTATTGCATTAATATTACATGTAGGGTACTTTAAAACAGTATAGAAAATATGACAGGAATATCTGAAGGGAAAACCATGCTTTAAGCTTTATTCTGAGGAATATGCAGTAAGTATCAATTTGAAAGAAAATTTATAATAGCCTTATGAAAGATTGTCATAATTAACATTTTGTCAACAATTTGCATTGCAACACGTTAGACAGAAAAATAAATAAATATTGTTGAACAAAGTATTAAGATACTGAGAGTATGGTCATAAATTATGCTTATTGTGTGCAAGTGGAAAGGATATTTATTTATTGGTTGAAAGATTATGAACTAAAAGATAATAATAAGCTAAAAAGACGGTAATGATGATTATTAAAATAATGATTTTTAAAATTTAATTATGTTTCTCTTGGTTAAACAATAAAAGTCCATTGCCATCTGGTTGGCCTGGACTGCTCTTCCTTGGTTTAATTCATTAAACTTAAAAATTTTTTCCAAAACTTACCTTAAGCTAATATTCTAGAAGCTAATCCCCCCAAAATAAACAGATTTCTCCATATTATCTTGAGCATTCCTGAGTATTAGGGCTTTTTTTTTCATGTGAGTTATAAATTAATTGTGGAAAAATTGACACCTGTATAGTATTAATCAGAGAACATGTCAGATTTTTCCATTTATGAAAATTATTTTATGCTTAAGTACATTTTTTTAAAGGGTTTCCTTTTTTTAAATGTTTATTTATTTTTGAGAGAGAGAGAGAGAGAGAGAGAGCGTGAGCAGGGGAGGGGCAGAGAGAAAGGGAGACATAGAATCCAAAACAGGATCCAGGATCTGAGCTGTCAGGACAGAGCCCAATGTGGGGCTAGAACGCACGAACTGTGAGATCATGACCTGAGCCGAAGTCGGTTCACTGTCCGAGTCACCCAGGTGCCCCCATAAGTACAATTTTATAGTGCTTTTGATATGTTAGTATATTTGTTTTAAAGTTTCTTGCTAGGCTAATTATATATATTTTAATATTATGAGAGTATTCCTCCATTGTATTTCATAACTGATTTTTATTACAATAAGGACAATATACTGGGTTTTGCATCTTATCCAGTTAGCTAATTATCTCATTAGTCCATGTGCATTTTGATTGTCTTACATTTTTTAAGATACTATTCTATATACAGGATGAAGCTCAACATGGTCCTACAATGGAATCTAGGATAGCAGTTGCAAGAGCTATGGATTAGGTATTACAGCAATTGTGAAAATGATTTTATTGCCTTCGCCAAGATTAATTATTATTTATGAAGAATTATGAAGTGCCTGATGTGATTCCAAGGATTGGTGATACATCATTAAATAGACAAAAATCCCTTCCCTCATAGAGCTTATATTTTAGTAGAAATGGAAAATCCAAATCCAGATCCAATCCAAAGTGAGACAAAAAAACATTGGAAGATTTTGAGTAGGGGAGAGATATGATCTGGCTTCTCTTTAAGGCCTACTTTAACACTCTGGCACTGTATGGAGAATGGATTGTAATGGACATGATTTGAAACAAACCAGATAGGAGATTGTTGCAATGGTCTGGTGACAGATGATGCCCTGAACCAAGATGAGATAGTTCCATTTCTCACCATTAAATCACAGTGGGAAATTGCTGTGGATTTCGAATGTATTTGAAGGAAGAGCTGATGAGATTTATTGGCTATGTGCATATGGGGTGTCAAAAAATTAATGAAGAGATTTGATATAAATCGGAGTCTGATATTATGTTTAAAAGATGACCATAGTTAGTTGCATTTTGAGAAATCTCTTGCGTGAGGGTAATGATAACACTGAGCGATCCTTCATTCTTACCTGCAATAATGCATTCACTTTTGGGTTTCATAATTTAAACGGACTCTACACTAATTGAAATCTGCTCAGAGATGTGTCTCCATGATGGTCAAAGGCACTGGAATTATGTAATACAAAGCACACTTTGAGGAGCAGTTGATGTTTAACCTAATGACTAGAAGGTGAAAAATAAAAGCTTTTTCAAATACATGTGTCACGTGGAAGAAAATTAAAGCTTTTTAAGAATGCACTCCATGAGGGAGAAATAGTATCTGATGAGTGGAAGTTAGAGGGACACAGGTTTTACTCATTATATATCTAAATTTCTAATTTCATGCCTGGCCTAAAATGTAACTGTCTGTCCTGGGACATGGAATTCTCTTTACTTAAGGTGTTCAAGCCCAATTTACATGACAGCTTGAGAGCGATATGTAAGGATTTCAGTGTGAATTGAGTGACCTTTCAAATCTGAAGATCTTAGTTATTAAACAAAATTGTTTGATTACTCCATTTGATATATGGTATACATACTACAGACTGTGAGGACATAAATATTTAGGGGTGTTTTAAAAATTAGTTATCTTGACAATTTCCAGATAAGGTAATCATTCTAAATTATTTATTTTCTTCAAAAATAGAATTAGTACTGACATTGCCTCAGGTAATATTTGTTATGCTTTGCTGCAAATATTTGTGTTGTTTCTTCCCCTCTCCCAATATATGGAATTTTATCTAAAATAAACTTCCTTTTTAAAGTAATGATAATTCCTAGTATGTTTAGAGATAGATATTTTTTCTTTTCCTCTTTTATTGGTTGGATTCAACCCCAATTTTCATTAGATTCATTAGATATAGTAATTAGCTAAGGCAAAACATTTTGCAAATCAAATTATAAATGTTTGTTTTAAACTCTAAGATAGCATATCTGAATTTGAAAAGTTTTTATCAAATTAGCATAAATATTTTATATTTAGCCTTATCAAATTAATATATTATTGAGTATTAATGTGATAATTTGATGTTTCTAGATGATAATTATATTTCAGAAATAATATACGTTTATTTCTGAAAAGAAGTGGAAGAAATTCTGCATCCATATAAAGAATTCATATTTTTAGCGGGTTTATCATGAATGGTTTATTTTTTACTGTATTTATTAATTTATTTTTTAATGTTTATTTTTGAGAGAGAGAGACAGAGTGCAAATGGGGGAGGGGCAGAGAGAGAGGGAGACACAGACTCTGAAACAGGCAGCAGGCTCCAGGCTCTGAGCTGCCGGCACAAAGCCCAATGCAGGGCTTGAACCCACGAACCAGGAGATCACGACCTGAGCCGAAGGTAAATAAGCTGTGAGATTTAAGTCGAGGCCCATTTTTTTGCCTCTGGTTGGTCAGTTGTTTTTAGTACCACTTGTTGAAAAGGCAGCCTTACAATGAATTGTCTTTTGTTTTTTTTTAACCTTCCTAAAATCAGCTGAGCACATTTGTGTGGGCTATTACTGGGTATCCTATTCCATTATGTAGATCTATGTGTTTATTTCTCTGCCAGAAGCACAATGTCTTGATGACTGCAGCTACATAGTAGACTTTAAATATCAAGCAAAGTGATTTTTCCATTTATTGTTATGTCAAGATAATTAGATCTATTCTAGAGCTTATAACTTTCAATGTAAATATTAGAATTCTCTATGTGTATAAAAATCTGTTGGGATTTTTGTAGAGATTGTCTTAAACCCATAAGTCCATGGGTGTCTGGATAGTTCAGTCAGTTATGTGTCTGAGTCTTGATTTCAGCTCAGATCATGATCTCAGGGCATGGGATTAGGTCCTTTGTCAGGCTCCAGCATGGAACCTGCTTAGGATTCTGTCTCTCCTTTTCTCTCTCTGCCCCTTCTCTGCACTCTCTCTCTCTCAAAAACAAAAATAAAAGAAAATAAAAACTCATAAGTCCATTTGGGGAGAATTTTTATTATGTTGAATCTCCCAGTGCATGAACTCTGTATATTTCTCCATTTACTTAGGTTTTCTTTGATTTCTTCCATCTGCATTTTGTAATTTTAACATACATACCCTGTACATATTTTTTCAAATGCGTATCTAAGTTTTTCATTGTGTTTGATGTAATTGTAAGTGGTATTTCTTCTTTTAATTGCTGTATTTCTCATGCTCATTAGCGGTATATAGAAATGCTATTAATTTTTTGAATACCAATTTTGTATCCTGTGATCTCACTAGTTCTATTTCTAGGTCTACTATTGTAGATTCCTTGTGATTTTCTACAAGCATACCATCTCTAACTATAGAGATAGTTTTATTTCTTCCTGTCCAATCTGTGTGTCTTTTATGTCTTTTTCTTGCCATATTTCATAAGCTACATTTTTAGTATTACAAATGTTGAGAGTCAACATTTTGCTTTTCCCCCAATTTTATGTGGACAGCATTTTGACTTTCACCATTAAGTATAAAGTTAGTTTTAATGTCTTTACCAGGTTAAGTATTTAGTATTTATGTTAGATTTAGAATATTACAGTCTTTTCTGCCCTCGGATAAGAATTCAGTTCTCTAATTTCATCTTTTGAGAGCTCAGTCTCTCAACTGCAAGAGCATGCTTCTTCCTGTCCTGACCACCAAGCCAGTGTGCCTGCTCTGGGAAGATTATTGCCTTAAGTCTTCCATTTAAGATATCTTAAAGGACCTAGAATAGGAAGGAAAATTTTGAAAACTACAAAAAGGTTCAGGGTTTCTTTAATTCACCTTTTGTTGTAAATATTTCTCTTTAACGGGAACCTATCAAATGTTTACTTTCATTGTAGTACACCTCTGCATTTCGAGGATAGGAAATAAAGCCCTCACCTATCTCTATTCACTGAATGGTTCCCAAGTTTTTCAAAAATTTTTTTGGTTGAAGAATAGCATAGTTTAGGTCAGTCAACATGAGGCCTTACAGAGATGGGGCTATGAATTACTTGTCATATGATACACTATCGATTTAAATTCCTATTAAGAGCCAAAGGAAGAGGAGTAGCATCCAAACACAGGAGCAAGTAAGAACCAATTTCTCTGTGTAACACCTCCCCATGGGTAAAGGGGTAACAAATTTTTGGACAGAAGGAAAATTCCTTGCCATAATAAGACAGTGTCTTTTGAAGTTCCCCTAGGGTCTTGGAAAACAGTTGGAGCAGCAGTAAAAGCATGTTGGGTGAGTTTGTGTCTAAACATGCTCTGTAGCAAGTGAATCTGTGAAAAGAAGGAGCATGGAGGGCAGACATACTGACTGAATAATTCATCTTCCTTAAAGTCCTAAAGCATGAGACACATTCTCCGTCTCCACCAATTGTACCTACTCCTCTATTGCCTTCAAAAGGGACGTGTAGAATCACAGTTCTCTACTAAAAATAAGACAAGATGCTTCTGACTAGATCTGTACTTACCTGGGGCCAAATTATCTTAGTATTTAGCCTAAGAAATTCTTTTCTAGAGTAAGGCCAAGACCTTTGGTGGAAAACTTTGTTTCACAGATTCAATATCTTTCATAAGCAAACTAAAAATGATTTTTACTATTCATCCAAGAAATATGTAATGAGTACATATTAAATGTAACACTTTATGGCTGAGCAAAACTGAGTTATTAACCAACCTCGTCACTATCATTAAAAACAAATAAACAACAAACAAACCAAAACAAGCAAATAAGAAATCCTCATTTCCAAATAGTGTCTCTTTAAAGAAAAAAAATGTCACTATTGAGTGTATTTGAATAAAAACCCTAAAAAAACCTCTGATTGAGCATTTTAGAAGTTTGACTAAACTTTTTTTTCTGCGTAAACTCTTTCTATTTACATCACTGTGAATAACTATATGATTTCAGCGCATCCTTGAATTTATCTAGTGTCTTGAAATTCACTAGCATGAACCTGACCAATGACCATGGTTAAAAAAGAAGTCTGATGGCAACTTCTTAGAATAGAACCATTTACTTAACAACTTCCTTCCTTCCACTAATCTATTTCTATCTGGTCCATGGCCACATATAGTTCCTGCTTTCTTTCTTTGAACTCCTTCGTCTTGAGTTTTGGAACAAATGCAGTATATTTATATCTTTCTCAGATTGTCAGCATTATTTTCAACATTCCAGTTGATAAAATATTTAGTTTATGAGTTTGGTATTTATTTATTTATTTATTTAAACCAATTTTGGTATGCTTTTGTAACCTAATGTTCCGAAGACTCATCAACCAAGAGATATAAATGAGGTCACATTAACGTCAATATGGAATAGTTACAGAAAATTCCACTCAGGTGTTATCTTCTACCTGCACAACAACAGGATTTCATCCCCCTGAAAAGTCTTACTAGGTATTGTTGAGACTCCTTAGGGAGTGTGTCACACTTGTTCAGTACTGATCTTAAACATCACATTATTGTTGTTTTACTCCCACGTCTCCACTGGTGACTGATTGTATCAACTTGTCCCCATCATTCTGCTGTATTTCTCCTGATTATGATATTTCAATGCAGCCCAAACAACAGACTTTAAAGGCACCAATTTTCTTGCAGTCATTATATTGATGTTTATGAAGAAACAAGACTCAAGAGGTGACATCCTGTATGATTTAATTAATATGATATTCTAGAAAAGGCAAAACTATGGGTACAAAGAACAGATAAGTATTTGCCAGGGGCTACTAAAGAAAATGGCTGACTACAAAAGTGGCAGGAAGGATGTTTTGGGGGTTATGGACTATACCTCGATTGTGGTTGTAGATACTCAATTTTATGCATTTGTCAAGACTCATAGAAATACACACACACACACATACACACACTTATTAAAAAATTTCATTTTATATATAGAGAGAATACACAAGCAGGAGAAAAGGCCAGAAGGAAGGGGAGAGAGAGAATCTTAAGCAGGCTCCATGCTCAGCTCAGAGCCCAATGTGGGTTTCAATCCCATGACCCAGGTATCATAACCTAAGCTGAAATCGTGTTGCCACTTAACCGACTGAGACATCCAGGCACCCCGGACTATATATTCATCATTTGTAAATTTTACCTCAATTAAAAAATATGCTTCTTTGAAAACATTTCCTTTACCTTCTGCCTACCTACACAGTGGAATACAAACAACCTCTGTGGCTGAGTTGGGTATTCAGAGAAAAGAAAAAAAATATAATAATCCTTTTCTCATTCTTTTGGCCTCATTCCCATACTTTGTCCTCCTCTCTTTATCCAAAACAGAAGATTTTATGTAAATTTACTCATAACAATAGATTCCTTGGCCCAATGATTATAGCTCTAAATACACAAGAAAAACAACAATTTAAATTTTCTTAAACTTAACTGAAAACAGCCTAAGCTTCACTGCAAAAATTGTTAATTAATAATGTTCAACTTCAATCGGTAGGTTGTATAATAATTTTGTTTAAAAAAGGCCCATTTGCAGGGATGGGTTAAATGGATTATGGGCATTAAGAAGGGTACTTGTTGGGATGATCACTGGGTGTTATATTTAAGTGATGAATCACTGGGTTCTACTCTTGGAAACCAATATTATATCATATGTTAACTAATTTGAATTTAAATAAATTAATTAAAAAAAGACCCCTTAGACTGACTTCACATACAGCTCTTTGTAGTAGTGAATTTGCAACAGATGGATAGTCCAACAACTATACAGGCCTGTATCCCAAGATTACATTTCTGCTATCTTGATCTTAGTCTCTGCTTTGAACACCTCCCAGGAGGTGTTCTTTACATCTTCAAGGAATTATCAACATTAAAATGATTTTTATATATAATAGAAATCTTTCTCATTTAAACCCACTTGCTATTCTTCTTCTTCTTCTTTTTTTTTTTTTTTTAGAGTTTCAAATAGGTCTTATCTCTTTGTATTTAAAAAACTTTCAAATGTGTGAAACAATTAAGATGTCTTTCTTCAATACTCTTTCCTTCAGCCTGGAGACCTCCTATATATGATATGATTTTTATTTTCCTATAGCAGCTTGATCCCAGTTTCTTATCTAGTTTATTATCATTGCTATTTTTATTAATAGTTGTATTTATTTATTTTTCACATTTTCTTAAATCTTACTGCCCAGAACTGAACACAGTTCTTCAAGAGATCTGACCAGAAGAGATCAGAAATAGCACAGCATTCATTGCAGATATTATGTTTCTATTCATGTAACTTGAGATCAGAATGGATTTTTTTTTACATTTTCATGGCTCAGTGATCATTATTATTATTATTATTTTGTAGATTTTGGTGTAATTTTTCCTTCTATCCCAGCTTCATTTATTGAGAAATTTAGTCAATATACATTAAAGATCCTTGTTTAAGTCAATGGATAAAATATTGTCTTAAAGCATAGGATGAAAGAAAATACCCCTCAATATCAGTGTGATCCATTAATTGAAAATGGATATAGTTGTTAAATCAGATACAAATTCATCTAATTGTGAAATCATTTAATTCCTATTTCTCCCTAGTATTCATAAGGATGTCATGAGAACTTATATTTCTTACCAAAATCTGAATATTTCTTCTTCGTTGCATTTTTCTGATTTTCCAGTCTAGTAAGCCTGTCAAAAAAGAAAATTAATTTAGTCTAACAAGGTTTTTATTTAGTCAATCCATAGTACTAATCACTGCTTTATTTTCCCGTTGCTTGCAACCCATTCTTTTAACTATCAATTCTAAATTTGTGCCTGAGATCGATGTGAATAGTCAGATTTTCAAAATATCAATGCCTTTCTTTTTGAAAATCAAAATTCCAATTTTTCCATCTCCAGTCTCATGGAGGCTTTTCTGTTTTCAATTAATCTTGATGTATTTTTCCCTCCTCAAAGAATATTCCACAAGTGAAAAGGAATTAAATAAGAAAGTGAACATTTTTTCACTAGTCTATTAAAGTCCTAACAAGTAATTCATAAAAACCAACAAGAAAATGACAAATGCCTGATGAAAAAATATGCAAATAATGTGGACACCCCTTAAATAAAATAAAAATAAATGCTTTAAATGAGCATAAAAATCACACATTTAAATAGCAAATTGCCATTTCTCACCTATAAATTTACCAAAATTTATTCATTTCTTTAATTTATTGAAAAAGTTTTGAATTGTTTACTTTATGTCAATGATTCTCATTCTAGGGGGTTGGGGATTCAGTGGCGTGAAATATGGATATTGAGACATTTTCTTGTCTTCCTGGCATTCAAATTATAATCCAAGATGAAGAAGATGAATAGATCATGGATTCTATAAGTTATTTCTGATAGTGATAAGAACAATGAAGAAGTCACAATGGTATAGAGAGGGACTGAGATGGCTGTTTCAACTTTCTTTGTCTGGTATCTTTAAGAAGTGTACGTAATTCAGCTAAAATTCCAGTTATGTGAAGAAAGCAAACACATGGGGATTCAGGGGAAGAATGGTACAAGGGGACAAAGTTTAAAGGCTTTAAGACAAGGGATCAAAAGAAGGCTAATGTGGCTGATACACAGTGAATGGTGGAGAGAGGGACAGGAACAAAATTAGAGACAGTCAAGGGTCATATTGCATGGATTCCACGGTGATGAACAACAAGATATTGCATGGATTCCACAGTGATGAACAACAAGGGGTTCAATTAAAGTATAAATAGAAATAGCTAAAGATTGTTATAATTTGATCTGTCCTTTGAAAAACAATCATTTTTACTGCTATGTTGAGAATTTACTGTAATAGCCAAGTGTGTAAACAAGGAGAATGGTAGTAGGCTTAAATAGTAATCAAGGTAAGAGATAATGAAGTCTTGGACTATTGTGCTAACATTGGAGATGGTGATAAATGGATGGGTATGACTATGTTCTGAAGGTAGAGCTAACAGCTCTTTTCTGATGGTTTGGATGTGGACTGGAGGTAATCCAAAAAATGAAGCCATATTCCTAAGATTTATGCTGAACAACTGGATAAATGATGGGGACATTAACTGAAGGGAAGACTGGCAAATGCTGAATCAATCTTCCATGTTTTTAGTTTTAGCTTTTAGTTTTTGAATGGTCCCTTTTGTGCATCAACCTATTTTTGTTTCATAAAGAAATATTTTTATCATTCTGAAGTATTAATTGTAGTGTCTTTAAAGTTCTCTTCTGTTTGTATTAATAACTTGATTTTTCTGGTCTTGGTTCTGTAATGTGTTGTTGTTTAGTAACGTTTTGACTCCAGTGTTTAGTGATTGTTGATTATAGGATCTTCTATGTAATGTTGAGATTCTTTTCTGACCAGTCTCTGAATTACATCAGCAATGATTGTCAATGAGGAAGGATCCTGCTTGTGGTAAGATGAATCAACAGCTGGTTTTCTAGGAATGAGGGCTCCTGGACTTTTCAAGCAACTTGGGACACTGCCCTGAATTGTGTTACATTTGTTCATACTTAACATTTCTGTCTTGGGCAGTTATTTCTGCTGCTTTATTACTTGATTTGATCACCCCAGGCCTTGTTTTTGTTTTCTAACAATATTAGTTGCTTTCCCTGAGTCTGGCATAACTCACTGTGCTGAGAGGCACTGTATAACTCTCAGCTTTCTATTTGTTGTAACCTCAGCAAAAATGTGGGCCTTCTATTGAACCGTTATTTAACACATTGTTTTTTTAGACACAAAAACAACAAAAACCAAAGATTTAAAGTTGTATGGTCTCCATCTATCCTTTAGACCATGCCATTAGGTCTTCTGTCTAAATTATTGATTGGAGTTGGAGTTCTGGCTAAGATACTGGTATTTCTCTAGTCAGCTGACAAAAATCTGTGCTAATATTTTTGTCATGCTTCACTCCACTCTCATAGTTGAAGTTCAGGGCATATAAGTGTAGCAATCTGTCCTCATTTCTAGCCCTCACTTAGATTTCCTCCTATTTGGCTATTTGGGGATTCTTAGAGAAGGAGAGGAAGAAGCAGCTATAACAATTCCTGACCATTGTATAGGGATGGTACCTGTAGTGTTTAAAAATCTCAGGCTTAGATATATCTCTTTTTTTCATTTTTTAACATACAATCACCATAATTATTTTATGGTATAAATTATGGGATAATTTTTCTTGAGAGCTTTGAGAGCTCTTTGGGAAACTTTCTCACCAGAGTCTCATGACAAAATTATTTCTGTGGTTACCCCAATTTTTAATACAGTAAACTTCCCATATTACAACTATAAAATTGAACAATTTTAAATTTTTATTAATTTATTTTGAGAGAGAGAGAGAGAACGTGCACATGCAAGGAGGGAATGGGCAGAGAGAGAGGGAAAGAGAATCCAAGCAGGCTCCATGCTATCAAGGCAGAACTGGATGTGGGGCTTGATCCCATGAACTGTGAGATCAGCAGAAATCAAGAGTTGGACACTTAAGCACCTGAGCAACCCAGGCATCCCTAAAATTTAATAATTTTTAAGTGTAAAAGATAGGATACTAATTACAAAATGGGTGCAGAATATAGAAATATATAGTTAAAAATAATCTACAATATCAATACATAGAAAATCAAAAGTATAAGAATTTCTAATAAGCCAGTAATTTTCTTCCCTTCTTTCATTCTGTTTATTGAATAGAAATGTTAATTTGTTTCAGAAATAATTAAAATATTAACAAATAAGTGACAAGATTTTCTTGGAGTCCCATAATATATATTTTACTGTATGCCAGCTACATTGTCGGTTAGCATATTCAATTTTTACACATTTAAAATACTATTATTGTTAGAAGTTTATAATTTATATACTCACCAAAATTATGACATATGAATTATCCAACTTTGTGTTACTTTTATTTATCTTTCTGTCTCCTCTTTTCTCCTAGAGAATTCTGATTAATATTATACCTCCAAGGGGAGCCTGGGTGGCTCAGTTGGTTAAGCGTCCAACTCGTGATTTCAGTTCAGGTTGTGATCTCACAGTTTGTGAGTTCGAGACTGGCAGCAGGCTCTGCACTGATAGTGTGGAGACTGCTTGTGATTCTCTCTTTCCCTCTGTCTCTCTGCCCCTTCCCTGCTCATCCTCTCTCTCAAACTAAACTTAAAAAATATTCTACCTCCAATTTTTAAAATCTTTTAAAGGGGCGCCTGGGTGGCTCAGTCGGTTAAGCGGCCGACTTCGGCTCAGGTCATGATCTCGCGATCTGTGAGTTCGAGCCCCGCGTCGGGCTCTGTGCTGACAGCTCAGAGCCTGGAGCCTGTTTCAGAGTCTGTGTCTCCCTCTCTCTGACCCTCCCCCGCTCATGCTCTGTCTCTCTCTGTCTCAAAAATAAATAAACATTAAAAAATTTTAAAAAATAAAATCTTTTTAATATTACAAATATGGAAATATATTTCTCTTCAATTTGCTTTTTCATATACACAATACATCACATACTGCTCATTATTGGTGTATAAAAACACAACAGATTTCTGTATATTGATTTTATATCCTGCACTTCACTGAATTCATTTATAAGTTCCAGCAATTTTTTTTGGGTGGAGTCTTTCAGATTTTCTACCTATAGTATGGTATCTTAATTTCAAAAGAAATTAAGAACACAATCCCATTTACAACTGCTCCAAAAATAGTAAGATACCTAGGAATAAACCTACTCAAAGAGGTGAAATACTTGTACTCTAAAAATTATAAAATATTGATGAAATAAATTGAGGAGGACACAAAGAAATGGAAAGACATTCCACGCTCATGGATTGGAAGAACAAATATTGTTAAAATGTTAAAATTGTTAAAAATGTCCATACTACCCAAAGCAATCTACAGATTTAATGCAGTACCTCTCAAAATACCAAAAGAATTTTTCACACAGCTAGAACAATTCTAAAATCTGTATGGAACCACAAAAGACCCTATATAGCTAAAGCAATCTTGAAAAAGAAAAGCAAAGCTGGAGACATCACAATTCCAGACTTGAAGTTATATTACAAAGCTGTTGACATCAAAACAGTACAGTATTGGCACAAAAATAGACATGGATCAATGGAACAGAATAGAGAACCCAGAAATGGACCCACAAACGTATGGCCAACTAATCTTTGACAAAGCAGGAAAGAATATCCAATGGGAAAAAGACAATCTCTTCAACAAATGCTGTTGAGAGAACTGGTGAGCAACATGTAAAACAATGATACTAGACCACTTTCTTATACCATGAACAAAAAAAAAAAAAATTCAAAATGGATGAAAGACCTAAATGTAAGTCCTGAAATTATTAATATCCTAGAAGAGAACACAAGCAGTAACTTCTCTGACATCAGCTGTAGCAAATTTCTTCTAGGTAGGTCTTCTGAGGCAAGGGAAACAAAAGTAAAAATAAACTATTGAGAATATATTGAAATAAAAACTTCTGCACAGTAAAGGAAACAATTAACAAAACTAAAAGGCAACCACCGAATGGAGGAAGTTATTTACAAATGCCATATTTAATAAAGGGTCGGGTTTCAAAATCTATAAAGAACTTATCAAAGTCAATACCCAAAAAAC
The DNA here is from genome assembly GCF_018350215.1 of Panthera leo. Taxonomy (NCBI): domain Eukaryota; kingdom Metazoa; phylum Chordata; class Mammalia; order Carnivora; family Felidae; genus Panthera; species Panthera leo. The sequence continues at coordinate 166,762,155 of NC_056679.1, read as the reverse complement.
AAATAATCCAGTTAAAAAATGGTCAGAAGACATGAACAGACATTTCTCAAACAAGACATTCAGATGACCAACAGACACATGAAAAAAATGTGATCATTGATCATCAGGGAAATGCAAATCAAAACTACAATGAGATATCACCTCACACCTGTCAGAACAGCTAAAATCAAAAACACAGATTAACTAACTAGAATTTAAATAAAAAGTTGAAAAAAAAAAAGAAACGAAAGAAATAAAAACCACAAGCAAGAACAAGTGTTGGTAAGGGTGTGTAGACAAAGGAATCCTTGTGTACTTTTGGTGGGAATGCAAATTGCTATAGCCAATGTGGAAAACAGTATAGAGGTTCCTCAATAAATAAAAAAAATAGAACTGCTGTATGATACAGTAATTGCACTACTGAGTATTTACCCAAAAGATACAAAACCACTAACTCAAAGGGATACTTGCACTCCTACATTTATCACAGCATTATTTACAATAGCCAAATTATGTAAAAGCAACCCAAGTGACCAGGGATAGATCAGTGGATAAAAAAGATGTGTTTGTATATATAAGGGAATATCATTCAACCATAATAAAGAATGAAATCTTGCCTTTTGCAACACCATGGATGGAGCTGGAGAGTATACTGCTAAGTGAAATAAGTCAGAGAAAAACAAATACCATATGATTTCACTCATATGTGGAATTTAAGAAACAAAAAATAAATGAGAAAAAGGGGAAAAAGAGAGATAGACAAACCAAGAAACAGACTCTTCATTACAGAGAACAAATTGATGGTTACTATAGGGGAGTCAGGGGGGATGGGCTAAATAGGTGATGGAGACTGAAGAGTATACTTGTCACAATAAACACCAGATGATGAATGGAATTGTTGAACCACTTTATTATACACCTGAAACTAATATAACACTGTATGTTAACTAACTGGAATTAAAATAAAAACTTACAAATACTTCACATGCCTCCATCTGTATTGATACATATAATTCTAACTTATTATTTGCAATCCCTTCAGAATATTATATAGCATATATAAGTATACCTAACGTATTTTTTCCTTTTCTTATTTATGTTCAGTCAGACAATACTTGCAATAAATACTGTTGCATAGATAGGCTGATAGATACCCAGAAGTAAACTGGCTTAGGTCAAAATAAGTGCATTGAGATTATATTACTAAACATTTCCTGATTATTTTTTCCACTTACTTCAACACTGTATGAGAGGACTCTTGGCTCTGCACCCCTACCAGCACTATTAAATTTTTCATCATCTAATGAAAATGTATATATCATATTTGCTCTACTTTCACCCCAAACCTTAAAGGAAGCAAGGTTTTCTTTACCCTTTTATACTTGCAGTTCTATTTTAAAATTGTTTATACCTTTGTTCATTTATTTTATTTATTGACTGTTTAATTTGTAAAAACATCTTTGCACATTTTGGCTATAAATATTTTGTATCTTATATGTATGTTTAGTGTTTGTTTATTTTTGAGAAAGAGAGATAGAGACAGCACATGAGTGGGGGAGGGGCAGAGAGAGAGGGAAACACAGAATCCGAAGCAGGTTCCAGGCTCTGAGCTCCTGAACAGCAAGATCTTGACCTGAGCCAAAGTCTGTTGTTTAGCCAACTGAGCCACCCAGGTGCCTCAATATGCATTTTTTAATTAACCAGATTTTTGTATTAAATAGTAGAAATCTTATATTACACATTATTTGTAACACACATTTTTGTTACCTATGATTAAGATTATGATGTTAATTAAGGGTAATTAGAGTGTTGGAAAATGCCATAATTAATGGTGGTGAATAACTGCAAACATAGCTTCACCATAATTTACTTACCCATTTGACTTATATTGTCATAGACTTTTGTTAGCATGAAAAATAATGCCCATCATAAAGCAATTACTCTTTTACCCATTATATTTTTAGTCTAGGATCTTAGAATGAGAATCCCTGGATCCAAACACATGAACATCTTATGCATTTTAATAAGCGTTCCTAATAAATATGAAAGTTTTTGTTTCCACTTTCTTCTTTTATAGTGCCTCCATTGAAAGTAATTTAATTTGGAAATTAATATTTCTTCATATTACAGTGCTTTAAAATATACTTTGTTTCACTTGATCTTTGTATAAAATCAAGTATTTCTGTTTTGCTTAATGGTTTACTTCCTCTATAACTCCAATGGCGATCAGATTCATGTTATTTTTTTCCCTTCTGAGTGATAACTCCCCATGTGCTAATATGGTGAAAATGATACTGCATGTTTGATAAATAACCAGCTTAGAAGGTTTTAAAAAAGAGAGATTTATATTCCCATGTTAGTATTTAAGTAATAATATTTAAGTAATATTTAAGTTAAGGATAACTTTCCAAGGAGGCCCCTGGATCAAAAATGTGTGTTTATGGTTTCTCCCATGATGTCCCCAATCCCTGGCTTCCTCGGTCTGCCTTCCTCACTTAATTAAGGTCTCTGCTCAAATATCACGTTTTTCTCACCACCCTCCATACCGGAGCATTCTGTCCTTCTTCTTCCCTACCTATTCTGCGTTTTCTTTACATCAGATGCTACACGGAAGACGTAACATTGTTTTGTGTAATTGTGCTGAGTTTGCTTTTTTGGCACTATAACTATCTGCACCATGAGAATAAGGATTTTGTCCAATGTACTTATTGCTACATTTTGAACACCTAAAATACTTTCTGGCCATTACAGGTGCTCCATAGATATTTGTTAAATTAATGAATATCTGCCAAATCAATTGTTCGATTTTGTTCAAGTATTTATTATTTCAGAGTAAATTTTACACTCACTTTCATGTGGGTAGAGAATATGCCGACAGAGAGATTGTAGGTCTTTTTTTGTTTCCTTATACCTTTGAATATTAAAAATTCTTTAAAAACACTTGGAAACATGAACAACTTAATTTGGGTGAAAGACATATTTCCTTTTGAACGTGGATATTTTAGTGATTAACCCAAAGAAAAGAAAATACAAACTCTCCTGTTGTCATTGTTCTATGATCTTGGTGAGCAGCTTATCGTAGTTTGGACAACCACATACTATGTGATAATATAATATTGCCATGTAGAGATGGCTGTAGTTGAACAGGGAAATTCTAACAGCAATGTTTTAAAGAAAAGTTTTGAAAAGATTTTAGAATCATGCATAAAACCACAAGCTGAAATCTGTTATTCATTATATATAATCTTAAGAGCTGCTCAGAGTTTGGGTTGTGATTGGTTGGCATGTTGGCATTTAACATTCCACATGACCTACAGGCACAGCTAGAAATGCTGTTTAATGTTTTGAATCACCACTTTTATTACCCGAACTTTAAAAAAACTGCCCTATGCAATAAATGCTTTTGATTTATATTAAAATGCAAAAGGAATCTAATATAAAATAATTATAGCCTCATAATATTTTTAGTTCTGGACAACCACTCCCCCAGCCTGAAATATTTTATGGTTTACATGATATAAGGCAGATTACTTATACATAGATACCACCATGTGTCCTAATTATTGATAGGCAGAGATTTTCCTTTATCACCAGTTTGTTTTCATTTATTCTTTTTACTTCGAGTTTCTCATCTTTGCATCTATGTGCCTGTCTGTCTGTCGATCTATCTACCCATCCATCCTCACTATCAAAATTGGAAGGGGTGCTTATAGCAACAAATTAGAATAATTTAACAAACCAGTATTAACCATCAAAGTGTTCCATAATTGATTGACTGGATCCTTTTAGATTCATAGCTTAGATACCTGAGGAGTTCAGCTATTCTCCTCTATTCATTCAGATAAACTCCTTCCATGTTAACATTAGCCAGGATCAAATCAGATTAGCTGTCAGGGTGAACACAGCTCTGAATAATAATAGGATAAAATAAAAATAAGTGTATGAGTGATAATTCAAGGATTTTACTGCTAGGGATGTGCTACAAATTGTGTTCTAGCTTTCAAGCAATCAATGTGAGGAGAACAGTTCAGCTCTAAGATTTATGTCTGAGGTGTTTTGTTTTTTTTTTTCCAGACCTTTGTGGAGTTTTAGAGGGCTGCTTTCTTAGTTACTAGTGTTTCCTAAAGAGACACTAGCACTCTTAAGGCCTAAAACAATAGCTAACATATTGCAAAAAGGAGTGTGTGTGTGTGTGTGTGTGTGTGTGTGTGTGTGTGTGTGTGAAATGTATAGAAAACTGTCTTAATACTTATCTATGCTTAGAAGGGGAAAGAGAAAATATATGGAGATTCTCATGTTTGTATAATGGTTTACTGAACTGATTTGGTTTGCTGAAAAGCTTGTTAATGCTGAAAAATTCCAGGGAGTTTCTTCAAGGACTATCCCCAATATTATATTATTTCCTAGGAAATTTATGAACTATGTTAACCCAAGTTTCATGTATCTTTTAAGGAATTCTTAAAAACAAAGTATGCCATAAATAGGCTCCAAAAGCATATCTGGTTTATTTTTCTTTTTTAAAGTGCTATGTGAGGAACAAGGTAAATACCTTTATCTTTGATATCTAGGGGAGGAGATTACATAACTCTTTTTAAGCAAAATAAATTTCCTTAGTAGCTTGGTAAAAAGTTTTCTCTTTGGTAAAAGTTCTCAGTTTAATTTAAACTTTTTACCACTTGTCTTGCGTTTTACTTGCTTTCTGGGCACATAGAAAATCTTCTCAGGGTTTCTGGGTTTCTGTTGCCTTTATGGCAATGTGCTCCAAAGTAATCAATATTGTATTAAAATTGCAGGTTAGGTGATTAAATATGTTTTTCAAAATGTAAGCCGCTTGTAATAATGTTTGTTCATATGAAAGTGAAAAACTATACTGCATCTAGCAAATTTTCAGAATCTATGCATTTACTTTTGTAAATTTGTCTTAATATTTCCATGAAAAATTGCTATGTGTTTTTGTCCATAAGGAGTAGGTGGGAAAAGCCACATGATTTTAGACTTTATTGCAGACTGGGAAAGTTATAGCTCTCTTGTGATCACAATTTTAAAATACAAAAGTTGTTTTCATAAAATTACTTTTGTGTCCTTTCAGTCTCAACCATATAATGTTTATATATTTGTGTGGTTTTATTTTATTATAGGTGGTACAGGGAGGGTTCAGACATGATTCAGCTGTTTTGAAATCATCGCAGGCAACTGCCAATGCTGTATTTAAGAGCCTATCAAATCTGTTACTAGGATTTTGCAAATTATTGGCAGACATCTAGTTAATTGTAGATGTGCAACATAACAAAACAACAAAACAAATCAGACCACTGTTTGGTCATTGATCAGTGTCTCAGTATCTGATCATCATGATCAGTGAAAAACGCTGAATCAAATTGAAATGGTTGATTTCACAGCACCTTTAAGAAATGCATTATCTGTACATCTCACAAGAATAGAAAATGCTAGTGTTGTGTGGGTTAAAATACATTAATTCCACATAAAGCACTCTACAAAAGAAAAGGATATTTGATTTGTATGGCTTTAAAGTTTTAACAGATGAGTCTATCCCTGTGAGACCACAGACCATTTACCATCACTAGATTGATTTCTTTCAATGCTAAAGGCTTGATGGTACTTTTCAGTACAGTTCATTGTGAGTAGAATGATACTTCAGATACACATTAACTAAAGAGCCTTCAGAGGCTGTATTAAGGAGATGAAATTCTGCGGCAGAGGGAAAAGTAGCATTTCCTAAGAAGCAAAATTCTTGATAAGGTTTATATAAATGAAAATATTACAACAATTTCTAAGTTTCTTTGTAGGAACTGAAATAACCAAATAGTCTTGTGGTTAGCGCAACATTAATTTGTTCTAAGAAAAAGTAATTTTTAGTATTTTTTAGTGTTTTAATTTGTTAAATGTGCATTCTGCAATTTTTTTTTCTGAAGCTATTTTGCTTGCAAGATGGATACATTTGCAAGATGGCTATCACAAATGACAACTGATATCAATTAAAGGGAACATGTATTAAGAAATTAAAATCAGGATGCACACATGGCTCAGTCAGTTGAGAGTCTGACTCAGGCCATGATCTCAGAGTTCATGAGTCTGAGACCTGCTTCAGACTCTCTGCTGTCAGCAAAAGGCCTGCTTCAGATCCTCTGTCCCCCTCTTGCTGCCCCCCCCAATAATAAATAAACATTAAAAAAGAAAGAAATTGAAATCTAAGGATACTATAAAAGGACATTTTTATTTTATAAATCTCCATTTAAATTTTAGATGACATGAGATCAAGAGAGACAATTATGTAAGATAAAGACACCAAATTAAAACAATAGTTATCTTTGGATGTGAGAATTTTGGCACATTTTAGTTTTCTTTAATGCCTTCTTCCATTTTCCACATTCTTACTTTAGAAATCAGAAAAATAAATATATTAAAACATGATGATTTTAAGGAGGACAACCAGTTAGGGTCATCATCCAGCAGAAATTTTGCCAAATTAACTGCACCCTATCAAAGGGCAACTTCCTGGGAGAAGAGCTGAAGACTATTAAATTTCTTTTGAACAGAACCACATAACACGAATGAATGTAGGTGTTATATTAATTTTTAAATACAATTATTCCCAAGTGTGTTTAAATGCACTAGGTTATTAGTGACTGAAAAATTAAAATTAATAATCATGTTCATTTTACTATGTTATCAAAATTAGATAATTTCCTATTTCCCATGTCACTTTGTCACTTTGGGCTATAAAGTATATATATGTTATGTGTGTGTGTGTGTGTGTGTGTGTGTGTGTGTGTGTATACATATATATTTAAAATAATATTTATATACATATATGTATATATATACACATATATATGTATATATATACACACATATATATGTATATATGTGTGTGTGTGTATATATACATATATATTTAAAATAATATTTATATACATATATGTATATATATACACATATATATGTATGTGTATGTGTTATACATATATATATGTGTGTGTGTATGTGTATATATACACATATATATGTATGTGTTAAATATATATATATATATTTAACAGATTAGTCTGTCCCTGTGAGACCATAGACATACATATGTATATTCACGGGGGACAGGGTGGAACTTCTTATACTTTAGTCCATCCAAATTGGATTTGTTCTTATTTCCTGGTCGCCTCATTCAATAAGAGTTCTCCACATTGATTATGTCCTCTTCTGAACTTCTTCAGTGCTTATGGTCTGAACTGCCCAAGTGGGTAACTGGTATGTAGAATTTATGTTCCAGTGCATGCCAGCTCTGTCTCTTCAAAGATATAAAGTCCTTACAGTTCTGATACCCATTTTCCCCCCAGTCTCTCCCTACCATGGTAGACAAAAAATATTTATTGATAGACTGACTTGAAAGAATGTTTTGATATCATGTTGATTTATTACGGTAACATGCAGACTGTCCCACTTTCCAATGTAAATAACAATTTTCTATTCCCAATGAACATTCACTGTTTACTGTCTTAGAAAGATATTCATCTTATTATGGAATTAAATATTTTGATTATTAAAATCTGATTTAGTTTACTCTGGCTTAAATTTATCCTGAAAAACAGACTTTCCTTCTATGAATTTATCATTAAAATCCCCATAAAAGAGAAAGAGTAAAGAAAACAAACAGCTTGAATATACTTCAGCTAAACTACTGTCAAATTATGGGAGGAGTTGTCATAATTATGAATGTGACAGCATGATTTTATGCGAAACAAGCAAACTATCAATAAACAAATAAATCCCAGGAAACTAGATCTCACCTTATGATACATGGGCTTTGCCTCACAAATAAGAGTAGCCTTGCTAATTGTTTCCTCCATCAGTGTCTGCCTCTTGTTTTAAAAACCCACTTTCTATAATAAAAATTTAGCTGCAAGCACTGCTTTTGGGTTGCCTAAAAAATTGGTGTCTTTCTCGGGGTACCTAGGTGGTTTAGTAAGCTAAGTGCCTGACTCTTGATTTCAGCTCAGGTTATGACATCACAGTTTGTGAGACTGAGCTCCATGTAGGGCTTTGCACTGACAGTGCTCTCCCTCTCTCTCTCTCTCTCTCTCAAAATAAATAAACATTAAAAAAAAATGATCTCTCTCAATGGCTTTTTTTGGTGACAAAGCTGGAGAGGACAATTTGTTGTGACTGTTGTGCTTTACTGGATGAGAGACTCTCTGTTGGAAAGGGGTTTGTAGGACTAGCACCTCAGAAGGAAAGCTGAGCTACAATGAATCCATGCTAGGAATGGCACCCTGCCTGGGGCAGTGAAAATCAGCCTTCCCTTGAGATGCAGTGTTGAACAGGGGATCTGGTTTCATTTGAATGATGAGTGAGGGAAGTTGAGGCAAATCTGGAATGTCACTTTCCAATAGACAGTTTGTGTGGAGACTGCCTGCTTACAAGATGGAGCCCATAAAAAATATCACAAGAGATGTGGCAGAAATTCACAGTTTCAAAATTCACTATTTTAAGAAAAGTTTATCATCAAGGAAAAGTATATTCTCAACAAAATACAAAAGCTACTACGAAGAAACAAAAATGAAAACTATAAGGGGCAATTAAAAGACATTGGGAAGAGATGAAAGCTTTCCAAATGATTTAAGATTTAATAATTAAATTAAAATTCATACTCAGAGACAGCAATAACAAGATTGTTTCAGATAGGCAAAATTCAAACAGTATGCTATGGAATTTCAAAATTACAATAAACTAAGAAACAAATCAAAGTAAAGGATTCAAGAGTGGAAAAAGAAAACAACTATAAGCTAGAAATCCAGATAATTCGAGAAATACCGAGTATTATTGAATGAGTGTGTGTATGCTGGCGGGGGGGGGGGGTAGTTGGGTAGTTGTAGAGTGTGTGATTAAATAGTCTTAAGTTACAAGAATAATAGCAAAGAGCTTTTAGTTCCTTCATTGAGACAAAATACAGATTTAAACATATATATTAATTACATACCAAGAAAATAAAAATCATTAGAGAAGTAAAGCAAAGATAATAAAAAATTAAAACAGAAAATTGTGACAGAAACTACAAAGATTCTAAAATGGGACAAAACAAATCTATATGTTATTTAGAATAAATAAATCTAAAGCAATATGCCAAAAAGATAAAAAATATTAGAATCAGTCCTTGTGTGCCAGATGTATGCAAATAAAAAGGAACATTAAAAAAAAGCCCACAGGCATGATGCTAGTCTAAAGTAGGTTTTCTGTCACAAATGAGAAATAGAACATAATTACATATTGATAACATATGCAATTTATTTTGGGGCAGAAATGATAAAAAGAAAGGTAAATTTTTTGTTACATAGTGTGGTAGTCTAAAATCCAAGGCAATCCCCAGTGACCTCTAGCTTTATGTAGTGTCCTACTCTTGAGTGTGGGCAAAGTCTTTTACCTGATGAGTTTTCACCCTCACAATTACCTTAGGTTGTAGGGCAAAATTAAAGATGTAGTTATGGACCCAAATAGATTGAGTTCAAGATAGGGAGATTATTTACATTACTCTGACATAACCAGAAAGGGTTTTAAAATATGTGTAATTTAAGAAACAAAACAAAGAGAAAGAGAGACAAACAAACAAAAAAAAAAGAGACTCTGAAATATAGAGAACAAACTGATCATTATCAGAGGGAAGGTAGGGAGGGGGATGCGTGAAACAGGTGATGGAGATTAAGAATACACTTATCGTGATGAGCACTGAGTAATGTATAGAATTGTTGAATCACTATATTGTACACCTGAATCTAATATAACACTGTATGTTAACTCTGCTGGAATAGCATTTAAAAAAAAGAAATTAATTAGAAAAGGAAGAAAATTCTGCAATATACTATAAAATTAATGAACCTTGAGGACATTATGTTAAGTGAAATTAGCCACGCACAAAAAGACAAATATTTATGATTCCACTTATAGGACCGTATCCAAGGTATTCAAGTTTATAGTGACAGAAAATAGAAGAGTTGATTTCCAGGGGTTGGGGCAGGAGAGGAAGGGGGAGTTGATGTGTAATTGGTGTAGAGTTTCAGTTTTGCAAAATAAAGAGTTCTGGAAATGGATGGTGGTGGTGGCAGTACAACAATGTTAATTTAATTAATACTACTGAATTGTGCACTTAAAAATGGTTAAGATAGCAAACTTTATCTTATGTGCATTTTACTTCAATAAAAATACTGAAAAAAGTTATTTAAAAAAAAAGAACTGGACTTTTTCTAGAGAGAGAGAGATTCGAAGCTTAAGATGCATTTGGCATCAGAGAGATTCTCCATTGGTGGCCACATGGTAAGGAATGTAGAAGGCCACTAGGATTTATGTGCAGCTCATGGCTGACAATCAGTAAGAAACCATGGACCTTAGTCACTAGGAGCTAGCAACCTGAATGAGTGTGGGAGTGATCATTCCTTGGAGCTTCCAGAAGGGAACACAGCTGAGCTAACACCTTGGTTTTAGCCTTATAAGATTGTGAGCAGAGAACTTAACCACACCATGCATGAACTTCTGATAAACAAATTTGAGAGCTAATAAAAAGTACTCTTTTAGGTCACTGAGTTTCTGAAAATTTCTTACATAGCAATAGAAAATTAATACACATATATATAAAATGTTCTAAATTGCTGAATTCAGGGTATCAGTACAAGGTCAGCAAACTATTATGGAAAAACAGATAAGGTGGAGAGAGGAATTCAGAGTGCTTGTACTAAACAGTAATGAGCCAAAATCTCAGTTGAAACCCAACAAGTAGGACTTAGAACTCAAAAAATTTTCAGTGCTCATGAGCACTCCTGATTGCTACAGGACATGGTCTGGTAGTTTGGGTGTAGGTTATGTGAGTGTTTTAGAGAGGTTTTCATTATAAAAAAAGGATGAAATTGTAAGATGATGGTTTTGGATCCTTGGGACCCATACATATTTTATATCTCCTGTAACTTGGTCATACCATCTATAAAAGTAAATATATTTGTGGCTCTATATTGCATCTCCTTCTTATGTGGTGCCATGTCTCATAAAATGAGACCCTAGACACAGCAGTGATTGATACTATATTAAAGGACCTGCTGAAAAATTCTGTAAGGAGAGAAATTCAAAGCTACAATATAGCTGCAGACTTTAGACAGAACTTTTTCAGTTTCTGATAAACCAAATTAAAAAAAAAAGACATATGATGTAGAAGAGAAATTTAATGAGTAAGCTTACTGATAAGTAACCCAGAAACAAGACAACCTACAAGTCTACAAACAAAGACAATAGCCCATAGTAGAATGTCAATGGATATTTAGAAATAATGAAGCCATACTAGGCCATAAAAAATCAACAGATTTAATTTTTTTAATGTTTATTTATTTATTTAGAGAGAGAGAGCATGATCAGGAGAGGAGCAAAGAGAAAGGGAGACACAGAATCTGAAGCAGGCTCCAGGCTCTGAGCTCTCAGCACAGAGCCTGATGTGGGGCTGGAACTCACAAACTGTGAGATCATGACCTGAGCTGAAGTTGGACACTTTAACTGACTGAGCCACTAAGGTGCCCCCCCAAAATCAACAAATTTTAGATAGGAATTGTATAGAACATTTTCTATAATCAGCATGTAACAAAAATAGAAATTAAAGACAAAAGAAAACAAAACTACATAAATCTAAAAATTTTATTGGGATAAGAGAATAAATCAAAAAGAAAATTACATTTTAACTAGAAATTAATTTAACTTAATTGTTGTTAGTCAAAATTTCTGTAATATGACAAATAAGATATTTGAATTAAAATTAATATCTTTCAGAGGAGCCAAGATGGTGGAACAGCATGGAAGTTTTGTTTTGTTTTTGCATCTCATGTCCATGAAATACAGCCAGATCAACACTAAACCATCCTGTACACCTAGGAAAATGATTTGAAGATTAACACAACAATCTGCATAACCTGAACCACAGAATTCAGCAGGTACGTGGCATGGACAGGTGAACTGGGGGAGAGAGAAGCCACAGAGGGCAGGGAGCTGTTTTTGCTTACAGAGAGAGGACTGAGATGGGAAGAGAGTACAAGAAAAGCAACACCCCAGAAAACAGCTGGAGACAAAGTGGAAACAGCCACAGGGACTGAACTAAAAAATGGGAGAAAGGAGAAAGGAGAGGGTTTAAATTCCATTAAGACTCTATAGACAGGGAGCACAGAGTCTGAAACTCCACAGCTGAATACCTGATGGTGCTCTGGTGGGAAGGGCGAATCCCCAGGAGCAGAGTGAGGTCTGGGGATCCTCAGGGCACACAGGGAGAGGCGGTTCCCCTGCTGGAAGGACATTTGATAGAAGCTATGTGACCACCCAGTTCCAGCAGACCCCGGAAAACAACTACATTCACTGATGCTGGAACAGGTTGTAAAGGGTGAAGCCTGGTGCCAGATGGGTGTTGTGATTTTCCATAATCCCTGAAACACTGCTGCCACACGATCATGTGAATTTTTTCTGCACCCAGCTGCAGTCTCTGGGCATCAGCAGCAGCAGCACGGTCCTGCAAATGTTCCTGGGTGCAGCCAGCACCTGGCCATTGCTTAGTGAGACCCTTCCACAGAGGGTCGAAGCAGGTTAAAGTCATGGCCCCTCAGAAATGAGGGGTTGGGAAACACAGCCACATCTGAGATAAAACTCAGGAGGGAGGTGCCACCTGGCAACCTGATGGCTTGGTCACAGACAGTATAAAAGTGGGGAGTGGATGGAAGCCAGAGAGAAAGGGCGGGTGTGCAATTGCTGATCAGGGAGAAAAGAGTTCTGATACTAGAGACTGGGTAGCTGGGTGATACCATTTTGACCCTTCCCGTGCATGCGCATATACACCTACAAGTGCCACAACCATCTACTCTAGTAAGCTAAGCAGCATCATCTAGTAGAGAACAAACCGTTACACTAAGCCCCACCCAAAATGGCCAATGTCACTCTTCAGGAAAACCACAAATCTCTCCGCCAGTCCATATAGTTTATGGATGATAAAATGCTTCATAATTTGACTTCTAGGGGAAAAGGATATAATTCAATCGTATTTCAGACTGCTCACTGGTCTACCTATTCAATTTTCTTTTACTTTTTCTTTTTCATGTATTTCTTTTCTTGAATACAGAAAGATAAAAATTATTTTCATTTTCAGTTTTTATTAAAAATATTTTTAATTTTTTTCTACTATATTTTTTACTTTTTTGTAAATTTTTCAAATTCTATTTTACTTCCATCATTTCATTGTATACATTTTTTCAAATTTTCAAACATTTGTCTCCCCCCCCTTTTTTTCTAATCTGTCAAGCTCCTTTCAACACCAGACCAAAACACACCTTGGATCTAACATCATTTACTTGATTTGTGTGTGTGTGTGTGTGTGTGTGTGTGTGTGTGTTGTTTTAATGTTATTTTTTTTACCTTATTAATTCCTCTTCTTTCATCAAAATGACAAAATGAAGGAATTTACCCCAAAAGAAAGAGCAGGAAGAAACGAGAACCAGGGACTTAATCAACACAGATACAAGCAAGAGGTTTGAATGAGAAGTTAGAATCATGATGATAAGAATACTAGCTGGGATCGAAAATACACTAGAATTCCTTTCTTTGGAGATAAAAAAAGTAAAAGCTAGTCCAGATGAAATAAAAAAATGCTACAACTAAGCTGCAAACTCATATGGATGCCACTGTGGGAAAAATGGATGAGGGAGAGTGAGTCAGTGAATAGAGGACAAACTTATGGAGAATAATGAAACAGAAAAAAAGAGAGAGACTAAGGCAAAAAAAGCATGATTTAAGAATTAGAGAAATCAGGGACTTATTAAAAAGTAACAACATCAGAATCATGGGAGTCCAAGAAGGTGATGAGAGAAAAAAAGGGTGTAGAAGTGTTATATGAGCAAATCATAACAGAAAACTTTTCCAACCTTGAGAAAGACACAGACATCAAAATCGTGGAAACACAGAGGACTCCCATTAGATTCAACAAAAAACGATCATCAACAAGGCATATCATAGTCAAATTCACAAAATACTCAGGCAAGGAAAGAATCATGAAAGCAACAAGGGGAAAAAAGTCCTTAACCTACAAGGGAAGATAGATCAGGTTTGTAGCAGACCTATCCACAGAAACTTGGCAGGCCAGAAAGCAGTGGCTGGGTACATTCAATGTGCTAAATCAGAAAAATATGCAGCCAAGAATTCTTTATCCAGCAAGGATGTCATTCAAAATAGAAGGAGAGATTAAAAGTTTCCCAGATAAACAAAAACTAAAGAGTTCATGACCACTAAACCAGCTCTTCAAGAAATTTTAAGGGGGACTCTCTGAAGGGAGAAAAGATGAAAAAAAAAAAAAAGACATAAAGCAACAAAGATGAGAAAGAACCAGAGAACACCACCAGAAACCAACTCTACAGGCAAAATAAGGGCAATAAACTCATATCTTTCAGTACTCATTCGAAATGTCAATGGACTAAATGCTCCAATCAAAAGACATAGGGTAACAGAATGGATAAGAAAACAGGATCCATCTATATGGATCTGTTTACAAGAGACCCACATTACACCTAAAGACACCTTCAAATGGAAATTAAGGGAAAGGAGAACAATCTACCATGCTAATAGCTGACAAAAGAAAGCCAGAGTAGCCATACTTATATCAGACAATATCAGGCCTTATATCGGCCTAGGCTGGGCCGTGCCCTGACAGGCCCACGTACTTCCTCGCATCTGCTGGGCCCCACGCAGGACAGACCAGCCTCCTGCGGCTCTCAGCGGGACCTGGCCTCACAGCTACCCTGCCTGGTGCTCCCCTCAAATTAACAGAGTGTATGCTTGTCCCAAATCTAAACCCTGTCCCTTTTCCCAGTGTGGTTGAGACTTGGGGGGCGGTCCCCCTGGAAGACCGAGCCTTTTCCCACTGGAATGACTAGCTGCCAGGCCCCACCTGGTTTTCATGGTACTCAGTACGGATGAAGTCTCGTCTCCCAACCCATACCTTCTGACAGAAGGCCCGAAGGTTCTCCCCAAGGCTGCCACAGGTACCGAAATCCACCAGCGGGCTGAGCTGCCCAGACCCCAGACTTATATCATACTTATATCAGACAATCATACACTCTTAAAATAAAGAGTGTAACAGGAGATTAAGAAGGGTATTATATCATAATTAAGGGGTCTATCCACCAAGAAAACCTAATAATTGTAAACATTTATGCGCCAAATGTGGAAAACCCAAATATATAAATCATTTAATTACAAACATAAAGAAATTCATTGATAATAATACCATAATAGCAGGGGACTTCAATACCCCACTCATGGCAATGGACAGATAATATAAACAGAAAAATCAACAAGGAAACAATGACTTTTAATGACACACTAGACCAGATGGACTTAACAGATATATTCATAACATTTCATCCTAAAGCAGTGGAATGTATATTCTTCTCCAGTGCACATGGAACATTCTCCAGAATAGATAACATACCAGGACACTAATCATCTCACAACTACAAAAAGATTGATATCATACTGTGCATATTTGCAGACCACAATGCTATGAAACTCAAAATCAACCACAAGAAAAAATTTGGAAAGATAACAAATACTTGGAGATTAAAGAACACCCTACTAAAGAATGAATGGGCTAACCAAGAAGTTAAAGAGGAAATTAAAAAGTACATGGAAGCCAATGAAAATGATACCACCACAGCCCAAAACCTCTGGAATACAGCAAAAGTGGTCATAAAATGGAATATAGCAATCCAGGCCTTCCTAAAGAAGGAAGAAAGATCTCAGATACACAACTTAACCTTACGCCTTAAGGAGCTGGAAAAAGAACAGCAAATAAAATGCCAAACCAGCAGAAGGCAGGAAATAATAAAGATTAGAGCAGAAATCAATGCTGTCAAAACCAAAAAACCAGAACAAATCAATGAAATCAGAAGCTGGTACTTTGAAACAATGAACAAAATTGATAAACCCCTAGCCAGATTGATAAAAAACAAAAAGGAAGGGACCCAAATAAATAAAATCAAGAATGAAAGAGAGATCAAAACCAACACAGCAGAAATAAAAACAATAATAAGAGAATATTATGAATAATTACATGCCAATAAAATGGACAATCTGGAAAAAATGGAAAACTCCTAGAAACATATAAACTACCAAAACTGAAACAGGAAGAAATAGAAAATTTGAACAGACCCATAACCAGTAAAGAAATTGAATTAGTAATCAAAAATCTCCCAAAAAACAAGAGTCCAGGGACAGATGGCTTTCCAGGGGAATTCTACCAAACATTTAAGGAAGAGTTAACACCTATTTTCTTGAAGCTTTTCCAAAAAATAGAAATGGAAGGAAAATTTGCAAACTCTTTCTATGAAGCCAGCATTACCTTGATTCCAAAACCAGAGACCCCACGAAAAAGGAGAACTATAGACCAATTTCCCTGATGAACATGGGTGCAAAAATCCTCAACAAGATATTAGCCAAATGGATCCAGCAATACATTAAAAAAATTATCAACCATGACCAAGTGGGACTTATACCTGGGATGCAGGGCTAGTTCAATACCCACAAAGCAATCAATGTGATTCATCTCATCAATAAAAGAAAGGACAAGAACCACTTGATCCTCTCAGTAGATGCAGAAAAAACACTTGACAAAATACAACATCCTTTCTTGATAAAAACCCTCAAGTAAGTAGGGATAGAAGAATCATACCTCAAGATAATAAAAGCCATTTACAGACGACCCAATGCTAATATCATCCTCAGTGGGGAAAAACTGAGAGCTTTTCCCTTAAGGTCAGGAACTAGACAGGGATGTTCACTCTCACCACTGTTATTCAACATAGTATTGGAAGTCTTAGCCTCTGCAATCATACAACACAAAGAAATAAAAGGCATCCAAATCGGCCAGGGGGAGGTCAAACTTTCACTCTTTGCAGACGACATGATACTCTATATGGAAAACCCAAAAGATTCCACCAAAAAACTGTTAGAACTGATTCATGAATTCAGCAAAGTTGCAGGATATAAAATCAATGCACAGAAATCGGTTGCATTCCTACACACGAACAATTAAGCAACAGAAAGAGAAATCGAGGAATTGATCACATTTACAATTGCACCAAAACCCATAAAATACATAGGAATAAATCTAACCAAAGAGGTGAAAAATCTATACACCGAAAACTATAGAAAACTTATGAAAGAAATTGAAGAAGACCCACACACAAAAAAGAAAAATATTCTATGCTCCTGGATAGGAAGAACAAATACTGTTACAATGTTAATACTACCCAAAGCAATCTACATATTCAATTCAATACCTATCAAGATAACACCAGAATTCTTCATAGAGCTAGAGCAAACAATCCTAAAATTTCTATGGAACCAGAAAAGACACCAAATAGCCAAAGCAATCTTGAAAAAGAAAACCGAAGCAGGAGGCATCAAAATCCCAGACTTCAAGCTTATTACAAAGTTGTAATCATCAAGACAGTATGATATTGGCAAAAAACAGACACTCAGATCAATGGAACAGAATAGACAATGCAGAAATGGACCCACACATGTATGGCCAACTAATCTTTGACAAAGCAGGAAAGAGTATCCAATGGAATAAAGGCAGTCTCTTCAGCAAGTGGTGTTGCGAAAACTGGACAGCAACATGCAGAAAAATGAACCTAAACCACTTCCTTACACCATATACAAAAATAAACTCAAAATGGAAGAAAGACCTAAATGTAAGACAGGAAGCCAGCAACATTCTCAAGGAGAAATCTGGCAAAAACCTCTTTGACCTCGGCTGCAGCAACTTCTTACACAACATGTCTCCATAGGCAAGGAAAACAAAAGCAAAAATGAACTAATAGGACCTCATCAAAATAAAAAGCTTCTGCACAATGAAGGAAACAATCAACAAAACTAAAGGGAACCTATGAAATGGGAGAAGATATTTGCAAATGAGCTATCAGATAAAGGGTTAGTATCCAAACTCTATAAAGAACTTATCAATCTCAACACCCAAAAAACAAATAATCCAGTGAAGAAATGGGCAAAAGACATGAATAGACACTTCTCCAAAGAAGATATCCAGATGGCCAAGCAACACATTAAAAAATGTTCAACATCACTCATCATCAGGGAAATACAAGTCAAAACCACAATGAGAGACCACCTCACACCTGTCAGAATGGCTAACATTAACAACTCAGGAAACAATAGATGTTGGTGAGGATGCGGAGAAAGAGGTTCTCTTTTGCACTGCTGGTGGGAATGCAAACTGGTGCAGCCACTCTGGAAAACAGTATGGAAGTTCCTCGAAAAATTAAAAATAGAACGGCCCTATGACCCAGCCATTGCACTACTAGGTGTTTATCCAAGGGATACAGGTGTGCTGTTTCGAAGGGGCACATGGACCCCAATGTTTCCAGCAGCACTATCAACAATAGCCGAAGTAGGGAAAGAGCCCAAGTGTCCAAGGGTTTATGAATGGATAAAGAAGAGGTAGTTTATATATACAATGGAGTATTACTCGGCAATCAAAAAGAATGAAATCTTGCCATTTGCAACTATGGGGATGGAACTGGAAGGTATTATGCTGAGTGAAATTAGTCAGAGAAAGACAAAAATCATATGACTTCACTCATATGAGGACCTTATGATAGAAAACAGATGAACAAAAGGGAAGGGAAGCAAAAATAATATAAAAACAGGGAAGCGACAAAACATAAGAGACTCTTAAATATGGAGAAAAAACAGAGGGTTACTGGAGGGGGTGGGGGAGGGGGAATGGGCTAAATGGGTAAGGGGCATTATGGAATCTACTCCTGAAATCATTGTTGCACTAGATTCTAACTCACTTGGATGTAAATTGAAAAAAATAAAAATACCAAAAACAAAACAAAAAAATACATTTTATCATATTATTTTATCATATGTAATAAGTTTTCATATTTTTATTAAAATAAGCTATCAAATATGAAAAATCTAGGAAAATAATTACAAAATGCTTAACAAAATTTAAAACATGCCTATAAATTAAGGATTAAAATATAGTGGGATGCCTGGGTGGCTCAGTCAGTTAAGCCTTTGACTCTTGATACCAGTCATGATCAGGTCATGATCTCACAGTTGTGAGACTGAGCCTTGTGTTGGGCTCCATGCTGAGCATGGAGCATGCTTAGCATTCTCTTTCTTTTGCCCCTCCCCTCATCACGTGCTTTCTCTCATTTAAAATAAAAATTTTTAAAAATACATATTTAAGAGAAAGGAGACACAGTGAAAAATAAGAGAATAATATAATTAGCAAATCTATTCCTTTTGGAAATTCAAAAATCAGTTAAGAAATAAAGAAAAAAATAAACATTCACAGTATAAGAAAATAGAAGTGGGCATGACTCAAAATAAGATGCAATCTTAACAGGAGACTCTGGTCTCATAATTTATGGTAATTATCCAAATAAATATTTTATGCTATAAAAATGCTTTCTACTCATTTGATAGAATTGGCAAAGCCTCACAAAGATGGAGTGTGTTTTCTTGCATAATTGAAATATTTAGGGATAGGTCTAACTCAAGGTGCCCGCGCTGCAGGGACTTCGTATCACCAGTTTATTTCCCTAGAGTTCTTGGCTTCACTTCTCTAAGTTAGCTGCTTTCTCTGGGAGGTTTTCTTTTCATGGCATTTTTATAGTAGAATATACAGTGTCATATTTACTCATCTAAATAACAATTTCCCTATACTTCACCCTTAAACAATTTTCTGACTTAAAAACATTAAATTATATGTTTTATAACATTTATAAAGTAAATAGGAGTCTCCCTGAATCAGAAAAAAAATCTTGTTTCTTTGCAATTAATAATACTCAAAGTAATCACTTTGAAAAATTCAAATACATGAGGCTTATTAACCTGAACTTCTAAACTTCCTATAAATCAACATTTTTTATGCACAATTGTTTATAAATGAAGAAATAATGAATTGGCATATCCTAGGATTATTCTATGCTGAACTATTTATCTTAACTCTTCTTTAAATATATTTTAACACTTTTCAGATAAGATTTTATATAGTCTCAATATATGTATTAACAAAGTTCCAGGAGCTTTGGGTATGTATTTTATAAGATTGCCAGTTTTAAAATATTCGTTCTGGTAGCTTATTTTAAAACAAGTATTTATTTTCCATTTTTAGTGTACAAAAAGAATAGGTAAATTATAACTGGAAAAATAGCTATAATGTATCACTTTTCTATTTCCTAATTCTTGTATATCATTCCACTTAACAATTTTTAATTTGGGGCTTCTCTTAGAAAATCATATATGCAGCAAATTAAGACTATTTAGAAGAATTGTGGAGATAGTCTTTGGTATAAGACTTTCTGAAAGTTTAGTAAAATTATTGCTTCAGACTATGACTGTTACTATTTAAACTATTACACATCAATACTTATTTAATAAATTACAGAGTCAAATTAGAATGATAATTTTCTGAGGCACCTAGGTAGCTGAGTGAGTTAAGCCTCCAACTCTTGATTTTGGCTCAGGTCATGATCTCACAGTTTGTGAAATCGATCCTCTCATATGGCTCTGCACTGGCAGTTTGGATTCTGCTTGGGATTTTCTCTCCCGCCTCCTTTCTCTCTGCCCCTCCCCACTCACATGTCTCCATTCTCTCTCTCTCTCTCTCACTCTCCCTCAAAATAAATAAATAAGCTTTAAAAAAATGTGAGACTCCTTGTAAAAAAATAAAAATAAAATGGCAATTTTCTGCTGTTTCCTGTGGTTTCAATGTATGCTACAAAATGCCCTAATGGGGTGTTGTATGGAAACCAATTTGACAGTAAATTTCATATATTAAAAAAATAAAAAAAAAAAAAAAAAAAAAAAAAAAAGAATAACATTTTCTGGGGCACCTGGGTGGCTCAGTCAGTTAAGAATCCAACTCTTGATTTTGACTCAGGTCATGATCTCACGCTTCATGGGTTCCATCCCCACATCAGGCTCTGTGCTAACTGTAGGGAGCCTGCTTAGGATTCTCTCTCTCTTCTTCTCTCTCTGCCCTTTTCTCCCAGGTGCTGTTGCTCTTTCCCTCAAAATAAATAAATAAATAAATAAATAAATAAATAAATAAATAAATAATTAATAAAAAAAAAATGCCCTAATGAACATGAGAATTATCTGAAGAACAAATTAAAATACATTTGCATGGGCTTTATTTCCAGAAATTCTGATTAAATAGGACTGGGAGACTTGGCTTTATTTTAATGAGAAATCCGCAGGTTACTCTGAGGCTGCTCATGGACCACTTGGGAGTTTTGAGGGACAGATAGAGAGCAGAAAACAAAAAGTTACCTTTGTTTATCTTCTCCCTCTCAACCTTTAAATAGAATATTCATACTCTCCTATTATTTCTATATTAGGAATAACACAACTTTCATTTGATGAAAAGAGTTGCATGAGTAAAATTTTTGAATATTAATACATTATTCCATAATAGTTAGAAAGAGAGAAATCAGAGAAATTTATCTCTACAGAGAAGCCTGAAATATGATTAAGTGTACTTATTCAAAAAGCAAGGTTAGAGCTTAATGATAGATCAGTGTATATTTTATTATATTCACTTCTAGAAAACCTGCATTATTGTTAACAAAAATTTTGGTTAATACTAAATTTTGGACAAAACTTGAAGCAACGTAAAATACTGAATATTCATTAAACAAATCCTCTTCAATCTCCTTTCTTATCAGTGAAATACCAAGAAGATTTAAGATGATAATTCAAAGAAAACATGAGATATCTTTTTCTGATTAAGGTGTAGAAAACAGCAAAAGAATGTCACTCACCACCTAATAAGAAGAAAAAAGGCAGTTAACTGACAAAAATCCTAATTTTTCCCAAAACCATCTGAAAGCTACAGTTGCAAGGTAGGTAAGCTGTATTACAAAAAGTGACAGCAAAGGAAAAATGAGTCACAGCATTTGTTTCACTTTGGCAGGTCACTGGAGGAAGAGCTGATCACCATACAAGGAAGTAAGAAATGAGCTAAAAGTTTACAGATCCATAAAACCTTGATTTAGGATAACATGTTAGTTTTGAGTCACTGGATGCCCAGGAAACAAGAGTCTGCACTCACTCACAAATTCTTTCCCCTGGTCCTTTTTTAGGTACTCAGAACAAGGATTGGGGGTGGGTCAGGGAACAAGTGAGAGTCCCTTTGGGAACTCAGAGAGGAGGTTATCAGCGGGTACTGGATGACAGGAAGTGATCAACATTTTCTTCCCTAGACCTACTCCAACATGAAGCAAAACCTTAAAGGCACTGGTGGGAACAAACACTGCAAGCTCCAGGGTCAAGGCAAATGTTCATTGCTTCTGGTGGAGGAGGAAAAGTTCTCTACTTCTGAGGAGGATCAAGAAACACTCTTTGTTATAAGAAGGAGAGACCTGCTCTTTCTGCGAGGTCAGGAAACTCTTCTGCTCAAAAACACCATCAGCACGAAGCAGAAATTGGCTCTCATTGGAAGGGAAGGAGTAGAAGGATTATTGAGAAACTGAGCACTTGGGTACCCAGGTCTCTGAGGAAGAATGAAGCTGTACCAGAACAGAAGCTTCATTGCTTCCACCAATGAGAAAAGCTATCTACCACTGGAGGTAAAAGTGTGGTTAGGGACCTCCTCAGAGGCACATGAACATGAAGGTGGAGCAGTAACAGTGAGAAAAACCATTCAGAATCCACATCCATAATCAAAGCACAAGGTAATGTCACCCTTCTCTGAAGGAACTGCATGGAGTCTGTGGTGAATTAATGGAAAGTAAAGAAATGGCAAAATGGAAATCCATCTCAAACTCTAATTAGTTTAACTCCATCTCCCACAATAATGTTCTGGCAGGTAAGGCTGAGCACTTCCAGGCATAAATAATATTGATTTGGTCTTTTCCTACATACAGCATCAGTGTTTAATCAAAATTACAGCACACACACACACACACACACGCGCGCGTGCGCGCACAGACACACGCACCACCCACACCCCAATGTGAAGGAATAAAGAATTAGAAATAGTAATATTTATTAGAGAGGCCTAGATATTAAAACAATCAGACAAGAACTTTAGAGTAACTGAGATAAATATTTAAAGGATCTAATAAAAATGTGGCCAACAGTAAAAAACGGAGTAAAAAGACCAATAACAAGAAAAATAATAATGAATTCTTCAAATTTTGATCGAAGAATCATTTAAAATAAGATTTGATGGAACATGATTAGAAAGCTTTTGCAAGGATGCAGATACACCACAGAACATAATGGTTTCTATTAAAACTACTGTCTAGATACAGTATAAATCCAATGTAGGTGTATATTAAACCACAGATCTTTTCCCATCTCTGTTTTTAATTGTCTCGCCTCTGACTTGATATCTTAGTACTCCAGTCCTCAATTATTTCCCTCTTTCTATATATTTCTTCAGGAAATTTTCTGTATGCCACTCAACTTGTCATTTAATTATGTATATTTGGATAATTTAATTATTAGTATCATCTCTCAGATTATATCTAAATATGTAACAAGGATCCTTGGGATGCAGAAAAAAACATTCTGCTGAATTGTAGGGGAACTTTTCAAGAAATTATTTAAGTTTAAGGCAGAACTGACTTCAAGGTTCTCTGTGAGTACCTCCAATGCTCTGCTGCGTCAGTTCAGCTGTTTGTGTTCCTCTACTAGATTTAGTCCTTGGAGAGCATAGGACATTGTTTCGTTCTTCTTGATATCTGCAATATCTAAGACAGTATCTATCATATACAAGATAAATAATGAATCCGTGCTGAAGGAATGCATGCATGAAGAGATGAATGAAAATTTGCCTGTGGCCCAGGTGGACTCCTTAGCATTATTCTCCAGCATTTTCATTTGGCCTCAGTATAACTTAACTACCTGATGCTGGCTGGATAATCATCTGACCAGCTGGTAAGCAGAAACTGCATGAACCCTTGTCTCCTTGCATTCTAGAAGTCTTGGCAGAGACTTGAGACTTGCTTCCTTTAATATAATAACAATCCACACTGTTATTTTCATTTTTATATGACCTGAATGATAGAAAATCTTCATTGTAATTTTCTTCTTTATTTTCATCACTATGATATTAAGCTTAGATTTGCTTAGATGCCATTACTCTAATGCTGATGAAGATTCTCTTTATGAGCACTTCTTTTTATTATCCTTATTATGTTTCATGGGTTTTCATGGTGGTATTTCATTATTTGGTGGTAAAACATGACTATTTTTATTTTATCTATAGCTAATAGATATTTTCTTATCAATGTAAAATTTCTATTCTTAACGCCAAATTTCTTTCCATTTTGCTTTATAAGAAGAGTATTCTGAAGAAGTTTATGCTCATAATGATGAATATTTAATGAAAAGATAAAGTACCAAATTTTAATGAAATGTTGCTATAAGATTACTAGGTGGAATATCTTCTAGATGAACTATATAGAATTTCCAACTAAGGTACCAGAGGTAGGCATGGAATTCATTGCAGTTAAATATTTGCTGACAGGTGAGCCTTTCAATTTAGCTTTGTGCATGAGTAAAGAAATCTGACCTTGTTTGGCTTTCTTTTAGAGGATGTTTTCCCATGAGATGTACTTCTGTGGGAAGTTTTTATACTCAACCAAGAAAAAATCTTTTTGCCTGCCCATCTTTAGGTGTATGTACAACACATGTGAAATACTTTTTGCAAATAAATAAATAAATAATAAATAAATAAATAAATAAATAAATAGAATTGATCATTGGGAAACATAACCAATATTATTATAATAACTTATTTTAAGATAGTACTAAAACAAATCTGAATATTTCCAAATAAGCATTATACTGCAGTTGTAATTATCAATAACATATTACAACAAATTTTGTTCTTTTCAGAATACATTAAATAGTTTAATGTATAGATAATAAATATTTCAACCAACATCAATTGAATTCCCATGATTAAATTAAATTTTCCTTTATATTAAAAAAACAAAAAACAGAAAAGAAATCCAAAGCCATTCTTTCAGTTTTGCACTTTATCGTGGTGCTGCCCTATGTACATTTTTGCGAGATAAAATAACAGGTTCTTTCCGGAGGTAAGATATCAAATATTATCTCAAACATTTTGCTTTGTGAATTGTTTAGAAATTTATATTTATCAAGCTTAAAGATTGGTAATCATTTTTTTTAAAAAGAGATTTAAAATATATAATAATTGTTTTAAGCTGGGAGTTTTTCTCTATAAATACTTAGTACAGATATGAAAAACCTGTTTAAAAAAATAAGAAAACATCAAAAACTGTTATATAGAAAAATAGGAAATCAAATCCGAGTTTTTAAAGTTAGTGTTTTGGGGGTGCCTGGGTAGCTCAGTTGGTTAAGTGTCTGCCTTTAGATTTCAGTTCAGGTCATGATCTCACAGTTCATGAGTTCAGGCCCTTCATCAGGCTCTGCACTGGCAGTACAGGGCTTGCTTGGGATTCGTTCTCTCTTCCTCTCTCTGCCCTTCCCCTAGCTTGTGCTCTTGCTCTAAGTAAATAAATAAACTTAAAAAAATTTAAAGTTAGCGTTTTGAACCTGATGTAAAAAATACTGATGCTTATTAGTACTTTATGTCCTTTCTTAGTCTCAAAAATATTGAATACCCAACATTTTGCCTCATTTCCATAATTGTGTATATTCAAGGACACCCTTTATTGTAAGGAATAATTATTTAACATTTATTCAGTCTCCCAGGGTATTCTATGAGAAACTTGGCAATTAGATTTAACAGATTTGAATAATATCACTAAGTACTTTTTCTAATCCAAGCTATGTGTCTCTAAGGCAGTGATTTGCAGCTTTACTACATTGCTTATCAGAAAATATTTTTCCTTAATAGCAAAAACACCATTTTTATCTACCCTGACTTCTCTCTGTCACTATACACTAGTCTGTAATGCTGTTGCATTACCCAACCTCTTCAGTCACAAATATAGCTCAGATTTTTCCATATATATATATATATATATATATATATATATATATATATGGAATGAATATATATATATATATACATATATATATGGAATGAGTATATATATATATATACTTGGAATGAATATATATATATATTTGGAATGAATATGTATATATTCAACACATAGATGAACTTTATACTTTTAATTCAATTTGATATATAGGGGAACCTTATGCTTTTAAATGTTTATGATTATAAAATATATGTCTACATAGGGTAATAATCATTAAGAAAGAATTCCATAATCTTTTTGGTTTAAACAAAAAAGATTTCTTTGTATTTCATAATACATGTTTATGACAGGTTTCTTGTAGGCTCTGTTTCCTATCTTCTTCTCTTTTGACCCCAATTGACCAAACCACCACCATCTGAAGCCTTTTGAGAGTCAGTACAGAGACAACATGGTTTAACATACCTAAAATCTTAAGATTTCAGTCCAGAAGTAACCCAGGTAATATATGTTCAAATTTATGGTGATGCCAAACTTCATGGGCCAAGGGAATTTCATTCCTACCATGATCCTAGACAGTGAGGAACCAGAAATAGATAGTAAACTATCTATTTAGAATAGATAGTTTCCTTCTTTCCTTCCTTCCTTCCTTCCTTCCTTCCTTCCTTCCTTCCTTCCTTCCTTATTTTTGCTCCTGTAAGCAATGCTGCAGTGCAAGTAATACAAATTTAAGGACTTGTTTTTAACCTCTAGGACATTTACACTTAGTAAATGTCTGCTACATTGCATCCACAGTAAAAATAATTTATATTCAAACATATTATCACATTTCTGAAATATTGGACACCTCAAGGTGGTGCTGTTAATACTTAAGGTAAATGAATTTACATTGAATGATGAACCAATTAAACATACTATTTTTGTAAATATTTGGTAATTTAAATAACATGACTATTAAAGAACCATAATTAAACACCATTCTATTATGAGTATGGCAACAATAGTAACAATACATTAATTCATTCCTATAATACATGTTTCTTTTAAATATATTTTACTAAACAGTATTGTAGAGACTGTAAGGTGAACAAATCCAATGCAGTAATATAGAGAATGGCTTATATCTAAAAGTACTTGGTTCATAGACATTTATTAACACATTGCTTTTAGAAGAAATCACAATTTCTTTTTTTCTCACACATAAAACTTAGATTTTGAAATCATTATAACAGTCAAAAAGGAAATCTGCTAACTCAATAATGAAAAGGAGAATGCACTTATTTGTTAATTAAAAGTATTGCCAATTCTGCTATTATTACTGCAGCATATCATCAACAAAAGTCCCATGGAATATCATGAGGATTTTCTTCAAAAATATCTTCATTTAAAATTATCACAGAAGAGGCTGCTGATTGTGTGTGGTAGATACAGATGCTGTAATTCTAGGCTGTGTGACCTTGGACCCATATTTAATCTTGCTGGTCCTTAGTTTTCTCATTGGTACAAATGGTGATAAAAATGTCACTTACTTCATTATGTGTATGAATAGTGAAAACTTTAATATATGTAAAGTGCCTAAAGATTTGTCCTGCATATAGTTACCATCATAATCTTCATCATCATTATCATTATCATAATCATCATCATCATTATCATCCAGGAATTGTAGGGAAGACTCTGAAATCCTATTAGATATATCTCATATTCCACTGCTTATCACTTTTACTATATAATATTCAGTGAAGTATACAGACTCATTTATGTCGTGTTGAAATGAGTGTTGCTTGTTTTGATTTAGTTTATTGAGTCTTTATTTATATCACCTTTAGAAGTGCTTGTTCCTTCATGCAAATTTGACTTTCTGATTTATTCCTTCTGCTTAAAGAATGTCCTTTTTATATTTCCTGCAGTATGTATCTACTGGTAATGAGTTCTCTCAGTTTTTGTTTCTCCCGAAAACTTTTTATTTCTCCTTTATTTTTGAAAATATTTTCACAGTTTATAGAATTCTGGGTAGACGGTTGCCTTCTCATCTTAATACTCTATCACTATCTGGCTTAAAAACTTCTTACTTTTAGTAAGAAGTCTGCTCTAATTCTTTGCTCCTCTCTATGTAATGTGTGTTTTTTTCTCTGGCTGCCCTCAAGACACTTTCTTCGCCTATGGTTTTCACAACCTTGAATATGATAGGTCCGAGGTTTATATATATGGATCTTTTTTCTCTTTTTTCTTTTCTTTTCTTTTCTTTCTTTCTTTCTTTCTTTCTTTCTTTCTTTCATTTTCAAATATAAATTTGCTTGGTGTTCTTTGAGCTTCTTGGATCTGCATCTTGGTAGTTTTTTATTATGTTAAATGTTGTCAGGGAGGAGAGGAAGATTCAATGGCATAGGAGGACCCTAGGTTTGTCTTCTCCCACACACACAGCTAGATAACTATCAAACCATTCTAACTCCCCAGAAATTAACCTGAAGACTGACAGAACAAACCACAACTAAAGGCAAAGAAGAGGCCATGTTGAAGAAGGTAGGAAGTTGGGAGACATGGTTTAAGAGAGAAACAGGTCATGGGTGCTGCAGAGAGAACGGAGCCATGGTCATGGAAAAAGGTGAGAGAGAAAGGAGTACACAGGGGAACACACAAGAACATGTCCCCAAAGCCAGTGTCTTGGAAAATGAAGGCGCTGAATTTCATGAGTTCTTGCAACCAGTGGGACTTAAAGCCTGGAGTTTTAAAGGTCAGCAAACTTCGTTTGGTTAGAGCCTGGAGAGAAGGAAAACAAACAACCTGGAGGTAGCCAGTGTGGAAATAGCTCTCTGAAAAATGCCTGGGGCACAAAAAGCAGAGATTATTGGCTCCTCTAGAGCATATCCCTGAGAGGCAGCCTTCATGGAGACACTTCTCTGTGAACAAACGAGTTGGTTGGCACCAATGCCCTCCCCCACCCCTCACTTACACACAGAACCACCTGTGGGAAGTACAATGGCACTGACACTGACTGCCTAACTTGCTTGCAACAAACCCCACCCCCCCTACTCTCTGACAGGACTGCTCCTCTCAGTCAAACTTGACTCAGTCCCGGCAAGGCAGGTCCCTCCCCCAGAAAATTCACCACATTGGCCAGAGACCAAACACTTCCCACAACAGGGAAGAAAAGCCTCTGCAGATGACTGGTCTGAAGGATAGAGCAACCAAAACACAACAGTAGAGCACATGTAGCACATACTGGAGACACTCCCTAAAGTGCCACACCCTTTTCTATGTAAGGCCATTAGTTTTAGCAGCAAGAGACATAACCGGCTTTTCTAATACACAGAAGAAGGCAAAGACTTAGACAAAATACCACGATGGAGGGATTTAACCCAAAAGAAAGAACAAGATAGGCCAGAGCCAAAGATCTAAGCAAAACAGATATAAACAGTCTCCAACATGACTGATGGAGAATTTTAAGCAACAATCATAAGGATACTCACTGGGCTTGAGAACATAATAGAAGACAGCAGTGAAACACTTACTGCAGGCTTGATGGAAGCAGGCTTGATGCAATGGAAATTGGAAGCAGCCTTGATGCAATGAACACAGGCTGGAAGAAGCAGAGGAATGACTTACTGACAGAGAGGACAAAACACTGGAAAATAATGAAGCTGAACAAAAGAGAGAATTATGCAACACGAGAATAGACAGGGAACTCAGTAATTCCATCAACTGTAATATCAGTCATATTACAGTAGTCCAAGATGAAGAAGAAGAGAAAAAATTCAAGAAACAAGAGCAGAAAACTTCCCTACTGTGGGGAAGGAAACAGACATCCAGATCCAGATGTCAGAGAGCTCCCGTTAAAATCAACAAAAGCAGAACAATAGCAAGACATATAATAATTAAATTTACAAAATATAGTGACAAAAAAAATCTCAAACGTTGCAAGACAAGGAAGCCCTTACTTATAAGGGAAAGCTCATAAAGGTAGCTGCAGATTTCTTAACAGAAACTTGGCAAGCCAGAGGGAGTGGCATGATACAGTCAATGTGCTGTGTGGGAAAAATCTGCAGCCAAGAATACTCTATCCAGCAAGGCTATCATTCAGAATAGAAAGAGACACAGAGTTTCCTAGACAAACAAAAACTAAAGGAGTTTGTGACCACTAAACCAGTTTTGCAAGAAATATTACAGGGGGTCTCTCTGAGTATGCAAGAAAGGCCAAAATTCACAAAGACTGGAAAGGAACAGAGAAAAACTCCAGAAACAACAAAACAAGTAACAAAGTGACACTAAAGTCATATCTATCAATAATTACTCTGAATGTAAATGGACTAAACACTCCAATCTAAAGACATAGGGTGTCAGAATGGTTAAATAAAAAAAGATTCATTTATATGCTGACTACAAAAGACTCACTGTAGACCTAAAACCCTTGCAGACTGAAAGCAGGGGATGGACAACCATTTATCATGTTAAAGGATATCAAAAGAAAGTGGGAGTAGCAATACTTCTATCATACAAACTAGATTCTTGAACCAAACACAAGAGATAAAGAAGGGCCTATAAAGGGGTCTATCATACAAGAAGATCTAACAATTGTGAATATTTATGCTCCCAACTTGAGAGAACCCAAATATATAAAACACTGAATAACAAACATAAAGAAACTCATTGATAAAAATACAATAATAGTAGGGGACTTTGACACCCCATTTACAGCAATGGACAGAGCATCTAAGGAGAAAATCAATACGGAAACAATGATTTTGAAGGACACACAGGACTGGATGGACTTAACAGATATATTCAGAACATTCCATCCTAAAAGAGCAGAATACTCATTCTCTGTGCACATGGAATATTCTCTAGAATAAATCATATACTGGGTCACAAGTCGGCTCTCAACAAGTACAAAAAGATTGAGATCATACCATGCATATTTTCAGACCACAATGCTATGAAACTTGAAGTCAACCACAAGAAAAAATTTGGAAAAACCATAAAGACATGGATGTTAAATAACATCCAACAAGGTGCACCTGGATGGCTCAGTCAATTAAGGGCCTAACTCTTGATTTTGGCTCAGGTCATGATCTCATGGTTGGTGGGATTCAGCCCCATGTGAGTCTCTACACTGACAGTGCAAAACCTGCTTGGGATTCTCTCACTCCCTCTCTCTCTGCCCCTCCCCCTCCCCCTGTTCTCTCTCTCTCTCTCTCAAAATAAGTAAATAAACATTAAACAAAGAATATCCTACTAAAGAATGAATGGGTTAACCAGGAAATTAAAAATGAAATTAAAGAGTACATGGATGGGATGCCTGGGTGGCTCAGTCAGTTAAGTGTCGGACTTTGGGTCAGGTTGTGATCTCACTGTTCATGAGTTTAAGCCCCACATTGGGCTCTGTGTTGACAGCTCAGAACCTGGAGCCTGCTTCAGATTCTGTGTCTCCCTCTCTCTCTGCCCCTCCTCTGATCTCTTTTTCTCTCAAAAATAAATAAACATTAATTTTTTTAAAGCACATGGAAACAAATGAAAATGAAAACACAACAGTGCAAAACCTTTGGGATACAGCAAAGGCAGTCTTAAGAGAGAAGTATATTGCAATAAAGGCCTACATCAAGAAGCAAGAGAGGTCTCAAATACACAACCTAGTCTTACAATTGAAGGAACCAGAAAAGGAACAGCAAATAAAGCCTAAAGCCAGAAGAAGGGAAATAATAAAAATGAGAACAGAAAATAAAAGATATAGAAACAAAGAAACAAACAAAAAACAGTAGAAGAGATCAATGAAACTAAGAGATGGTTCTTTGAAAGAATTAATAAAATTGATAACCCCTTAGCTAGACTTATCAAAAAGAAAATAGAAAGGATTCAAATAAATAAAATCATGAACAAAACAGGAGAGATCACAACCAACACCAAAGAAATACAATTATAAGAGAATATCATGAAAAACTATATGCCAACAAACTAGGCAATCTGGAAGAAATGGATAAATTTGTGAAACAAATAAACTACCAAAACTGAAACAGGAGAAATAGAAAATTTGAACAGACCCATAATCAGCAAAGAAATTTAAACAGTAATAAAAAAAAATCTCTAAATAAATAAAAGTACAGGGCCAGATGGCTTCCCAGGGGAATTTTACCAGAAATTTAAAGAGTTAATACCTATTCTTTTCAAACTGTTCAAAAAAAGAAATGGAAGGAAAACTTCCAAACTCATTTGCAGATGCCATGATACTCTATGTAGAAAACCTGAAGACTCCATCCATAAGTGCCAGAACGGATACATGAATTCAGTAAAGTTGCAGGATGCAACATCAATGTACAGAAGTCTGTTGCATCTATATACTAATAATGAAGCAGCAGAAAGAGAAATCAAGGAATTGACTCCATTTACAATTGTGCCAAAAGCCATATCCAGGACTAAACCTAACCAAAGAGGAAAAATGTCTGTAAAGTGAAAACTATGGCAAGATTTAATTATTTTTGGTGCCTGAGTAATATTCTATTACTTTATCCATTCAGCAGTTCATGGACATTTGGGCTCTTTCCAGAATTTGGCTATTGTTGATGCTATAAACATCAAAGTGGATGTATCCCTTCCAAACAGTATTTTTGTATCTTTTGGATCATAGGATAGTTCTATTTTTACCATTTTGAGAAATCTCCATACTGTTGTCCAGAGTGTCTGCACCAGTTTGCATTCCCACCAACAGTGTAAGAGGGTTCCCCTTTCTCTGAATCCTCGCCAGCATCTGTTGTTTCCTGTGTGGTTAATTTTAGCCATTCTGACAGGTGTCATGTGATATATCACTGTGATTTTGATTTGTATTTTCCGATTGACCAGTGATGTTGAGTATTTTTTCATGTGTTTGTTAGCCACGTGGATGCCTTCATTTCTTCATTGGGAAAATATCTATACACGTCTCCTTCCCATTTCTTAACTAGGTTGTTTTGGGGGTGTTGAGTTTGATAAGTTCTTTATAGATTTTGGATACTAACCCTTTATCAGATATGTCATTTGCAAATATCTTCTCCCATTCTGAAGGTTGCCTTTTACTTTTGTCGATTATTTCCTTCACTATGCAGAAGATTTTTATCTTGATGAAGTCCCAAAAGTTCATTTTTGCTTTTGTTTCCCTTGCCTCTGGAGACATGTCTAGTAAGAATTGCTATGTCCAATGTCAAAGAGGTTGTGTTCTCTTTTAAGATTTTGATGATTTTTGGTCTCACATTTAGGTCTTTCATCCATTTTGAGTTTATTTTTGTGTATGTGTATGAAAGTGGTCCAGTTTAATTGTTTTTCATGTTGCTGTCCAGTTTTCTCAATACCATTTGTTGAAGAGACTGTCTTTTCCCATTAGATATTCTTTCCTGCTTTGTCAAAGATTAGTTAACTATGAAGCTGTGGTTCCATTTCTGGGATTTCTATTTTTTTTATTTTTATTTTTAAGCTTGCTTGCTTATTTATTTATTTATTTATTTAGACAGAGAGAGAGAGAGAGAGAGAGAGAGAACATGTGAAAGCAGAGCAGGAGCAGAGATAAAGGGAGAAAGAGAATCCCAAGCAGGCTCCATGCTGTGAGTGTGGAACCTGATGAGGGACTTGATCTCACAAACCATGAAATTATAACCTGAGCCAAAACTAAGATTTGATGCTTAACCAACTGAGCTACTCAGGTATCCCCTGAGTTTTTTGTTCTATTGATATCTGTTCCTGTTTTTGTGCTAGTACCATAATGTCTTGATGAGGTATTACATTTCAAATATTGTTTCTACTTCTGAATGCCAACACGATCGATGACCATACATTATATCATTACTAAAATTTTGACCAACTTCTATGTTCAATCTTCAAGTGATGAATATAGTGTAGATACTTAATGTTATTTACGAGTTATCATCACTGTGGCACAGAATAATATGGGACTCAGTTTCCCATTTGAAATGACACTGCTGGGTGCCTGGGTGGCTCAGTCTAAGCATCTGACTTCATCTCAGGTCATGATCTCATGATTTGTGAGCTTGAGCCCTGCTTTGGGTGACCTCGAGCCCCACATCTGGTGAGTATGAGCCACACTTCAGCTAAAACATGAGCCCTGCTTCAGGTGAGCACCACTTCTGTCTCTCCCCCCCCCCAAAAAAAATGACCCTGCTATTTTTCTGTACAATATTATTAATTTTTAAAATGTTTTATTTATTTTTGAGACAAAGAGAGACAGAGCATGAGCAGGGGAGGGGCAGAGAGAGAACAAGGCACAGAATCCGAAGCAGGCTCCAGGCTCTGAGCTGTCGGCACAGAGCCTGATGCGGGGCTAGAACTCACAAACCGCGAGATCATGACCTGAGCCAAAGTCGGGCCCTTAACCAACTGAGCCACCCAGGCGCCTCCCATACGTTATTAAAGGAGACATCTTATGTTACCAAAATGATATACACTAGAACTTTAAAAAATATGTTCCTTCTGATGTTTTCTTTAAGTTTATTTTAAAAACTTTGGAAGCTTGAATAATTTATTAAGCTTAGGTATCAAAAAAATGGTAATCGTATTAATGATAAACCTCAGATCAAAGGATTTATACAGTGTGCCAAAAAATTTCCTGCCAATAACATTTTGCTGAGGTGACATTTCTTTCAAATAAGAAGTTATATGTAAGAGTGGAATATGATACTTTAACTGCTTCTCAAATGCTCCTTTTTATTTGGTAGTCTTGTGAGTCAAGGCAAAATTAGGTGAGCAATAATGGATTAACCAAATAAATATATGACTAAAAGTAATAAATAACTTAAACTACTTTATTGGAAAAAATTCTTATTATAAATTAAACATTATAGGCATTTTTCTCTGTGTTGTCTTGGACAGAGTTGACTGCTACTCCTTTCCATGCTTAACAAAGGGCTTTATGGTAGTAATAAATAATCGAAACACTTAGAAGTGTTGTTTGACGAGTATGCTGATTATTTGTAATTAAGTGTGTATTGTAGCTAAATGGTAATATGGGATTTGCTTGGTTTGATCCTTTGTTATACAATTATTGTTTGAAAATTCAATAAAATGCTAAAACAAATAAAGCTACTAATAATAAGAACAATTGATGAGTTTTTTTTGTGTGTGTTACACCCTCTGTCTCTAGACTGTGAAAGAATGCAGCTGTGTTGATTCATTATTAAAGAACTACTTGCAAAGTTAATCCCCAATCTACCAAATAAGAGATTAGCAAAACAACTCAATTGTTTTAACTCTTGATTATAAGTTTGATAACATGAAAAATGATACTCGTCTGTGATATGATTCAATTTTGTCCTTCACCAGAAGATAATTACTTAATAGAATTATCCACGAAGTAATTTTACTGATGTAGAAAACAATAAATTCTATTTTAGCTTCAACATATAAGATTACTGAAGTTTGTATCTTTTAAAAATATTTATAGATTTATATCTTATGAGAGAATTTCCAAATTATCAAATGGTCGATACTAGTTAACAGATAGGTAAACTGTAAAATCAATAACAAAATCTCATTATACCATGGATTTCATTATAGCAAAATACCATATTTCTCCTGGATTTAATATACAATTTATTTAGAGGATAAAATATTAGATTTTGTCCAACAGAATTGAAAAGCCATTGTATTAATTTGTTACAGAATTTTTATCTTTTAAGGATATGAAGAGTTTATGTTGAACTTGCAGATAGCTATTTTATGAAGTTATCACATTATATGTATAATTGCAGTTATGCTACAAAAATGTTCCAATTTTATTTTATCTACAACTTATATCTACTTTCTGTTTCTAATTTTTAAACTTAGTGTTGTGCTTTTGTTTTTCCACAATACCATGTTTATTATATTCTGAAGTTTAAGCCTAACAATTTCCTGTGAAAATATTTTTTGTTTATATCTGTTTAGGTTGAGCGACACTCCTTTCACATCTTGTTATCCAGGGATTCCTTGGGTATACTTCCATGATTAATACCGATTAATATACAAACTATTGAATATCTACTGATTACAAATGAGTATCTCTTTACAGCTGAGGTCAAGAAGTCAGGTGGAGTGTTTAATGCTTTCCCAAAATCAGTTGGTGCAAAAAAGAAAATATTTCTTTACATCCAAATTTAAATACGGAATTACTTTTAAATATTAAAGTACATTTCTTTTTTTTTTTTTCATCATAAAAGATAACCCCATAAGTGAAAATGAAGAGAAGGGAGAACCAGCTCTGTGCAAATCTAGGAAAATTAAAATTTTCAGCTGACATCCACCAGAACTTAAAAATTGCAAAGTTTCTTAGAAAGAATACATTCAAAACTCTGCTTTAAGAACAAACCAAAAATCTGCAGATGGTAAGAAAATGAGTATATTACAGATAATTATAAGGGTGTCAGTACATGGATGCCACGCATTCAGTTGCAGATGTCCCTTGTAAATAATGAGCACAGGACAAGTAGACGATCAGCAAAACTTGGGCCATGCCAGAAAAATCAAAGAACTCTGAACATTGACTATCAGCTAAGCCTAGGCTAAGAGAGATGGGAAAATCATATGTCTACTATGAATATATTTCTCTTTTAGGCTTGAACATAAATTCCAGCCTTTTTATCCATCACGCTATCTAGACTTTCTGCCAACAAATACACATGTTACATTATTTTACTCATGGCACTCATCACAGTCTGGAATTATCTTATTATTACTTCATGTGATTGTTTACATATTCCTAATATTTTTTCTTTTTTCACCACTAGAAAGCAAGCTGTATGTCAGGAAGGGTTCTTATTGTGTCAATACATGCACTGTTTTACACAGTAGCTAATGCTGACATGCAGCTGTTTAAATTTAAGTTAAACTTGAAAAATATTAAAACAAGTTCCTTTTTCCATATTTTTGATGTTCAGTAGTCACATGTGGCTAGTGGCTAAAATATTTGGTTTCACAAACTTTAATTTCTGTTAGTAGTTATGTTTGTAGTTGGAGATGATTTTTTTTTGGTACTAGAGATGGAAAGACTTTATTTTCATATCAGAAATTTCTGCTTTAGTTTTTTTGTCATCTGCAGGTATTTGTCTTATTTCAAAAATCATTTCTTTTTTTATAACTTCTGTTTTTTATTTTTTATATTTTTTATTTTAATTTTTTTAATATATGAAATTTATTGTCAAATTGGTTTCCATACAACACCCAGTGCTCATCCCAAAAGCTGCCCTCCTCAATGCCCATCACCTACCCTTCCTTCCCTCCCATCAACCCATCAACCCTCAGTTTGTTCTCAGTTTTCAAGACTCTCTTATGCCTTGGCTCTCTCCCACTCTAACCTCTTTTTTTTTCCTTCCCCTTCCCCATGGGTTTCTGTTAAGTTTCTCAGGATCCACATAAGAGTGAAAACATATGGTATCTGTCTTTCTCTGTATGGCTTATTTCACTTAGCATCACACTCTCCAGTTCCATCCACGTTGCTACAAAGGGCCATATTTCATTCTTTCTCATTGCCACGTAGTACTCCATTGTGTATATAAACCACAATTTCTTTATCCATTCATCAGTTGATGGACATTTAGGCTCTTTCCATAATTTGGCTATTGTTGAGAGTGCTGCTATAAACATTGGGGTACAAGTGCCCCTATGCATCAGTACTCCTGTGTCCCTTAGGTAAATTCCTAGCAGTGCTATTGCTGGGTCATAGGGTAGGTCTATTTTTAATTTTCTGAGGAACCTCCACACTGCTTTCCAGAGTGGCTGCACCAATTTGCATTCCCACCAATAGTGCAAGAGGGTTCCCATTTCTCCACATCCTCTCCAGCATCTATAGTCTCCTGATTTGTTCATTTTGGCCACTCTGAATGGCGTGAGGTGATATCTGAGTATGGTTTTGATTTGTATTTCCCTGATGAGGAGCGACGTTGAGTATCTTTTCATGTGCCTGTTGGCCATCCGGATGTCTTCTTTAGAGAAGTGTCTATTCATGTTTTCTGCCCATTTCTTCACTGGAATATTTGTTTTTTGGATGTGGAGTTTGGTGAGCTCTTTACAGATTTTGGATAGTAGCCCTTTGTCCGATATGTCATCTGCAAATATCTTTTCCATTGGCATTCCGTTGGTTGCCTTTCAGTTTTGTTGTTTCCTTTGCTGTGCAGAAGACTTTTATCTTCATGAGGTCCCAATATTTCATTTTTGCTTTTAATTCCCTTGCCTTTGGGGATGTGTCAAGTAAGAAATTGCTACAGCTGAGGTCAGACAGGTCTTTTCCTGCTTTCTCCTCTAGGGTTTTGATGGTTTCCTGTCTCACGTTCTGGTCCTTTATCCATTTTGAGTTTATTTTTGTGAATGGTGTGAGAAAGTGGTCTAGTTTCAACCTTCTGCATGTTGCTGTCCAGTTCTCCCAGCACCATTGGTTAAAGAGACTGTCTTTTTTCCATTGCATATTCTTTCCTGCTTTGTCAAAGATCAGTTGGCCATACGTTTGTGGGTCTAGTTCTGGGGTTTCTATTCTATTCCATTGGTCTATGTGTCTGTTTCTGTGCCAATACCATGCTGTCTTGATGATAACAGCTTTGTAGTAGAGGCTAAAGTCTGGGATTGTGATGCCTCCTGCTTTGGTTTCTTCTTCAAAATTACTTCGACTATTCGGGGTCTTTTGTGGTTCCATATGAATTTTAGGATTGCTTGTTCTAGCTTCGAGAAGAATGCTGGTGCAATTTTGATTGGGATTGCATTGAATGTGTAGATAGCTTTGGGTAGTATTGACATTTTGACAATACTTATTCTTCCAACCCATGAGCACGGAATGTTTTTCCATTTCTTTATATCTTCTTCAATTTCCTTCATAAGCTTTCTATAGTTTTCAGCATACAGATCTTTTACATCTTTGGTTAGATTTATACCTAGGTATTTTATGCTTCTTGGTGCAATTGTGAATGGGATCAGTTTCTTTATTTGTCTTTCTGTTGCTTCATTATTAGTGTATAAGAATGCAACTGATTTCTGTACATTGATTTTGTATCCTGCAGCTTTGCTGAATTAATGTATCAGTTCTGGCAGACTTTTGGTGGAGTCTATCCTGTTCTCCATGTATTTTATCATGTCATCTGCAAAAAGTGAAAGCTTAACTTCATCTTTGCCAATTTTGATGTCTTTTATTTCCTTTTGTTGTCTGATTGCTGATGCTAGAACTTCCAACACTATGTTAAACAACAGCAGTGAGAGTGGACATCCCTGTTGTGTTCCTGATCTCAGGGAAAAAGCTCACAGTTTTGCCCATTGAGGATGATATTAGCTGTGGGCTTTTCATAAATGGCTTTTATGATGTTTAAGTATGTTCCTTCTTTCCCCACTTTCTCGAGGTTTTTATTAGTAAAGGATGCTGAATTTTGTCAAATTCTTTTTCTGCATCGATTGACAGGATCATATCGTTCTTATCTTTTCTTTTATTAATGTGATGTATCACGTTGATGGATTTGCGAATGTTGAACCAGCCCTGCATCCCAGGAATGAATCCCACTTGATCATGGTGAATAATTCTTTTTATATGCTGTTGAATTCAATTTGCTAGTATCTTATTGAGAATTTTTGCATCCATATTCATCAGGGATATTGGCCTGTAGTTCTCTTTTTTTACTGGGTCTCTGTGTGGTTTAGGAATCAAAGTAATACTGGCTTCATAGAATGAGTCTGGAAGTTTTCCTTCCCTTTCTATTTTTTGGAATACCTTGATAAGGATAGGTATTATGTCTGCTTAAATGTCTGGTAGAATTCCCCAGGGAAGCCATCTGGTCCTGGACTCTTATTTGTTGGGAGATTTTTGATAACTGATTCAATTTCTTTGCTGGTTATGGGTCTATTCAAGCTTTCTATTTCCTCCTGTTTGAGTTTTGGAAGTGTGGGTGTTTAGGAATTTGTCCATTTCTTCCAGGTTGTCCAGTTTGTTGGCATATAATTTTTCATAGTATTCCCTCATAATTGCCTGTATTTCTGAGGGATTGGTTGTAATAATTCTATTTTCATTCATGATTTTATCTACTTGGGTCATCTCCCTTTTCTTTTTGAGAAGCCTGGCTAGAGGTTTATCAATTTTGTTTATTTTTTCAAAAAACCAACTCTTGGTTTCGTTGATCTGCTCTACAGTTTTTTAGATTCTATATTGTTTATTTCTGCTCTGCTCTTTATTATTTCTCTTCTTCTGCTGGGTTTGGGGTGTCTTTGCTGCTCTGCTTCTATTTCCTTCAGTTGTGCTGTTAGATTTTGTATTTGTGATTTTTCTTGTTTCTGGAGACAGGCCTGGATTGCAATGTATTTTCCTCCCAGGACTGCCTTTGCTGCATCCCAAAGTCTTTGGATTGTTGTATTTTCATTTTCGTTTGTTTCCATATATTTTTGAATTTCTTCTCTACTTGCCAGGTTGACCCATTCATTCTTTAGTAGGGTGTTCTTTAACTTCCATGCTTTTGGAGGTTTTCCAGACTTTTTCCTGTGGTTGATTTCAAGCTACATCTCATTGTGGTCCGAAAGTATGCATGGTATGATCTCAATTCTTGTATACTTATGAAGGGCTGTTTTGTGACCCAGTATGTGATCTATCTTGGAGAATGTTCCAAGTGTACTCGAGTAGAAAGTATATTCTGTTGCTTTGGGATGCAGAGTTCTAAATATATCTGTCAAGTCCATCTGATCCAATGTATCATTCAGGGCCCTTGTTTCTTTATTGACTGTGTGTCTAGATGATCTATCCATTTCTGTAAGTGGGGTGTTAAAGTCCCCTGCAATTACCACATTCTTGTCAATAAGGTTGCTTATGTTTGTGAGTAATTGTTTTATATATTTGGGGGCTCCCATATTCGGCACATAGACATTTATAATTGTTAGTTCTTCTTGATGAATAGACCCTGTAATTATTATATAATGCCCTTCTTCATCTCTTGTTACAGCCTTTAATTTAAAGTCTAGTTTGTCTGATATAAGTATGGCTACTCCAGCTCTCTTTTGACTTCC
Source organism: Panthera leo (assembly GCF_018350215.1). NCBI lineage: Eukaryota > Metazoa > Chordata > Mammalia > Carnivora > Felidae > Panthera > Panthera leo. The sequence continues at coordinate 166,721,167 of NC_056679.1, read as the reverse complement.
AGTAGCATGATAAATAGTTCTCCATCCCCTCAATTTCAAACTGAAAGTGCCCTCAGGTCTAAAATGAGTCTCTTGTAGACAGCAAATAGATGGGTCTTGTTTTTTTATCCATTCTGATACCCTATGTCTTTTGGTTGGAGCATTTAGTCCATTTACATTCAGTGTTATTATAGAAAAATATGGGTTTAGAGTCATTGTGATGTTTGTAGGTTTCATGCTTGTAGCGATGTCTCTGGTACTTTGTCTCACAGGATCCCCCTTAGGATCTCATGTAGGGCTGGTTTAGTGATGGTGAATTACTTCAGTTTTTGTTTGTTAGGGAAGAACTTTATCTCTCTTTCTATTCTAAATGATAGATTTGCTGGATAGAGGATTCTCGGCTGCATATTTTTTTCTGTTCATCACATTGAAGATTTCCTGCCACTCCTTTCTGGCCTGCCAAGTTTCAGTAGAGAGATCAGTCATGAGTCTTATTGGTATCCCTTTATATGTTAGAGCACGTTTATCCCTAGCTACTTTCAGAATTTTCTCTTTATCCTTGTATTTTGCAAGTTTCACTATGATATGTCATGCAGAAGATTGATTCAAGTTACGTCTGAATGGAGTTCTCTGTGCCTCTTGGATTTCAATGCCTTTTTCCTTCCCCAGATCAGGGAAGTTCTCAGATATTATTTCTTCAAGTATACCTTCAGCACCTTTCCCTCTCTCTTCCTACTCTGGAATAGCAATTATGCGTAGATTATTTCTCTTCAGTGCATCACTTAGTTCTCTAATTTTTCCCTCATACTCTTGGATTTTTTTATCTTTTTCTCAGTTTCTTCTTTTTCCATAATTTTATCTTCTAGTTCACCTATTCTCTCCTCTGCCTTTTCAATCCGAGCTGCGGTCATCTCCATTTTATTTTGCAGCTCATTAATAGCATTTTTAGCTCCTCCTTGCTGTTCCTTAGTCCCCTGATCTCTGTAGCAATAGATTCTCTGCTGACCTTTATACTGTTTTCAAGCCCAGCGACTAATTTTGTGACTATTATTCTAAATTCACTTTCTGTTATATTGTTTAAATCGTTTTTGATCAGTTTGTTAGCTGTTGTTATTTCCTGGAGATTCTTTTGAGGGGAATTCTTCCATTTCATCATTTTGGATAGTCCCTGGACTGGTGCAGAACTGCCGGGCACTTCCCCTGTGCTGTGTTGAATAACTTGCATTGGTGGGCAGGGCCTTTGTTCCTTGTTTTTGCTGGAATTTTGGTATAAATTCTCACTTTAGTGATACTCTGGTTTCTCTTCAGATTGAATAAATCTTTTGCCTTTTAAATTCTCACTTTTGTGAGGTTTTATTTGGATGAAACTCTTCTATTCATTGCATTTGCAATGTAACTTGTTTTGTATGTTTACACTGCTCTAAGCCCTAAGGAGGCTGCCTTTCATACTTTACTCTTCTTTCTAGGATTCTAGACTATGGGAAAAATTAAAGTATGCTACTACTTAGCCTACCATATTCTCCTTTAGTTCTACAACTCTTCTCTATCAGCAAGGGTAAAATAATTTCTAAAAAGGTTTTGTAGCCCCATCCACTTCTTAAGCACTGTCTTTCCCAAACTGATAAATAGTAATATAGTCTGTCAGAAAAGCACCCAACTTTGATAGGTCATTCTGTACTGAGTCCAGAAATTTTTATTTGAGCTTATTTTGTTCCCTTCAATATCATCTGAATTTTCATTTAACATGAGGTGAATAGACTTTCTATAACTCTTCATGTATTTTCTATTGTTATGTTTTCCTTATTTAATTATATACTGGATAGTATTTTTTAAAAATGTGCTAATACTGCCATCCTTCTGAGAATATCTACAGTTCTGTTGTCCTCAAAACTAAAATAAGAAAATCAAATCTAGGTGTTTTTACTTATAGTCAATTGGAAATCTTGCATCTGACTCAAAAATGCCATTAATATCATTATGTTCCATTTTCCACAGCCTCTCAAACAAAAGTTTGCTTTGTTGAGATTCATTTCTCTAGGTAATATATGTTAAAATAGCACTGCATTTTTCTTACTATTACTTATCTTTTCCTACTAAACTTTAGAAAAAAAATTTTCTCTTATTTCCAACCCAAAAAGAATCTGACACATATTATGTACTCACCAAATATCCAATCAATACATGAAAGAAATACTGAATGAATTACAATGTAGTTTATTAGTATATATATGAATGTTCTTTTGTAAAACAAAAAATTAAACTATCCAGATTCCCCTTTATGTCTAAAACAATAAAAAGATGTAAATAAAAATAGCAGAGATCATTAGTGAAAAATTGTACAACTACCTTATTGAAAAATGGCAATTTTAAGTTTTTCTTTATACAGGCAACATGGATAAATCAACTTTGGTTTATATTTAAAAGGTATAGTAGGAAATCATCATGGTCAGGATAAGATACAGAGAAAGCAATATTGTCTAATGACAGATGTGCACCTTTCCAAGTCTACCTAATGGCCTTGCCAGTAGACACATGAAGTATAAGGAAGTAAAATTCATATTAGAATTTCTGCAAGTTAAATGTTCAAGGTTGGAGTAACTGTATATTTATATTGAGGATATTGGCTGGGGATCACCTCCTATGAACTAGTTCACCCCTATTATATATGGAGTCTGAGACATGACTAAAAATGGAGGCCTACATACACCTAACTAAACATTTCACTTGTAAAATCAAATTAATGAGTTTAATAAAATAAATTATAGCTGAGAACTTCCCTAATCTGGGAAAGGAAATGGACACCCAAATCCAGGAGGCACAGAAAACTCCCTTCAGATTCAACAAGAATAGGTCTTCTCCATGGCATGTCATAGTGAAACTGGCAAAACACAAAAGATTAAGAGAGAATTCTGAGGCAGCTAGAGACAAATAGGCCTTAACCTATAAGTATCCTTAGGGATACTAAGAGTCTATTACCCTGAGACACATGTAAGGGTAGTAGCAGACCTGTCCACTGAGACTTGACAGGCCAGAAGGGAGTGGCAGGAAATATTCAATGTGCTGAATAGGAAACTATGCAGCCAAGAATCCTTTATCCAGCAAGGCTGTCATTCAGAATAGGAGAGATAAGTCTTTCCCAGACAAACAAAAACTGAAGGAGTTCATGACCACTAAACCAACCCTGCAAGTGATCCTATGGAGACTCTGTGAGTGGAATGCTGCAAAGACTACAAAGAACCAGAGTCATCAACACAAGCATGGAACCTACAGATAATACACTGACACTAAATCCATATCTTTCAATAATAACTCAATGTAAATAGACTAAATGTCCTAGCCAAAAGTCATAGGGTAACAGAATGGATAAAACACCAAGATCCATCCATATGCTGTCTACAAGAGACTCATTTTAGACCTGAAGGACAACTTCAGATTGATATCGAGGAGATGGAGAACCATCTATCATGCTACTGGAAGTCAAAAGAAAGCTGGAATAGCCACATTTATATCAGACAAACTATATTTTAAACTAAAGGCTATACCAAGAGATGAAGAAGGGCATTATATCATTACAGGATCTATCCATCAAGAAGAGCTAACAACTATAAATGTTTATGCTCCCAAATTGAAACACCCAAATATACAAATCAATTAATCACAAACATAAGCAATCTTACTGATAAGAATATGGTAATTGCAGGGGACTTCAATACCCCACTTACAACAATGGACACATCATCTAGGCAGAAAGTCAATAAAGAAACAATGGCCGTGAATGACACACTGGACCAGATGGACTTGACATGTATTTAGAACTTTTCATCCAAAAGCAGCAGAATACACATTCTTCTCTAATGCACATGGAACATTCTCCAAGACAGATCACATACTGGGTCACAAAACATCCCTCAATAAATATAAAATAATTGAGATTATACCATGCATATTTTCAGATCACACTATAAAATGTGAAATCAACCACAAGAAAAATTTTAGAAAGCCTCCAAATGCATGGAGGTTAAAGAACATCCTACTAAAGAATGAATGAGTCAACCAGACAATTAAAGAAGAAATTAAAGGGGCAACTGGGTGACACAGTTTGTTAAGCATCTGACTTTGGCTCAGGTCATGATCTTGCAGTTCATGAGTTTGAGCCCCACATTGGGCTCTGTGCTGACAGCTTGGAGCCTGGTGCCTGTTTCAGATTCTCTTTCTTTCTCTCTGCCCCTTCCCTGCTTGCACTTTGTCTCTCTCTCTCTGTTAAAAGTAAATGAACATTGAAAAAATTTTTTAAAAAGGAGAAGAAATTAAAAAAAAAAACCACATGGATGAAAACAAAAATGAACACAACAGTCCAAACCCTTTGGGATGCAGCAAAGGTGGTCCAAAGAGGAAAATACATTGCAATCCAGGCTTATCTCAAGAAAGAAGAAAAATCCCAAATACAAAACCTAAGTGCACACCTAACAGAACTAGAAGCAGAACATCAAGAAACCCCAAAGCCAGCAGCAGAAGAAAACTAATAAAGATTAGAACAAAAATAAACAATATAGAATAAAAAGAAATAGTTGAACAGATCAATGAATCTAAGAGCTCGTTCTTTGAAAGAATAAACAAAATTGATAAACCCCTAGCAAGACTTCTCAAAAACAAAAGAGAGAGAGCCCAAATACATAAAATCATGAATGAAAGAGGAGAGATCACATCACAACAGATATACAAACAGTTATTAGAGAATACTATGAAAAATTATATGCCAACAAACTGGACAACTTGGAAGAAATGGACAAATTCCTAGACACTCACAGACTACCAAAACTCAAACAGGAAGAAATAAAAAATTTGAACAGAACCATAACCAGAGAAGAAATTGAATCAGTTATTAAAAACTCCCAACAAATAAGAGTCCTGGGCCAGATGGCTTCTCATAGGAATTCTACCAGACATTTAAAGAAGAGTTAACACCTATCCTTCTCATGCTGTTCCAAAAAAAAAAAAAAAAAAGAAAGAAAGAAAAAGAAACAGAAGGAAAGCTTCGAGACTGATTCTATGAAGCCAGCATTACCTCGATTCCCAAATCAGAGACCTCGCAAAAAAGGAGAATTACAAGCCAATATCCCTGATGAACATGGATGCAAAAATTCTCAACAAGATACTAGCAAATCGACTTCAACAGTGTATTAAAAGAATTATTTACATTGATCAAATGGGATTCATTCCTGGGGTGCAGGGCTGGTTCAATATTCACAAATCAATCAATATGATACATCGCATTAACAGACGAAAGGATAAGAACCATATGATCCTGTCAAAAGATGCAGAAAAAAACATTTGACAAAATACAGAATCCTTTCTTAATGAAAACCCTCAGGAAAGTCAGGACAGAAGGAATATACCTTAACATCATAAGAGCCATACATGAAAAGCCCACAGCTAATATCATCCTCAATGGGGAAAAGCTGAGAGCTTTTCCCCTCTGAGATCAGGAACACATAAGGGATGTCCACCCTCACCACTGTTGTTTTACATCGTGTTGGAAGTCCTAGCCTCAGCAATCAGACAACAAAATGAAGTAAAAGGCGTCCAAATTGGCAAAGAAGAAGTCAAACTTCCACTTTTCACAAATGACATGATACTCCACGTTGAAAACTCGAAAGACTCCGACAAAAAGCTGCTAGAACTGACACATTAATTCAGCAAAGTAGTGACATACAAAATCAACGTACAGAAATCAATTGTGTTTCTATACACCAAATGAAGCAACAGAAAGAGAAATCAGGAAATCAATCCCAGTTACAATTGTACCAAGAACCATAAAATACCCAGGAGTATACCTAACCAAAGAGGTAAAATATCTCTATGCTGAAAACTATAGAAAACTTATGAAGGAAATTGAAGACACAAAGAAATGGAAAAACATTCCATGCTCATGGATTGGAAGAACATATATTGTTAAAATGTCAATACTACCCAAAGCAGTCTATACATTCAATGCAATCCCAATCAAAATTGCACTGGCATTCTTCTCAGGGCTAAAACAACCAATCCTAAAATTTGTATGGAACCACAAAAGACCCCAAAAGCCAAAGTAGTGTTGAAAAAGAAAACCAAAGAAGGAGGCATCACAATCCCAGACTTTAGCCTCTACTGCAAAGCTATAATCATCAGGACAGTATGGTACTGGCACAAAAACAGACACATAGACTAATGGAATAGAGAACCCAGAATTGGACCCACAAATGTATAGCCAACTAATTTTTGACAAAGCAGGAAGGAGCATCCAATGGAAAAAAGACATTCTCTTTGGCAAATGGTGATGGAAGAACTGGGCAGCAACATACAGAAGAATGAAACTGGACCACTTTATTTTACCATACACAAAAATAAACTCAAAATGTATGAAAGACCTAAATCTGATACAGGACCCCATCAAAACGCTAGAGGAGAAAACAGGCAACAAACTTTTTGACTTAGCTGCAGCAATTTCTTGCTCAACACATCTCTAAAGGCAAGGAAAATAAAAGCAAAAATGAAGTATTGGGACCTCATCAAAATACAAAGCTTCTGAACTGCAAAGGAGACAATCAACAAAACTAAAAGGCAATGATGGAATGGGAGAATATATTTGGATAAAGGGATAGCATTCAAAATCTATAAAGAATTTACCAAACTCAACACTTGAAAAACAAATAATCCAGTGAAGAAATGGGCAGAAGACATGAATAGACACTTTTCCAAAGAAGACATCCACATGGCCAATGGACACATGAAAAGATGCTCAACATCGCTCATATCAGGGGAATACAAATCAAAATGACATTGAGATACCACCTCACACTGGTCAGAGTGGCTAAAATGAACAACTCAGGAAATGACAGATGTTGGTGAAGATGTGGAGAAACGGGAACCCTTTTGCACTGTTGGTGGGAATGCAAACTGGTGCAGCTGCTCTGGAAAATAGTGTGGAGGTTTCTCAAAAAATTAAAAATAGAATTACCCTATGATTCAGCAATAACACTCCTAGGAATTTATCCAAATGAAACTGAAGTGCTGATGCATAGGGGCACATGTACCCCAATGTTTATAGCAGCACTATCAACAATAGCCAAATTAGGGAAAGAGCCCAAATGTCCATCAACTGATGAATAGCTAAAGAAGATGTGGTTTACATATACAATGTAATACTACTTGACAAAGAGAAAGAATGAAATTCTGCCATTTGCAAAAACTTGAATGGAAGTGGAGGGTATTATGCTAAGTGATATATGTCAGTCAGAGAAAGATATATATCATATGTTCTCACTCATATGTAGAATTTGAGAAACTTAACAGAAGGCCATGGAGGGAAGGGAAGGGGAAAAATAGTTTCAAATAGAGAGTGGAGCAAACCATAAGAAACTTTTAAATACAGAGAACAAAATGAGGGGTGATGGGGAGGTGGGGGCAAGGGGGAAACGGGTGATGGCCATTGAGGAAGGCACATGTTGTGATGAGCACTGGGTGTTGCATGTAAGCGATGAATCATGGGAACCTACTCCTGAAGCCAAGAGCACACAGTATACACTGTACGTTAGATAATTTGACATTAAATAATATTTAAAAAAAATAAAAAAGAAGAAAAATTCTATCTGCTTTCCTGGAAGAACACACTATCTCTATCTTCTAAGTCTGTTTTCTATAAAAATATTCTTTAAAACATAGTCTGGAACAAAAAAATGACAATGTCTCTCCTGGCAAGATGTGTAGAAATATGAAATACTCATGGAGAAATGTCTCCCAATCATCCTATATGTTTGAGTACATAATAAACAATTAACAACTGACTTTATAATTATTTCATAAAATTTATGCCTCAGTTTCAGCAAAATCACTAAATATGTTGTTAAAAATAACCCTTCCACATAGTTTGTTTTCAATTGAAAGTAATGCAAAATTCTACATCTTTTCCTGAGTCACTGCAGCTCTTAGATTGTATGCTATCAATAGTGACTTGGAAAAAAATTACTTTGCTGGGGAAGGTGCAATGAAATTATCTATAATATTCTTGAAGCAATTATTAGATTCAGAAATAAAGTAGGATTTTGAAGTTGAGACCAAACTTCGTAACGAAGTTTTATATATTTCCATCAAAGACTAGAAATATTTTATCACATAAATCACAAGGTTATATTTCAGTTTTTATCATCTTTAACAGATATAGATGCAGTTTTACCATCTTTAACAAATATAGAGTCATTATCACAAATGTTTCATTTAGACATTTATATGTGAATTATTTAGTCTTACAAAGTATTGTTCAAGTGTCATGAAATTTGTTAATTACAAATCATTATTTATGGATTCTTTTAGAATCATGAATTAGAACACAAAAAAGCAGAAAAAGGAAAATTGGCATTGATATTTAATAAAATCTATAACATTTATGTCCTATATTAGGAAGGCCTTATCATTAAGTTTACTAATCTTTCCTTTGATGTGTATAATCTGCCATTAATCCTATGTTAATCCCATTTGCTGAACTATATATTCATTCCTAAGATTTCCATTTTTGTTTCTCTAGAATTTATTTCTTTTTGTTATGTTTATGCTTTCCTTTAGATTCTTGAACACATTTATATGTTTTTATAATTTTGTTGTCAATTATGAAATTGATTTCTAAACGTGTTTCTTCTAATTTATTATTGTCAGGTTATTGGTCACATTTTATTGTATCTTCAGGTGACTAACACATTTTGATTGAATGGTGGACATTATAAATGTTATGCTTTTGAATATATGACATTTTTTACTCTCAAGTGTTGGGACCTCATCAAGATACAAAGCAGGAAATTAAATTTTTGACAGGAAGTTAAAATATTTGTGGATTAGACTGATCCTTTGAAAGCTCATCATATCGCTTGTTAGAATGGATCAACAGTAGTCTTTACTTTAGGAATGGTTTATCACTACTCAGAATGTGGGTAAACCATTTCGGGTGACTCTAACTATAGCCCTAAGTATTCAATAATATTCTCCACTCTTCTTTGTCTGAATTTAAATGTCTTCCTATACTGTGTGATTTTTCATGGTTGTTTAGCCTACAGATCCAAGGTAATTGTTCATTGTGGAGTATCATCCTATCTGGTTACATAGCTGACTAGTCTTCAGGTGAACACTGAAGAGGAGTCCACATGGATCTCTGGAGCTATTTTTCTGTGTAATAGCTTCTTGTACATATTCTACACCATATATGTCCACTTCTTCTAGAGCTATGAGCTCTGATCTTTATCTTGTCAAGAAAGAGATAATGTTTCTTCTGATCGATTTCCCCTTTACTATACTACAAGTTCAGAAAATGCTCCTAGACAGTCAGCAAGCTAGAGTAATCATAAAATTCATCTTGTTTGTTTTTCTCCTATCAGGATTAGAGCTCTGTACTGCCTAGTGTCCAATGTATGAAAACCTTTTCTGGTTGTTTATGGCAGGAGAGCTGGTCTATAACATGTACTTAATTATTCTTGGAAGCAGAATAATTTCGTTCCTTTTTATATTCTTCATTTTTCTGTTGTGATTTTCCACCTCCTACCGCTTGATGCCTAAATTTTTCTTTAAATCTTTGACCTTATATAAAATAGCTCTTTTAATTTTCATGTATTCTAATTTTAGTGACATCCCTAAAACTCTCTTTATTTTTTCCTTTTAGCTACAGATGATAGGATCCCACTTTTGTATGTGGGTATCAGTTTGTGATTATGTGCTGGTCCTTGCGGATGTTATGTTGTTTAGCATCTTGGTTCTGTTTCTCTTTTTTCTTTTTTTAAATGATAAAGTTTAAAGGAAGTTAAAGGAAATTAAAGGAAGTTAATTTACAATTCTGTTGAGTCTTGATTTTAGAATTTATTAGGGTAGTTTTAAAGTAGCCTTACCCTAGCATGAGAGTAGCTTTACTTGTAAAGAAAGGGCTTTCTGGCAATTCAGTTCAATGTCCAGAGTGACCATGAAGTCTCTACACACTGACTATATAAACTCTAGTGTATCCAGGATTTTGTAACCTCCAGAATTTCTATTTAGGATACAGTTCTTCAGTAGTTGTTCCCTGGAAAGTCTTGTGGATTATTATCCTGTGCCTGTGCAGATTAATCTTCAGCCAAAGACTCAAAGGATCCCTGTGCAGATTCTGGTGTTCTTTCTCTGCATATCTCCTTTATCTCTTGTATCCTGATTTCCAAATTGCAGCTGACTCAGGAGTCCCATATTGCAACTAGTGGTTTCCTCTTCCCAGAGGGATTGCTTATCTCTTTTCAAACTCCCCTTTCCTTTTTCATGCTTCAGAAAGCTCCTCCCTGTCCTCAGTGGAAATCTTGGTGAATGTGATGCTTACTCAATGTGTTTCCTTTCTCTTGCTGATAAATCCTTGTTTCATGTATTGTTGAGGATGTAAAAAGTTTATTTGTATACTTTTTCCAGTTTTATAGTTTTTTACAGTGTGTGTGGAGGGGAGTCTGATACCTGCTATTCCATATTTGAAGGATATTTCTTCTGAGTATAGAACTGTGCATTGGAAATATTTCCAGAATGTAAATGTGTTATCAAACTGTCATCTATCTTTGATTGCTCTTGTTAAAAAGTCAGCCATCAATCTTACTGTTCTTTGAAGGTAATATATCTTTTGTTTCTCAGCTATGGTTAAAGCTGTCTCTTCATCTTTGATTTTCAGCAGTTCATTTTGATGTGATTGGAGTGCTGTTTTTTTTAAATACTTATCTTGCATAGAATTAAATGGAATATTTGCATCTGAAAGAGATTCACAGATAAATTTTCACAAGCTTTTTTTAAAAAAATTATTTGCTGAGATTTTTTTTTCAAACACCAATTCTGTCTCATTTTCTCTCTCCTCTCCTCTGGGACTCAAATTTCACATATGTTAGACCTTTTAATAGTGTCTCACATGTCTCTTGTATTTTACTTTATGTTATTTTTTTCTCATTCTTGATACTCTCAGGGCTTCAGTTTGTATGTATTCTATTTTTTCCTATTTCTGGTTTTCTAAATCTATGTCATATTTTGTTTAGTCTCACTCAGTGTACTCTCACCTTCATAATTTTTCTGTTTTTTTTTTGTAATTTCCAATTCTCTGTTAAAAATCTTAACTTTTTAATCTATTTTTCATCTTTTCTTCTTTTTCATATTTTTATCATGATTAATATATTCCTCATAAAATCCTTATCTGATAATTTTAGTATCTGTATTATCTGTGTCCCTCATCCATTGTCCTTGTTTTATACTAATTTTCAGTCATTTCAATCTTTTTCTAGTATTACTCATAAATATGTTGAACATTGTTGAAATATACTGGTGAAAGTATCGGATAATGTTTTCTTCTTCCAAAAGACTAAACTTTCCTTCTATAGGCTTTAGTATTCTGGTGATTAACTTGCTCTGTTGTGCCTGGATTTAAGGCTTTACTAAGGCTTGTCTGTTCAGTTTGTCCAACCTTGTAATGTGTAGTCCTTATTCATAGGCATCATACTTATTTCTTGGGTAAGGTCCTTACAGAAAGGACATTTTTTGGGTTTAAACCAATGGTCTAGGATACTGACTAGAGTTCATACACTTTGGCTAAGTTTTTTTTCCCTAAGTTTATTTATTTATTTTGAGAGAGAGAAAGACCAGGGGCAGAGAGAGAAGGAGAGAATCCCAAGCAGCATCAATGCTGTCAGCACAGAGCCTGTTGTGGGACTTGATCCCACTAACTATGAGATCATGACCTGAGCCAAAACCAAGAGCAGGACACTTAACCAACTGAGCCCACACAAGTGTCCCAACTTTGGTGAAGTTTTAACTCCAAAATCTACTTCCCAGTATTCTAAAGCTACTCAAATTTTTAATCATATCTTTAGCCTCATGGTTGCTGTTCTCAGTTATGTTTCTTTCAGTTTTACCTAGCACATGGGTAGTAAAGGTGTCAGCTAACAGGTAGAAAAAATTTTGTTTACAGTTTTTTTTTTAGTTTTACTCTCCTTTTTTGTAGTTTTCACCACTCTGGTATTTTTCCTGAGTTCCTGATATATTTGCAATCCTGAACATAACCTCTGCCTTCTGTGACCAGGTAATCTGATGCTTTGTTCTTTGCCTCTACTCTGTCACACCTGGAGTGAAGAACAACTTTTGGAAAAACATCTGTGATATCTGCTATCTGACAAAAGAGCAGATTCTTAATTGTAAACTGGTATTAATAATATCATACACAGTTGTTGAAATGCTTTGATAATAAATGTACAAGGTCCAAGACAATAATATTTAGTATATTTTAAGAATGCATATAGACAGGAAAAGTCTGCTGGGAAGTGAATTTATGATCCATAATTAAAAATGTGTATCAAACTTGCATCAAATAAAAATTCCACTTACAATGCAGATAATAGAACACTCGCCCTTAACAGAAAATAATTAAAATTACAGCTAATGCTTCAAATAATAAATGTGATGCCTTATTTCACAAATTTTAAAATACTAGAAATGATTACATAGTAGCATACACTAACTGCTAGATGAGGTATTTGATTTATCCTGCCTTACTTATTTTTTTTATGACGTACTAGTGACTACTGCTAAATATCAAATAATTTGATTTACAGCTTTTCACACATATACAATTTTTCTAGCAAGTCTTTGTCTCTCAGGCAATCCTTTTATTCTACTTTCTATCATTTCAGCATACTAGACTTTTCTAGCCATCATTTAATTTAATGATTTCTTTAAATAGAAAGTGAAGGTAACATATATAGCATGATTCCAATCTCTAATACTTGTTTAACAAGTCACATTACTGATTTTTATAGCATTTTCTGCTGGATGTTTATTAGATGTAATATTACATTGTAGAGAATAGCAACAGCAAGGACAAACTGGAAATACAAACCCATACATTTCAGAAAATATAGAAAAGTGGATTTTTTTCCTCAAAATACATACATACATACACATTAAAGTTTAAAAATTTTCCAAGACACTTTTGGGTAGCTTATTTGCAATTAATTAACTGTTTTAGGTAAAATAATATCAAGAAAACATCATTTAGGTATATATACTCTCTTTTGGCATGTTTTAAGAAAGTATCATTGCAAGGATTTTTGAAATGTGCTCTCCTAAATTCTGTCTTGGTTTTGTCTAGAGTTATATGAACAGATCAAACACTCTCAGAGTAGAGGTTGGGCATATCTGCCAGTGATTCAAAATGATAGGCACCCAACAGGTCTACCTTAAAATATTTGTTGATAAATTAATTAAATATATACACAGGCAAGTTCTACACCAACTGTTTATTACAGAATTTTTTACCCAAGTGAAATAATTGTGATAGACTATAGCAAAAATTGGTAGTCACATAGATACTTAGGTATAGCTGCACATATTTACTTGTGAAAAATATTTATTCAACACTCACGTTTTGGTGTTTTTTAAAGAACACTCTAGGAGAAATATGTAAAATAAATTTGAGACAATTAGTATAAAGCCTAACCATGTCAAATTGTCATAAAAATGGTTGAATGTTGGTGATTTCAAATGGTACATGCTAATTCATACAGGAAGATCAATTAACATAATGTTCTAGAGACAGAACGTGACAGCTTGGACTATCTGGTATCATTTACTTTACAAAGAAGTAAAGAAGCATTTAAGGAGAAGTGAAAGGATTTGGTAACTGGATATGAGGAACTTGGAGGGGGACTCTAGAGTCAAGGATGACTTTCATGTTTATGACCTGGACACATGGGCAGGCTGTGTGTCATTTATGAAATATGAAGCACTAAAACAGGAACAGTTTCTTCTTGAAGGGTGGGACACAGCAAGCAATGAGTTCAGTAGAATTTTCGTCATGTTCATGTAGTATGTGAGTGACACTAAGATATCTAGTGAAGAAACTTGGATGGTAGTTGGTTGTGGACATGCTTGCTCTTGAAGCATACAAGTTGTGCTGAAACATAAGAATGTATGAGGCCATTATGAAAGTGTGGAGAGTAAGAGGGCCTAGAACAATGAATGAGAATTACCAAAATTTAAGAAGGCAGCAGAAACCAAAAATTGGCTGAAGAAAGAATATTCAATGTCGTAGAAAACTAAATAAGCTGTTGTGCCATAGGGAGAATTAGGGAGTGTTTGGGGGTGAATGATGAATACTATCAAATAATACAGAGATTCCAAGTGAGACTGTGATTGAAAAGCATCCTTTGGATTTAGTCTCAAGGAAGTAATTGGTGACTATGACACAGCAATTAAAGTGGAGTAGTTGAAGTACTTCCTTTGCTGGAGTGGGTTGGAGTAGGTAATGAAGTACCACATCATTGAAGATGATGAAAAGATATATATTTATTTACATGGAAATGTGTTGATAATGTATTAATAAATTTTTAAACATCAGGTTACAAAGCAGTATTACAATATAATCTGCTGTATAAGAATGTATGTGAAAATACACATAAAAGTATAAAATGATTGTAAAAAGTAAGCATAAACCATATACCACAGCTTGCTTAGAACTTTATATTATTACCTCAGAGCCTTTCTGTGAGAAATAAATGGGATGACAAAATCACAACTCAGGTAAGTCTATGATCACTCAATGATTAAATCAGTGGAGCTACAATTCTATTCAGGAAGTCATTTTCCTTCCCTCCCAAAAGATGTAAGTTTGCTGAAGTTATTTTTAGGACTAGATATATTTGTAATTATTTTGGAATGTCTGCGAATGAAATAAAAAGAGAAAGAAAACTTTAAGTCAGATAACAACTACAGAAAAATCTTTGTTACATAACCTTTCCATAACACAAAAATTCAAAGTTCTGGAGTAATGTAGTCAGTTTTCAAATAAGACTAAATGATGGAGAAAAGGTACCTGAAGAAAACTATGTTTATATTTCCAATAATAATTATTCCAGCTTGTCCAGAGAAGTTAAAATAAATGTAGACTTTTTGAAAATGTCTTAAAGTTTAATAAGAACATCAATATGTCTAAAATGTTAAAACCTGAAATAGTAAGTTTAGGAGGACTATCCCTTGTTATATAAAGGGGGAATTTAAGCATGCTAAAATGGGTCGGTATGGATGTAAGGTCACAATTATCATACATCTCTCTTTATAGCTGTGATATCAGCTGTGAAAACTGACCCTGGTATCCCTACTGAAATTTCTGTAGATTGATTGTGCTGTTCACTCAGATAAAAGGTCAGCAAATGCAAAATGAAGTAGACGTGTCAGGTCAAAGAAACAATCATATGCCTTATATAATATACTTCATTTCCTTGAGTTGCTTAGATTATTGCTCACTTCTACATTATGTGTTAAACACACTATGTTGAATTATAAATTGAAATATAAGTGTAGTTACAACCCTTTCCTATCATGAATTAATGAAGACTAATTTATCAATTTCAAAAACAAGTATGATTTAATTTGGATATAATATACTGATTATATTTTATACTTATTTTCTTGTGGCTCTATAAGTACACTTTTAAAATCCTCTCTCTCTCTCTCTCTCTCTCACACACACACACAGCTCTGAGAAGACATGTAAATACTTGACAAAAAGGAGAATATCAAAGGTGATGTTTTTACTAGTAAAAATGAATGCACAAAATCCTAGGTGTTAGTAAATGGCACTCCTAAATGTTCCAAGTATTTTCCATCCTACCCCAGGATTTAAAATGGAGTGTGAGCTGGCCACTTTCATGGTTTGGTTTAGTAGGATCAATTCCTCAACAGCTTTTCCTCTGCAGATAATTTTTCACAAGAAATGGCATTCCTGGGGCACGTGGGTGGCTCAGTGGGTTAAGTGTTAGACTTGGGCTCAGGTCATGATCTCATGGCTTGTGAGTTCAAGCCCCACATCAGGCTCTGTGCTGGCAGCTGGGAGCCGGGAGCCTGGAGCCTGCTTCCGATTCTGTCTTCCTCGCTCTCTGCCCCTCCCCCACTTGCTCTTTGTCTCTCTCAAAAAGAAAGAGACCTTAAAAGAAACTTTAAAAAAGAAATGGCATTCCTCTAATGGCCTCCATTACTCTGATTGACAGAGAATATGTAGCAAGGTGGCTGATAAGCTACCACAGTATTAAGAAGCAGTGTTCCAGTATAACCATTTTTGAAGTGGTGGCAGGTGTGAATCAAATTAGCATACACAGAACAATCTCTTTGCTAGATACTGCTTCCACTTCCTGTCAAAGTAGCTATAGTAAGAGCCCATTAGGCATTTTGCAGTTTTTGTCTCCCTCATTTGAGTCAGAATTAGCCAGTCCCAGGTAAGATAATATTGCCATTCTACATATTTGATATGGATGGGGAATGGTGTTAATTATCACTTTAGCCTCCAGAATTTATCATCTGTGATTCCCGAAGATAGCCTCACAGAAAAACACAGACTGAAGTAAAAGGCTACAAAATATTTGCTCCTATTCCCAAGTTAATTTTATTTCATATTATAACAACTACTTGGTAAATATCACATAATGGAAGGGAGTTATAATAATGACACTGGCATTCACCCGTGTTTGGACACTTCTTTTTTTTTGGTTTTATTTTCTTAAAAATCCTTCCTAAGAGAGAGATCCAATATTTAGTAAGGACTTAGGCTATCCCACAGCTTTCATAAATTATGCCCACTCCCATAGGTTTGTAAAAATATAACTTTATTTCCATTAACACCTTTACATAGCTATCCTTCCTATTAATGTGTTCATGGGGATACTAAGTGTACTATGGATTTTGAATCAAGGTCTGATTATTCCAAAGTCATGAAACATGTTAGCCTTTTTAAATTGCTGCAAAGATTAAAATAAATAAATATTTTGGTAATATGAAAATCATCATGGTGAGTGTTATTACTTATAACACCTAACCCCAGTAACTCCGATATTGCTTATTTCCTTTACAGTCCTTAACACAATCTGAAAATTTTGATAATATAATATTGATATCTGTTTTTTTCTCTCCTCACCTTGAAGGCAGGGACTTCATGGTTTGTCTAATTCATCACTGTATTTCCATTACCTAGAGCATTTCTTGGCAGCCAGCAAGTGCTCAATAAGTGCTCAATTCAAGTGTTGGTTGAATTTTAAAAGATATTTTAATGGAAGAAAATTTCAAATTTATTTCATTCTTAGAGTTCCATAAATCTTACATTGTTTTAATTATAAGCAATTAAAATCTACATTTTAACAGTACTCAGGTAATGGTAATAAGACACAATATCCTGAGAATTAAAAAAAACAAGATGTTCTAAAGATGTGCATTTTAGGAAAGTATTACAATTTTATTTTTAATAATAAATATGCTTATTAATTAAAAATTTTATTGAACAATTTTTTATTTTTTATTTTTTAAACTTTTATTTATTTTTGAGACAGAGAGAGAGCATGAATGGGGGAGGTCAGAGAGACAGGGAGACACAGAATCTGAAACAGGTTCTAGGCTCTGAGCTGTCAGTACAGAGCCCGACGCGGGGCTGGGAACTCACGGACTGTGAGATTATGACCTAAGCCGAAGTCAGACGCTCAAGTGACTGAGCCAATCAGGTGCCCCTATTAAATACTATTTAATATCTTAAACATTATTTAAGATATTAAATACATAATATGTTAAAAACATATTACTGCTTGAAATATATTGCAACTTACAAAACATTTGAAATTATCATATCAGATACAAATCTAAGTCTCTGAAAGTTATCAGAATTAAAACATTTATAACCTAAAACATTATTCATCTGAAATAATTTGGTTAGGGCAAAGTTATTCTGGCATTTTTCTTGAAACATCATATTTTTAAGCTGAATTTTAACCCAAGAAAAAGAAAATCAATTTTAACTATTTCTTCATGTTTGATTCTTAAGTGTTAAGTCCATTCTCCAAGCTTTGTCATTCTACCTTCTTCTCCATGACTTCTGTTTGCATTCTGAAAGACATTCTATACTTGCTTTCCACATTACTTACAGCTTTACTACTGTTTAAACTTTTTTTCTTTTTTTGCCGATTTTAACCAATATTTTATCACAAATTTACTTACTTTCCCCCCCATTTTGGCTTCCTTAAATTTTTGGCTTATCTCCTCCAATTCTCCTATAGCCTCTTATACCTTTTTGAAGATAACAAGAAATTACTTTTAAAAAACTCTTCTAGGGGCACCTGGGTGGCTCAGTCAGTTAAGTGTCTGATTCCAGCTCAGGTCATGATCTCACGGTTGGTGAGCTTGAGCCCCATGTAGCGCTCTGTGGTGACAGCTCAGAGCCTGGAGCCTGCTTTGGATTCTGTGTCTCCCTCTCTCTCTGCCCCTCCCCTACTTGCGTGCTCTCTCTCTCTCTCTCAAAAATAAACATTAAAAAAATCTTCAAAAATTCTTCTATTCCTTGTAGAAATTCATTTGCAATAATAGACACTCCCTCTGACACTCTATGGCAATATTCTCTTTCCTTTGAGATTTTAAGGGAATATACTATTTTGTTGCTTATTTTATTCATCCTCAATTAGGAAGAGAGGTATCTGTGTCAATATGTTATGAAAGAGGGTTTCGTAGAATGCTTGATGGTGATCTAACAAGACCCAATTCAAATTGGCTCCAGTGAAAAAGAGAATGTACTGACACATCTATAAAAATTTCCAGATATAAACGGATGTAAGTACTCAGATGACATCAGGAGTCACTCTATTGTTCATCTCTATTCCATTTATTTTGGCAGCACGAAGGTAGGTTCTTCACATGTCTTGGTAAGATGTTCTCCATATGGTTTGCTCTCAGAAACCTTTGGCTCAAAAAAGATTCATTTTCCCCTTACTGTAGGTTCAAAATACTTTTTAAGGTTGCTTGGAATTTTCTTCTTCTTAGGCTCTTCATGCAGCAGTTTCTTTGGTCAGAGGTTTGTGAATATGTTGGTTCAGCCTAGGTTTTATGACCACCTCTAATGATGAAGAAATAAATTAGTCTTGTCAACTGCTTAAAATGAGAGTTAGAAGAAAATCTTTGAATAAAAGATGATAGAGATATAGTTGCTGGGTAGAAAGAAAACAAATGTCTACTACACACAGCCCATATAAACTTATCTTGCTTGTGCTTGCTGTTTAGCAAACTCAAGGTTCTCAGATATAGGAGTACTGTTCAGGATTTCAGTCCATTATCTCCTATTAAAATATAGCTGGAAATGATGGAAATTACAATGGAAGTTTTAAAGGATTCATTATAATTCGAACATTGCAACTACCTATTTATATAAGCTTGGGCAGGTCATTTGACTTTTAGGACCTCCATTTCCTTGGGGATAAATTTAGGTATTATATTTTCTCTAAAATTTTAATGTTATAATCAGGGTGCCTCGGTGTCTTGGGTGGTTGAGTGTCTGACTCGATTTTGGCTCAGGTCACAATTCCAGGGTCGGAGAATTGAGCCCTGTGTTGGGCTCCATGATGAGCATGGGGTCTGAGATTTTCTGAGATTTTCTCTTTTCCTCTCCCTATCCCCCTCTCCCCTGCTCATGTGCACTCTCTAAAATAAATAAAAAGAAAATAAGATTCTAATATTATATTAAATAATTAGCTTGTGTGTCACTCTTTTGTATGCCGCCACCTCTCTCTGTCAGTCTCTCAAAGATAAAATAAGTTTCAGGGTTCCTGTCCTTTCTGACCATTTGGTGCATAGTGAAAGTAAAATAAAGTGAGTGGAAGGAAAGTTCCACGAAATACATGAACAAGGAAAGTTTTCATTTTCACAGTGCAAGAAATAAATTATAGATAATTCTGTTTAGTTGATTCTTAGGCAAACTCTCTTTAAAACAACCTCAAACAGGTCTACTGGGTGGCTCAGTTGGTTAAGCGTCCGACTTCAGCTCAGGTCATGATCTCATGGTCTGTGAGTTCAAGCCCCATGTTGGGCTGTGTGCTGACAGCTCAGAGCCTGGAGCCTGCTTCGGATTCTGTGTCTACCCCTCTCTCTGCCCCTCCCCTGTTCATGCTCTGTCTCTCTCTGTCTCAAAAATAAATTTAAAAGTATTTAAAAAAAATAAAACAACCTCAAACAATGCAAAGTGTTGCTGATGTGATATATGTTTGGCCAACAAATGCTATTTGTGTATAATTTAATAAAGCCCATAATTGTTTTTCTCTATCCTCAGCCCCTCAAATACTGATGGTACTTTGTAAGCGACTTAACTTACATAACAGGTATAATAATAATACTAATAGCCAAAAAAATAACTAATATTTATTAAGTGATTATTTTAAACTAATTAAAATGCATACCACTTAACTCACAATAGGAAACTAATTATTTGGGATATTTTCCTGAAATAATATTTATAGATACTTAATAATACTGGCTTTACTTTTCAGTATAATAGGGATATATTTATGCTATCATTGACTATATGGGACATAAACAAATATGTGATATCTTTTCTGCATATTAATGAGTGATTGTCACAGTGCTCCTGAGGTATGTATTTTTATTTTTTTTTAATTTTTTTGATGTTTATTTATTTTTGAGAGAGAGAGAGAGAGAGAGAGAGAGAGAGAGAGAGACAGAGCATGAGCAGGGGAGGGTCAGAGAGAAAGAGAGGGAGACACAGAATCCGAAGCAGACTCCGGGCTCTGAGCCATCAGCACAGAGCCAGACGCGGGGCTCGAACCCACGAACCATGAGATCATGACCTGAGCGGAAGTCCGACGCTTAACTGAGCCACCCAGGCACCCCGAGGTATGTATTTTTAGAACACATTTGCTGTGGCTTTTACAATATGAATTGAATAATTTAGCTTTCATTCACACAAGTTCCACTGGAATATATAACTGAATAAATTAAGTTTTAACCTAATTATTTTTGTTACTACCCATTAAATAATATTTAAGTCATTTTTACCGTATAAAAAGTTTATCAAATTTCCACATTGCTGATTTTTATCTAGTACCATTTAACTTACTAGACTTACAATCTACTATAAATTTCACTCTAAAACATTGAACCTATTTCTCATCAAATTCAAAAAAAACTTTCAAGTGAAAATCACACAATGTTTGCATGAACAAAAGCCCTCTCATTCACTTTTGCTTTCTCCCACATTCTTCCATGATGTTACTTATTATATAATTTGTAAGAAGAATCACTGATCTGAGAGCCCTTATAATAACAGGTGCAGGGGCACCTGGGTGGCTCAGTTGGTTCAGCATCCAACTTCAGCTCAGGTTATGATCTCAGGGTTCAGGAGTTCAAGCCCTGCATTGGGCTCTCTACTGTCAGAGGCGAGCCTGCTTTGGAACCTCTGCTTCCCTCTCTGCCCCTCCCCCGCTCATACTCTTTCTATCTCTCTCTCTCTCTCAAAATAAATAAGTAAACATTTAAAAAATATCATAGATGCATTCTTTTTTTTATGATGCAGTAATTACCCACAGTGGTATAGTTATAATGTGAACAGTGTAACTATGATCTGGTAAAATGTACTCTTTGAGCATGTAAGGTATGTAGACATGATTTGTTAAATGCCAACTCATAACAGAAGAGTTCATATGAGAAGACCAACTAGAAAGCAATAGAAATGAATTCTTTTGATATCTCTGCCATCCTCTAAATGGTTTCTGAAGAAATATTGAATATTTTATGTAGTTTATTTTTTTGATAATCCATTTAGTGACCTTATTCTTAGTATTTCATGAAATAACAGTGCACTCTTTATTGCCATAAAAATGAACGATACTCTTCACTACATAAAGATTGCATAAGTCACTGTATGCCTGTAAAACAGGATCAAGAATTGTGCTGTGATAATTTTAGATGAAATAATTCATTTGGAACTTTATTCATAAAAATTAACATATTTGAAAATGAAGAAAAATTACTTGAAAGTCAAACCTAAATTCTTAAAATGAATAAAATATATGTAGTATTTCAAGCTAATGCAAGGCAAAACAATGTATTCAATGGACCCAAACAATAAATTGAGGAAAATGAACATTTTTTTACTTGAAATACCTAAATTTTGTTTTTAAAAATGTTTTTGCTTTGTTGCATTGAACACTCCTCATTCCTTAATATTTTATTAGATTTCTTATCAAACTAATCAATGACATTATACAAAAAACTATCTTTCCATAGTTCTATTTTAAATATACTGACACAGCTTAAAGTATTTGAGGAAACAGGTTGAATTTGTCATTTGGCCTCAGGAAGAAATATATATATATGTCAAGTTACATAAATTTTTAGCAGCCTGAAATATTTATAATGGTCAAACTTTGATTCTTTATGTGTTGATATGATGGGAGTTTATGTTATTTGTATTGTTTTTCAAACTGTGCTTTCCTTGTGATTTTTTTATTGGTTTAGAAAAAGGATTATTTATCCTTTAGATAGTATTAATTTAACATGCTTCTCACTCAAAAAAGAAAGAAAGAAAGCCACTAAAATATATTCTGTTTCATTGACATCTTTTATAGCCTAAAATATACATTCAAACAGCAGTTGGAAATGTCAACCGCATTTGACACTGGCCAATTGATGAAAATGGTTTGTCCTGTTGACTTAACTTCCATAATTAGACCTGTTCACCATGGCTGCTGCATAGTGTGCTTTTAGTTACAGTGACCTGTGCTATTACAAGAAATGAGTTTTGGAAATGGTCTTTATCCTCCCAAATAAAGTTAGTGCATCCAGATTTGGAAACTGACAGCAGTAATATTCCCCAACTAAAGCTGGAGCTTAGCCCTGTTATACTTATTAAAAAGCCTATTCATACAAATTAAATCCATTCCATATCCTGGCCTCTGATGACAGCTCCATTTTTTTCCTTGTCTGGTTTGAATTACCTCAAGTCTGTACCCAGAAAGAATTTATCCCTTTCAAGAGACTTCTCCAAGCCTATAATAAATTCACATGGGTCGTCCCATCAATGTAGTGAATTTGCATTATTATTTCATTATGAGTAGGAAAGAAAGCGGATTAGATCTCTTCCAGCATTGGCAGAGCCTAATTCAACCTGAACACATGATTAAAGCTGGCATTTATGACTATAACTGTCAAAGAAAACTAATTGTAAACTGAGAGCTGTGGGTAATTATGGCTTTTGGTATTAAACCATTTCTCTCCTATTTATCACAGAACCAACTACAGACTTTACTACTGTTTGGATTTAGTTGTCTGATTACTATGAACCTACTTATGCAAATGAAAATGATTCATATTCTCAAATTAAGGGCTCTGTGTAGACTTAAGTTCAATCATGCTTTGGTATGTGTATTTTACTTTTTCTTTCCTTTAAGGTTTTTTTCTTGGAAAAGGTGAAGTGACAATAGTACCACTGTCCCAAGACACTGCACTTTTCACTGTTTTCATTACAAACCTTGAAGCAGCTGCCTAATAATCAGTTTGACACAAAAGATATTTAAACTATCTTTCATTCAGAAATGTAAAAAAAATTATCCCCTATTATGTACACATATATACAATAAAGGTTTTAGAACCATTTATGTGCATGTTAATATATTTTATGTTTACATGTATTTACATGGGTATGAATAATTATGCACATAGGAAATATACACATATAACTATGCATATAGAAAGATATGTATATTACACACACACACGCATGCATTAATGCATGCACGTGCACACAAACATATGGATATATCACCACTTAACATTATAAGCCCTTGATTATGTAACAAATATCTTTATAATTTTATGGGAAGCAGTATGGGGTAGTGGCTAATCATGTAAAGCACATCTACTTAGGATTCAATTCCAATTTTCCCATTTGCCAGCTACGCACATTTGTACAATTTCCTCATTTCAAAATTATCTAGACTAACTTGCATTCAGTAAGTGCTCAATGTGGGCTTTTAGCTAGTTTTATAAAATGCCATTTTTGTGACAGTGAATCACTGTGTATGAGTTTGCGTGGCAATGTATTTTAAGGTGGAAATATAATAGTGATAGGTATAATTCAACTATACGCTTCAATTTTATGGGGCAGTTCTAATTCATGAAATTGTATTCAGCAAAGGCAATTATTTAAAAGCTTAAGCAGCAGAATTTAATTTTTATAACTGCGAAAATCATTTATGAATAATAAATTACACATCAAAGGAAAAAAAATAATTTCTTTTGTCTAGTGCCCTGGTTTTCAGTTCAGGGAATAGTTTCACTGAATCATATGAAATATTACTGATAATGAGTGAAATGAATTATATGTTGATAAGAATAGGCTATTTTAAAATATCAAACAGTGGGAAGTGTTGCTATTATGGATATTAATACAGTTATAGTAGGCACAGGCACTCCATTGACACTTGGATTTTAGGAAACAAAATGTTTCATTGAGAAAAACAAAATATTTTGAAAATGGGATGTGTCATTGAGAATGCTCAGCTCAATTACCAAAATTGAATTTTATCACTTCTGAGGGTCAAAAAAGATAATATTTTATTCATAATCATTCAGCAATATGACACTGGAACCATGGATTATGGGATTCCTTAAGTGTACCAAGTTTTGATATTTAATCTACTCAATAAATATGAATGATTAAAATCATTCCTACAATGAAAAGTAATGGTATTAGTTTAAAATCAACTTCAGATGACATATGCAATAGTTACACATGTAGACTTTTGAATCAAGAACTGTTTTTTTCTTATCCTTTTCTTTTTCTTTATGAAATAAAAGAACTTTTAAAATTATCCTTTGTCTCATGACCCTACTGATAAGTCTTTGTGTTGATGTATTACCTTTCCATAACTGTGCATGAACATAAATATTTTGGCAGTTATATTAAATGTGCACATATGTTGTATGTGCCACTTTTTCACTTATAACTCCTTCATAAACACTAACTCATGTTTTTACATAATCTCTATATCAATGAAGTGACCTCTTAAAATGTCACTGAATCAATATGCCAGTATTGATATCAGTATCAATAAATTTACTGAAATATGCCTTACATTTGTGAGACATTTAGGCTGTTTTTATTTTTTTTTTTTTTTTTTTTTTTTTTTTATTTTTTTTTTTTTATTTATTTTTATTTTTTAATATATGAAATTTACTGTCAAATTGGTTTCCATACAACACCCAGTGCTCATCCCAAAAGGTGCCCTCCTCAATACCCATCACCCACCCTGCCCTCCATCCCACCCTGCCCTCCCTCCCACCCCCCATCAACCCTCAGTTTGTTCTCAGTTTTTAACAGTCTCTAATGCTTTGGCTCTCTCCCACTCTAACCTCTTTTTTTTTTTTTTCCTTCCCCTCCCCCATGGGTTTCTGTTATGTTTCTCAGGATCCACATAAGAGTGAAACCATATGGTATCTGTCTTTCTCTGTATGGCTTATTTCACTTAGCATCACACTCTCCAGTTCCATCCATGTTGCTACAAAAGGCCATATTTCATTTTTTCTCATTGCCACGTAGTATTCCATTGTGTATATAAACCACAATTTCTTTATCCATTCATCAGTTGATGGACATTTAGGCTCTTTCCATAATTTGGCTATTGTTGAGAGTGCCGCTATAAACATTGGGGTACAGGTGCCCCTATGCATCAGTACTCCTGTATCCCTTGGATAAATTCCTAGCAGTGCTATTGCTGGGTCATAGGGTAGGTCTATTTTTAATTTTCTGAGGAACCTCCACACTGCTTTCCAGAGCGGCTGCACCAATTTGCATTCCCACCAACAGTGCAAGAGGGTTCCTGTTTCTCCACATCCTCTCCAGCATCTATAGTCTCCTGATTTCTTCATTTTGGCCACTCTGACTGGCGTGAGGTGGTATCTGAGTGTGGTTTTGATTTGTATTTCCCTGATAAGGAAGGAGCGACGTTGAACATCTTTTCATGTGCCTGTTGGCCATCCGGATGTCTTCTTTAGAGAAGTGTCTATTCATGTTTTCTGCCCATTTCTTCACTGGGTTATTTGTTTTTCGGGTGTGGAGTTTGATGAGCTCTTTATAGATTTTGGATACTAGCCCTTTGTCCGATGTGTCATTTGCAAATATCTTTTCCCATTCCGTTGGTTGCCTTTTAGTTTTGTTGGTTGTTTCCTTTGCTGTGCAGAAGCTTTTTATCTTCATAAGGTCCCAGTAATTCACTTTTGCTTTTAATTCCCTTGCCTTTGGGGATGTGCCGAGTAAGAGATTGCTACGGCTGAGGTCAGAGAGGTCTTTTCCTGCTTTCTCCTCTAAGGTTTTGATGGTTTTCTGTCTCACATTCAGGTCCTTTATCCATTTTGAGTTTATTTTTGTGAATGGTGTGAGAAAGTGGTCTAGTTTCAACCTTCTGCATGTTGCTGTCCAGTTCTCCCAGCACCATTTGTTAAAGAGACTGTCTTTTTTCCATTGGATGTTCTTTCCTGCTTTGTCAAAGATGAGTTGGCCATACGTTTGTGGGTCTAGTTCTGGGGTTTCTATTCTATTCCATTGGTCTATGTGTCTGTTTTTATGCCAATACCATGCTGTCTTGATGATGACAGCTTTGTAGTAGAGGCTAAAGTCTGGGATTGTGATGCCTCCTGCTTTGGTCTTCTTCTTCAAAATTACTTTGGCTATTCGGGGCCTTTTGTGGTTCCATATGAATTTTAGGATTGCTTGTTCTAGTTTCGAGAAGAATGCTCGTGCAATTTTGATTGGGATTGCATTGAATGTGTAGATAGCTTTGGGTAGTATTGACATTTTGACAATATTTATTCTTCCAATCCATGAGCAGGGAATGTCTTTCCATTTCTTTATATCTTCTTCAATTACCTGCATAAGCTTTCTATAGTTTTCAGCATACAGATCTTTTACATCTTTGGTTAGATTTATTCCTAGGTATTTTATGCTTCTTGGTGCAATTGTGAATGGGATCAATTTCTTCATTTGTCTTTCTGTTGCTTCATTGTTAGTGTATAAGAATGCAACTGATTTCTGCACATTGATTTTGTATCCTGCAACTTTGCTGAATTCATGTATCAGTTCTAGCAGACTTTTGGTGGAGTCTATCGGATTTTCCATGTATAATATCATGTCATCTGCAAAAAGCGAAAGCTTGACTTCATCTTTGCCAATTTTGATGCATTTGATTTCCTTTTGTTGTCTGATTGCTGATGCTAGAACTTCCAGCACTATATTGAACAGCAGCGGTGACAGTGGGCATCCCTGTCGTGTTCCTGATCTCAGGGAAAAAGCTCTCAGTTTTTCCCCGTTGAGGATGATGTTAGCTGTGGGCTTTTCATAAATGGCCTTTATGATCTTTAAGTATGTTCCTTCTATCCCGACTTTCTCAAGGGTTTTTATTAAGAAAGGGTGCTGGATTTTGTCAAAGGCCTTTTCTGCATCGATTGACAGGATCATATGGTTCTTCTCTTTTTTTTTGTTAATGTGATGTATCACGTTGATCGATTTGCGAATGTTGAACCAGCCCTGCATCCCAGGAATGAATCCCACTTGATCATGGTGAATAATTCTTTTTATATGCTGTTGAATTCGATTTGCTAGTATCTTATTAAGAATTTTTGCATCCATATTCATCAGGGATATTGGCCTGTAGTTCTCTTTTTTTACTGGGTCTCTGTCTGGTTTAGGAATCAAAGTAATACTGGCTTCATAGAATGAGTCTGGAAGTTTTCCTTCCCTTTCTATTTCTTGGAATAGCTTGAGAAGGATAGGTATTATCTCTGCTTTAAATGTCTGGTAGAACTCCCCTGGGAAGCCATCTGGTCCTGGACTCTTATTTGTTGGGAGATTTTTGATAACCGATTCAATTTCTTCGCTGGTTATGGGTCTGTTCAAGCTTTCTATTTCCTCCTGATTGAGTTTTGGAAGAGTGTGGGTGTTTAGAAATTTGTCCATTTCTTCCAGGTTGTCCAATTTGCTGGCATATAATTTTTCATAGTATTCCCTGATAATTGTTTGTATCTCTGAGGGATTGGTTGTAATCATTCCATTTTCATTCATGATTTTATCTATTTGGGTCATCTCCCTTTTCTTTTTGAGAAGCCTGGCTAGAGGTTTGTCAATTTTGTTTATTTTTTCAAAAAACCAACTCTTGGTTTCGTTGATCTGCTCTACAGTTTTTTTAGATTCTATATTGTTTATTTCTGCTCTGATCTTTATTATTTCTCTTCTTCTGCTGGGTTTAGGCTGCCTTTGCTGTTCTGCTTCTATTTCCTTTAGGTGTGCTGTTAGATTTTGTATTTGGGATTTTTCTTGTTTCTTGAGATAGGCCTGGATTGCAATGTATTTTCCTCTCAGGACTGCCTTCGCTGCATCCCAAAGCGTTTGGATTGTTGTATTTTCATTTTCGTTTGTTTCCATATATGTTTTAATTTCTTCTCTAATTGCCTGGTTGACCCACTCATTCGTTAGTAGGGTGTTCTTTAACCTCCATGCTTTTGGAGGTTTTCCAGACTTTTTCCTGTGGTTGATTTCAAGCTTCATAGCATTGTGGTCTGAAAGTATGCATGGTATAATTTCAATTCTTGTAAACTTATGAAGGGCTGTTTTGTGACCCAGTATATGATCTATCTTGGAGAATGTTCCATGTGCACTCGAGAAGAAAGTATATTCTGTTGCTTTGGGATGCTGAGTTCTAAATATATCTGTCAAGTCCATCTGATCCAATGTATCATTCAGGGCCCTTGTTTCTTTATTGACTGTGTGTCTAGATGATCTATCCATTTCTGTAAGTGGGGTGTTAAAGTCCCCTGCAATGACCACATTCTTATCAATAAGGTTGCTTATGTTTATGAGTAATTGTTTTATATATCTGGGGGCTCGGGTATTTGGTGCATAGACATTTATAATAGTTAGCTCTTCCTGGTGGATAGACCCTGTGATTATTATATAATGCCCTTCTTCATCTCTTGTTACAGCCTTTAATTTAAAGTCTAGTTTGTCTGATATAAGTATGGCTACTCCAGCTTTCTTTTGGCTTCCAGGAGCATGATAAATAGTTCTCCATCCCCTCACTTTCAATCTAAAGGTGTCCTCAGATCTAAAATGAGTCTCTTGTAGACAGCAAATAGATGGGTCTTGTTTTTTTATCCATTCTGATACCCTATGTCTTTTAGTTGGCGCATTTAATCCATTTACATTCAGTGTTATTATAGAAAGATATGGGTTTAGAGTCATTGTGATGTCTGTATGTTTTATGCTTGTAGTGATGTCTCTGGTACTTTGTCTCACAGGATCCCCCTTAGGATCTCTTGTAGGGCTGGTTTCGTGGTGACAAATTCCTTCAGTTTTTGTTTGTTTGGGAAGACCTTTATCTCTCCTTCTATTCTAAATGACAGACTTGCTGGATAAAGGATTCTCGGCTGCATATTTTTGCTGTTTAGCACACTGTAGATATCGTGCCAAGCCTTTCTGGCCTGCCAAGTTTCAAAGGAGAGATCAGTCACGAGTCTTATAGGTCTCCCTTTATATGTGAGGGCACGTTTATCCCTTGCTGCTTTCAGAATTTTCTCTTTATCCTTGTATTTTGCCAGTTTCACTATGATATGTCGTGCAGAAGATCGATTCAAGTTACGTCTGAAGGGAGTTCTCTGTGCCTCTTGGATTTCAATGCCTTTTTCCTTCCCCAGTTCAGGGAAGTTCTCAGCTATAATTTGTTCAAGTACCCCTTCAGCACCCTTCCCTCTCTCTTCCTCCTCTGGGATACCAATTATGCGTATATTATTTTTTTTTAGTGTATCACTTAGTTCTCTAATTTTCCCCTCATACTCCTGGATTTTTTTATCTCTCTTTCTTTCAGCTTCCTCTTTCTCCATAACTTTATCTTCTAGTTCACCTATTCTCTCCTCTGCCTCTTCAAGCCGAGCCATCGTGGATTCCATTTTGTTTTGCAATTCGTTTAAAGCGTTTTTCAACTCCTCGTGACTGTTCCTTAGTCCCTCGATCTTTGTGGCAAGAGATTCTCTGCTGTCCTGTATACTGTTTTCAAGCCCAGCGATTAATTTTATGACTATTATTCTAAATTCACTTTCTGTTATATTATTTAAATCCTTTTTGATCAGTTCATTAGCTGTTGTTATTTCCTGGAGATTCTTCTGAGGGGAATTCTTCCGTTTGGTCATTTTGGAGAGTCCCTGGCGTGGTGAGGACCTGCAGTGCACTTCCCCTGTGCTGTGGTGTATAACTGGAGTTGGTGGGCGGGGCCGCAGTCCGACCCAATGTCTGCCCCCAGCCCACCGCTGGGGCCACAGTCAGACTGGTGTGTGCCTTCTCTTCCCCTCTCGTAGGGGCGGGATTCACTGTGGGGTGGCGTGTCCTGTCTGGGCTACTTGCACACTGCCAGGCTTGTGTTGCTGGGGATCTGGCGTATTAGCTGGGGTGGGTAGGCAAGGTGCACGGGGGCTGGAGGGGCAGGCTTAGCTCGCTTCTCCTTAGGTGATCCACTTCAGGAGGAGCCCTGTGGCAGCGGGAGGGAGTCAGATCCGCTGCCGGAGGTTTGGCTCCGCAGAAGCACAGAGTTGGGTGTTTGCGCGGAGCGAGCAAGTTCCCTGGCAGGAACTGGTTCCCTTTGGGATTTTGGCTGGGGGATGGGCGGGGGAGATGGCGCTGGCGCCTTTGTTCCCCGCCAAGCTGAGCTCTGCCGTCAGGGGGCTCAGCAGCTCTCCCTCCCTTTGTCCTCCAGCCTTCCAGCTTTCCGAGCAGAGCTGTTAACTTATGACCTCCCAGACGCTAAGT
Source organism: Panthera leo (assembly GCF_018350215.1). Lineage (NCBI taxonomy): Eukaryota > Metazoa > Chordata > Mammalia > Carnivora > Felidae > Panthera > Panthera leo. The sequence continues at coordinate 166,690,521 of NC_056679.1, read as the reverse complement.
TGCGCTTGCTGTCGGAACACAGTCTGTCCGGCCCCTCCGCTTTTGCCAGCCAGACTCGGGGGCTCTGCTTGGCCGGCGAGCCGCCCCTCCGCCCCGGCTCCCTCCCGCCAGTCCGTGGAGCGCGCACCGCCTCGCCGCCCTTCCTACCCTCTTCCGTGGGCCTCTAGTCTGCGCTTGACTCCGGAGACTCCCTTCTGCTAATCCTCTGGCGGTTTTCTGGGTTCTTTAGGCAGGTGTAGGTGGAATCTAAGTGATCGGCAGGACGCGCTGTGAGCCCCTCGTCCTCCTACGCCGCCATCTTCCGGACTCTCTAGGCTGTTTTTAAATTGCTATGTATGTAGACCACTAATAAGACTTCGGAGCATACTTCTTTACTTCAATCATTTACTTAGGCTTAAATATTTGGAACCAATTACATTTTAAAAAATGTTCATTTATTGAGAGAGAGAGAAAGAGAGAGAGAGAGAGAAAAGCATGAGCAGGGGAGGGGCAGAGAGAAAGGGAGAGAATTCCAACCAGGGTCCATGCTCAGCACAGGGCCCAACTCAGAACTTAATCTCACGACCACAAGATCACAACCTGAGCTGATATCAAGTCAGACTCTCAACGGACTGAGCCACCCAGGCACCCCTAGAATCAGATTACATTTTTGAAAGGTATGAGACTATAGTTTTCCAGTTTTTTCCATATTATTCTACAAAGGATGATATAAGCAATAAGGCTTTTCCTAACAACATCATAGTGTCATTTTGGTTTTTATTATTTTTTAAATCTGTCAATGGTTTATAAACATTAAAATGCACTCCAAGTGTTAGGTGAAAGACCAAAGATAACAAATCAATAATTATAAAAACAAGTTCATTCTTTGTGTATACATTAAATGACATCTAATTGTTTGGACTTTACTTTCTGACAGCTTGCACTTTGCTTATGGGCCCTGAAGGACCACTGATAAATAAATTTTGCTTGCATTTCAGAAGTCTTAATTTCATATTAAAATGACAACCTGAGTCAACATGTCTGATGGAAACAACTTTTCTCAGGAAGAAATAAAAGCTTCATTACAACATTTAGTTTCTTTAACTGAAGTTAAAGTGAAAAGATATATTTTAACATGTGCTTATTCTCTTGTAGAGGAAAATACTTGAGTCAATGTACAAACTAATCATTAAAATTAAAGCTTATATAGTAAGTAGCTCAAAACACAGACACATATTTCCTGACATATTTTCTAATTCAGATCATGGTGTGTCTAGATGAAAATTATTTGCCCAATAGAGCTAGAATAACTTTGAATGAGAGAAACAACTTTTTTTTTTCACAATGATGTCATTATAAGTTCCTGTAATTCAATGATGATTTAGTAATAGAATTTTCACCTAAAAATAATTTTTAGATGAACTTTAAATTTTCTACAAAAAACAAATTCCAGTGTAGAATTATATTTCTTCCTTGTAGCAAAAACATTTCTAGAATTTCCTCTCATGAATGTAAAATGCCAGTGTTTATAGTGTCAGATAAAATTTTTCGAAAGTGTTACTTAACATTTGTATACACATTAAGTAATCTAATTAGATATTTCGTTAGAAACACAAGTCTTGGGGGAGGAGCCGAGATGGTGGAAGAGCATGGAAGCTTTTTGTGTGTATCGCGTCCATGAAATACAGCCAGACCAACACTAAACCATCCTACACACCTAGAAAACTGATTGGAAGATTAACACAACAATCTGCACAACCTAAACCACAGAATTCAGCAGGTACATGGCACGGAGAGCTGAACTTGGGGATCAAGAAGTCCCGAAGGTAGGGAACTGCTTTTGCAGGCAGAGAGAGGACGGAGACTGGGGAAAGGGGGAGAATATGGGAAAATAACCCATCCCCAAAAGTAGCTGGAGAGAAAGTGGAAAATTGGAAACAGCCGCAGGGACTAAACTAAAAAGGGAGAAAGGAGAAAGGAGAGGGTTTAAATTCCATTAAGACTATAAACAAGGAGAGCACAAAGGCTGCAACTCTGCAGCTCGATACCTGGAGATGCTCTGGTGGAAAGGGCGAATCCCCAGGAACAGAGTGGGATCTGGGAGGTTCTCAGGCCACACAGGGAAAAGCAGCTTCACTGCTGGAAGGACATTTGGGAGAGACTGTTGAAGCCACCTGGTCCCAGCAAACCCCAGAAGGTGGCCACATTTGCTGGTGCTGGGGCAAGGTCGTTAAGGATGAAGCCTGGTGCCAGATGTGTGTTGTGATTTTCCATAATCCCTGAGACTCTGCTGCTACACTGTCTCATGAACATTTCCTGGGACAGGCTGGCACCTGGCCGCAGTCTCAGGGCACTGGCAACAACAGGGTCCAGCGAGCATACCTGGGTACAGCCGATATTCGGCCATTGATCATTCGGCCATTGCTTGGTGAGACCCTCCTACAGAGGGGCAGAACGGGCCAAAGCCACAGTATGTTGGAAGTAGGGGGTTGGGGAAAATGGCCACATCTGAGACAAGGCTTGGGAGAGAGATGCTGCCTGAGGCCTGGTCACGGAGAGTGAAGAAGCGGGGAGTGGACGAGAGCTGAAGACAGAGGACAGGTGCGCAATTGCTGATCCAGGAGAACAGACTAGGTAGCTGGGTCATGACATTTTCACCGCTCCCACGCATGTGCATACGCACCTACCAGCCCCACAACAATCCACCCCAGTAGGCTAGCAGCGTCATCTAGTGGAGAGCAGAGCTGTTACACTGAGCCCTGTCCAATTGGGCCAACCTCGCTCTTCAAGAACACAAGTCTCACCGCCGGCTTAATTTATGGACTATAAAGAGCTACATAGACTGACTTCTAGGGAAAAACGAAGCAATTTCAGTCCTACTGCAATCTGTTAGTAGGTTCATCTATTCAATTTTCTTTCTTTTTTTTTCTTTTCCCCTTTATCTCTTTTACAATTCTTTTCTTTTTCTTGAACACACTAAGAGAAAAAATTCATTTTTATTTTCAATTTTTATTAAAAATATCTTTCTTTAATTTTTATTACTATACTTTTTAAATGCTTAGTAAATGTGTGTAAATGTTTTCAATTTCTACTTTACTTCCATCATTTTATTTTAGTCGACTTCAGTGTACTCACCTTTTCAAATTCTCAATTTCCTTTTTTTCTTTCTTTTTCTTTTTTTTCATCTTTCATTTTTCTTTTTCTTGAATACAGAAAGAGAAAAACTTCATTTTTACTTTCAATTTTTATTAGATATTTTTATTTTATTACTATATTTTTTGCTGTATGTAATTTTTTTCAAATTCTATTTTACTTCCATCATTTTATTTTAGTCTACTACAGTGTATTCACTTTTTCAAATTTTCAAACGATTTTTTTTCTTTTCTTTTTTATCATTTTTTTCTCTTTTTCATTTTTCTTTTTTCTTAAATACAGAAAATGAAAAGATTCCTATTTGTTTTTTTATTCAAAATATTTTTCTTTAAGTTTTCTACTACATTCTTTATTTTGTGTATATTTTTTCAAATTCTATGTTCCCCCCATCATCTCATTTTGGTCTACTTCAGTGTATTCATTTTATCAAATTCTCAAATGATTTCTTTCCCGCAACCTTTTTTTTCCCCTCTAATCTTTGAAACCACTTTCAACACCCAGAACAAAACATACCTACGATCTAACATCATCTATTCCAAATTTGTGTGTGTGTTTTTAATTTTTAATTTCAATATATTTTTTAATTTTTTTATTTCAATTTTTCTACCTCATTAATTCCTTCTTTCCCTTCAAAATGACAAAACGAAGGAATTTACCCCAAAAGAAAGAGCACGAAGAAACTACAGCCAGGGATTTAACCAACAGATACAAGCAACATTTCTGAACCAGAATTTAGAATCATGATAATAAAAATACTAGCTGAAGTCGAAAATAGATTAGAATCCCTTTCTGCAGAGATATAAGTAAAAAATAGCCAGAATGAAATTAAAAATGCTATAACTGAGCTGCAATCACGGATGGATGCTGCAGCGGCAAGGATGGATGAGGCAGAGCAGAGAATCAGTGATATAGAGGACAAATTTATAGAGAAGAACGAAGCAGGAAGAGGGAGATTAACGCAAAAGAGCACGATTTAAGAATTAGAGAAGTCAGTGACTCATTAAAAAGGAACAACATCAGAATCATAAGGGTCCCAGAAGAGGAAGAGAGAGAAATAGGGGTAGAAAGGTTATGTGAGCAAATCATGGTGGAAAAATTTCCTTACCTGGGGAAAGACACAGACATCAAAACCCAGGAAGCACAGAGGACCCCCATTAGATTCAACAAAAACTGATCATCAACCTGGCATATAATAGTCAAATTCACAAAATACTCAGGCAAGGAAAGAATCATGAAAGCAGCAAGGGAAAAAAAGTCCCTAACCTACAAGGGAAGACAGATCAGGTTTGCAGCAGACCTGTCCACCGAAACTTAGCAGGCCAGAAGGGAGTGGCAGGATATATTCAGTGTGCTGAATCAGAAAAACATGCAGCCAAGAATTCTTTATCCAGCAAGGCTGTCATTCAAAATAGAAGGAGAGATAAAGAGTTTCCCAAACAAACAAAAATTAAAGGAGTTTGTGACCACTAAACCAGCCCTGCAAGAAATTTGAAGGAGGACTTTCTGAGGAGAGAAAAGATGAAAAAAAAAAATATATATATATATATCTACACACACACACACCAAAAGCAACAAAAGATTAGAAAGGACCAGAGAACATCACCAGAAACTCCAACTCTACAAGCATCATAATGGCAATAAATTCATATCTTTCAGTACTCACTGTAAATGTCAATGGACTCAGTGCTCCAATCAAAAGACATAGCGTAACAGAATGGATAAGAAAACAATATCCATCTATATGCTATTTGCAAGAGACCCACTTTAGACCTAAAGACACCTTCAGATTGAAAATGAGGGGATGGAGAACCATCTATCATGCTAATGGTCAACAAAAGAAAGGCAGAATAGCCTTACTTATATCAGACAATCTAGACTTTAAAATAAAGACTGTCACAAGAGATGAGGAAGGGCATTATATCATATTCGATGGGTCTATAGACCAAGAAGACTTAACAATTGTAAACATTTATGTGCCAAATGTGGGAAAACCCAAATATATAAATCAATTAATCACAAACAAAGAAATTCATTGATACTAATACCTTAATAGTAGGAGACTTCAACACCCCACTCACAGCAATGGACAGATCTTCTAATCAAAAAATCAACAAAGAAACAATTGCTTTGAATGACACACTGGACCAGATGGACTTAACAGATATATTCATAACATTTCATCCTAAAGCAGAATATACATTCTTCTCCAGTGCACATGGAACATTATCCAGAATAGACCATATACTGGGACACAAATCAGCCCTAAGTAAGTACAAAAATATCGAGAACATACCATGCATATTTTCAGACCACAACGCTATGACACTCGAAATCAACCACAAGAAAAAATTTGGTAAGGTAACAAATACTTGGAGACTAAAGAACAACCTGATAAAGAATGAATGGGCTAACCAACCAGTTAGAGAGGATTGAAAAGTATATGGAGGTCAATGAAAATGATAATACCACAACCCAAAACAGCTGGGACATAGCAAAGGTGGTCATAAGAGGAAAGTATATAGCAATCCAGGCCTTCCTAAAGAAGGAAGAAGGATCTCAGATACACAATGTAACCTTACACCTTAAAGAGCTGGAAAAAGAACAGCAAATAAAACCCCAAACCAGCAGAAGATAGGAAATAATAAAGATTAAAGCAGAAATTAATGCTATCGAAACCAAAAAAAAGAAAAAAACCAGAACAGATCAATGAAACCAGAAGCTGGTTCTTTGAAAGAACCAAACTGATAAAACACTAGCCAGTCTGGTCAAGAAGAAAAAGGAAAGGACCCAAATAAATAAAATCAAGAATGAAAGAGGAGAGATCACAACCAACACAACAGAAATAAAAACAATAATAAGAGAATATTATGAGCAATTATATGCCAATAAAATGGGTAATGTGGAAGAAATGGACAAATTTCTAGAAACATATACACTACCAAAACTGAAACAGGAAGATATAGAAAATCTGAACAGACCCATAACCAGTAAGGAAATGGAATTAGTAATAAAAACTCTGCCAAAAAACAAGAGTCCAGGGCCAGATGGTTTTGCAGGGGAATTCTACCAAACATTTAAGGAAGAGTTAACACCTATTTTCTTGAAACTTTTCCAAAAAATAGAAATGGAATGAAAACTCCCAAACTGTTTCTATGAAGCCAGCATTACCTTGATTCCAAAACCAGACAGAGACCCCATGAAAAAGGAGACCTATAGACCAATTTCCCTGATGAACATGGATGCAAAAATCCTCAACAAGATATTAGCCAACTGGATCCAACAATACATTAAAAAAATTATTCACCATGACCAAGTGGGATTTATACCTGAGATGCAGGGCTGGTTCAATATCCGCAAAACAATTAACATGATTCATCACATCAATTAAAGGAAGGACAAGAACCATGTGATCCTCTCAATAGATGCAGAGAAAGCATTTGACAAAATACAGCATCCTTTTTTTGATAAACACCCTCAAGAAAATAGGTATAGAAGGATCATACCTCGAGATCATAAAAGCCATATATGAACAAGCCAATGCTAATATCATCCTCAATGGGGAAAAACTAAGAGCTTTCCCCCTAAGGTCAGAAACAAGACAGCGATATCCACTTTTGCCACTGTTATTCAATATAGTATTGGAACTCTTAGCCTCTGCAATCAGAGAACACAAAGAAATAAAAGGCATCCAAGTATGCCAGGAGGAGGTCAAACTTTCACTCTTTGCAGATTACATGATACTCTATATGGAAAACCCAAAAGATTCCACCAAAAACCTGCTAGAATTGATTCATGAATTCAGTAAAGTTGCAGGATAGAAAATCAACACACAGAAATCGGTTGCATTCTTATACACCAACAATGAAGCGACAGGAAGAGAAATCAAGGAATTGATCCCATTTACACTTGCACCAAAAACCATAAAATACCTAGGAATAAATCTAACCAAAGAGTTGAAAAATCTATACACTGAAAACTATAGAAAGCTTATGAAAGAAATTGTTGAAGACACAAAAAAATGGAAAAAGATTCCACGCTCCTGGATAGAAAGAACAAATATTGTTAAAATGTTGATACTACCCAAAGCAATCTACATATTCAATGGAATCCCTATCAAAGTAACACCAGCATTCTTCACAGAGCTAGAACAAATAATCCTAAAATTTGTATGGAAGCAGAAAAGACCCCGAATAGCCAAAGCAATCTTGAAAAAGAAAACCAAAGCAGGAGGCATCACAATACCAGACTTCAAGCTATACTAAAAAAGCTGTAATCATCAAGGCAGTATGGTACTGGCACAAGAACAGACACTCAGATCAATGGAACAGGATAGAGAACCCAAAAATGGACCCAAAAATGTATGGCCAACTAATCTTTGACAAAGCAGGTAAGAATATCCAATGGAATAAAGACAGCCTCTTCAGCAAGTGGTGCTGGGAAAACTGGACAGCGACATGCAGAAGAATGAACCTGGACCATATACAAAAATAAACTCAAAATGGATGAAAGACCTCAATGTAAGACTGGAAGCCATCAAAATTCTCGAGGAGAAAGCAGGCAAAAACCTCTTTGATCTTGCCCGCAGCAACTTCTTACTCAACACGTCTCCAGAGGCAAGGGAAACAAAAGCAAAAATGAACTTTGGGACCTTATCAAAATAAAAAGCTTCTGCACAGCGAAGGAAACAATCAGCAAAACTAAAAGGCAACTGACAGAATGGGAGAAGATATTTGCAAATGACCTATCAGATAAAGGGTTACTATCCAAAATCTATAAAGAATTTATCAAACTCAACGCCCAAAAAACAAATAATCCAGTGAATAAATGGGCAAAAGACATGAATAGACACTTCTCCAAGGAAGACATCCAGATGGCCAAATGACACATGAAAAAATGCTCAACATCACTCATCATCAGGGAAATACAGATCAAACCACAATGAGACACCACCTTACACCTTACACAGAACGACTAACATTAACAACTCAGGCAACAGCAGATGTTGGGGAGGATGCAGAAAAAGAGGATCTGTTTTGCATTGTTGTTGAGAATGAAAGCTGGTGCAGCCACTCTGGAAAACAGTAGGGAGGTTCCTCAAGAAACTAAAATAGAATTACCCTACGACCCAGCATTTGCACTTTAGTTATTTATCCAAGGGGTAGAGGTGTGTTGTTTCTAAGGGACACATGCACCCCCATGTTTATAGCAGCACTATCAACAATAGCCAAAGTATGGAAAGAGCCCAAATGTCCATTGGTGGATGAATAAAGAAAATGTAATATATATAGATATAGATATAGATATAGATAGATATAATGGAGTATTACTCGGCAATCAAAAAGAATGAAATCTTGTCACTTGCAACTACATGAATGAATATAGATAATTCATATATAATATAGAATTATCTCAATAATATAGAACATAATTTCTCAGAGAATGCAATAGATATAACCAGGGATTGCTGCATTTAAGAGGAGTAACATATCATTGCTCAATTGTAGTCCAAGCTCATTTTCACAGTATTTAGGAATAGAACGTGTATAACCAAAATGAGAGTAAGAAAAACTGAAACCCAAAAATATTGAATAGGATCCTGGGAACTTAGCAAGGCTTATATGACAGTGACTAAAAATCTACTACACTATAAGAAGATTCATTCATGCTCATTGTGTGGACATCAGTGCAACACAGACTAAGTGGTGTTCATAGCGGATGTGAGAGCTCTTGGTGCATTGGCTTGCATTAAGGACTGGAGACTACATACCAAAAGTTTTTGTCCTTCACTCCAGAATGCAAATTTAAATAAAATCTTTTCTAATGAGAGCCTTAGTATTACAGGGATTTGACGGGATAGTAAGAACCATGAAAACATTTTCTCTTACTATTTCTTACTTTCATTTCTTAACAGTAATATGTGTCAAAATAATATGACTTAAAAAGCCTTCTTTCTTTATTTTAGTGCCAACTGCCACCAGAAGCACTTGGGCCTTCATAATGCAAATTCTAAATGACACAAATTACAGAAGATTTATTTTCTGAGGAGGACAAGGAGGGTATCTACCCCAGGGAAGCCATGCATATTTGAATAATATATTTGTTTATTTAATGCCCCTATTTAAATGCATTTTTGTAATGCTTTTAAATAATGCTTTATTTAAAAGCATCAAATAGGGGCATTAAATAAGCAAATATATTTTGGAACAAATATCAGTTCTTCCCTTCTTTGTTTTGGGATACTAATAGCTATGCCTTTATTCTTTAGGCAAGATACTAGAAGAACCTTCTTTGACAAACATAGCATCCTAAGAGAAAATACACTGGGGATTGCCAGCTAGATATTTGATAGCAAAGTCCAGTTGATAAATAAACTTCATACACATGCTTAGAGCTTCTAGGTGGCTTTACAACATCTTACTCTTAAATATGAGATGGTAAGCAAGGATCAAAATATAAATAAGGAAAGTTAAGACCAAATAAATTAAAGTAATTAAAAATAAGCTATGATTCAGTAATGTTTCTGGAAGCCACCAGCTTGGAGGCAGGAGCCAACTGTTAATATCTTCTCCCTACTCTGTATTTAGTGACTCCGTGTTGGTACATTGAAATTTGCCATAGTGGAAGTACTTACGCCATTGAAAGTGGCTAATGCTAAAAATACAATGCTGTTGAAACTGCACAACTAAAGGGAGAGAAGAAGCCACATGAGGTAAGAGGTGCATAGAGGTGGTTTAGTAGAGAAGTGGATCACAGGTGCTGAGGAGGGGAAGGAGCTCTGGTGAGAGAGAGAGCGAAAGGGGTGGGGAGGGAGTGAGGGAGAGGTGAACACAGGGGATTGGACAAGGAAAACACTTTCCCAAAGCCATTGACTTAGAAGATGGGAGGGACTAATTTTCATGAAGTTTTATAACCAGCAGGGCTTAAAGACTGAATGGAGCTTGAGGTCTGAGGCATGGCTTGTGTGGAGACCTGAGGGTGCTGCAGTGTTCTTGTGGAGGAGGGTAGATAGTGTGGGGCAGGATGTGACTGGAGGATCCCATGGGATGCGCTCAGAGGGAAGATTCCCCATTCTTGGAGTGCATCCGGGAGATGTGGCATTGCTTCTCTGGGAACAAAAGAGCCAGTAATCACCAGTCTGTCCCTCACTCCTCAGCACAGAAACAGAGACACTTGCTGAGGGCAGGAAACCTGGACACTGGCTCTTTGTTGTGCTTTACTGCAAAATCCACACACCTGTGCTTTGATGCAATTGCCCTTCTGGGACAAACTTCCATTAGTCTCAGTGCAATAAGACCTTCCCCCAGAGGACCAACGCAAGTCCCCTCCATGCCAGGTCCCTAAAATTTGGAGTTTTAAAACTCATCCAGCCTGCTTGAGAAAGACCCCAAAGTACACTGTGCTGCCAGGTGGGCAGGTGGCCTAGGCAGACTAGGTGAAGTCAGATATCTGAGGGATCCCTGGGACACACAAGGGGAAATTGTTCGCTCTTCTGGGAAGGCTTCCTGGACACGACAGCTGCAAACCCCCCTCTCCAGGGAGCTGGTTAGCTCCATTTCTCTACCCAGCCCCTCAGATTAAACTAACCACAAAGTAGCACAGCATCAACACTGCTGGCCTAAGCCTCTTACACTAAGGGCTCCCCCACCCCCTGCCGCCTGTGCTCTGCTGGTGCCACTTTCCCCAGAGGAGTGTGCCTGAGAACCACAGCAGCAAGCCCCTCCCCACCCCGTCCCAACAAGAAGACCAGCACAGATGCCCCACATGCACCAAGCCTACTGACCACAGAGTTCTGCAAAGCTTCAGCTCTAGTGGAAATAGTATCAGGTCTCTTAACAAGCAGACCAGAGCACACCTAGTTAAAACTCACCACACTCTGGCCAAGGTCCAAACACTCCCCACTGCAGGTAAGGAGAAACTCTGCAGAGGACTGCACTGAGGGAACGAACAGCCAAAACAGAGCAGCAGAGTGAACATAGCATACACCAGAGACACTTCCTGAAGCACCAGGCCCTGGACAGCATAACACCTCTTCTTCATAAAGTCCTTACTCTCAGGAGCAAGAAGTATAACAGGCTTTCCTATCACACACAAGAAGACAGACCTAGACAAAACGCCAAGAGGGAGGGATTAATGCCAAAAGAAAGAACAAGAAAAGGTCATGGCCAGGGGTCTAATCAAAACAGATATAAATAATATGCCTGCTCCAGAATTTAAAGCAACAATCATAAGGATAGTAGCTGAGCTTGAAAAAAATCATAAAAGACACCATGGAGTCCCTTACTGCTGAGGTAAAATACCTAAAAAACTAGTCAGGCCAACTAGAAAAATGCAATAATTTAGATGAGAAACTGACTGGATATAATTACTGCAGGATAGAAGAATCAGAGAAATAAATAAGTGATGTAGAAGGTAAAATTATGAAAAATAATAAAGCTGAAAATAAGAGGGAAAGAAAAATATTGGATCATGAATGTGGACTTAGGGAGCTCAACTCCATAAAACAAAATAACATTCATATTAAAGGAATCAGAGAAGAAGAAGAGAGGGAAAAGGGGGCAGAAGATTTACCTGAGGAAATTATAGCTGAAAATTTCCCTTATCTGAGGAATAAAACAGATATCCAAGTCCAGAAGGCACAGAGAACTCCCATCAAAGTCAACAAAAGTAGGCCAACAATAAGACCTATCATAGTTAAATGTGCAAAATACAGAGATAAAGAAAAAATGCCAACAGCTGCAAGACAAAAGAAGTCCCTAACTTACAAGGAAAGACAAATAAGGTTGGCAGCAGATCTTTCACAGAAACTTGGCAGACAAGAAGTAAGTGGCATGGTATATTCAATACCCTGAATGTGAAAAGTATGAAGCCAAGAATACACTATCCAGCAAGGCTATCATTCAGAAAAGAAGGAAAGATAAAGAGTTTCTTGGACAAACAAAATCTAAAGGAGTTTGTGACTGCTAAATCAGACCTGCAAGAAATATTAAAGGGGACTCTGAGTGAGAAAGACAGACCAAATGTGACAAAAACAAGAAAGAAACAGAGAAAATCTCCAGAAACAATGACAAAACAAGCAGGGGAATTTAACACTCCACTTACACCAATGGACAGATTTTCTAAGCAGAAAACTGACAAGGAAACAATGACTTTGAAGGACACACTGGACTGGATGGATTTAACAGAGATATCAGAACATTTCCTCTTAAACCAGCAGAAAACACATTCTTCTTAGGTGAACATGGAAAATTCTCCAGAAAGATCACGTACTAGGTCACAGATCAGTCCTCAATAAGTACAAAAAGATTGAGATCATACCATGCATCTTTTCTGACCACAACACTATTAAACTTGAAGTCAACCATAATAAAACAATTTGGACAGGCCACAAATACAGGGAGGGTAAAGAAGATCCTACTAAACAATGAATGGGTCAACCAAGAAATTAAAAAGTAAATAAAAAAATATATGAAAACATGGTGGTCCAAAACCTTTGAGATGCAGCAAAAGCAGTCATAAGAGGGAAGTATAAAGCAATACAGGCCTACCACAGAAAGCAAGAAAAATCTCAACCTAACATTATATCTAAAGGGACTAGAAAAAGAACAAAAACTGAAGCCTAAAGCCAACAGAAGGGGAATAATAAATATTAGAGCAGAAAAAATGATATAAAAATAACCAAAAACACAATAGGACAGATGCTATACTTCAAAAGGAGGTGCTGGTTTTTTGAAAAAATTAATAATATTTATAACCCCCTAGCCAAAGTTACAGAAAAGAGAAAGGACTCAAATAAATAAAATCACAAATGAGAGAGGAGAGATCACAATCAACGCCATGGTAATACAAACAATTATAAGAGTATATTATGAAAATTATGTGCCAACAAACTGGACAATCTGGAAGAAATTGATAAATACCTAGAAATATATAAAGTACCAAAATTCAAACAAGAAAAAAACAGGAAACTCAAACAGACTGATAACCTGCAAAGAAATTAAATCAATAATCAAAAATCTCCCAAAACACAAAAGTCCAGGTCTTCCCAGGGGAATTCTACCAAACATTTAAGTAAGAGTTAACATCTATTCTTCTCAAACTATTCCAAAAAAGAGAAATGTAAGGAAAGCTTCCAAACTCACTTTATGTGGCCAGCATTGATCTGATTCCAAAACCTTATAAGGCTCCACTAAAAAAGAGAAACTACAGGCCAATACCCCTGATGATCATTGATGCAAAACTTCTCAATAAAATACTAGCAAATCAAATCCAACAGTATATTAAAAGAATCACTCACCACAATCAAGTAGGGTTTATAGCTCGGTTGCATGGGTGGCTCAATATTTACAAATCAATCAATGTGATATACCATATTAATAAAAAAAAGGCTAAGAACCATATGATCCTCTCAAGAGATGCAGGAAAAAACATTTGACAAAGCATCCATTCTTGATAAAAACTTTCAACAAAGTAGGGATAGAGGGAACATAACCTCAACATCATAAAGGCCATATACAAAAAACCCACAGCTAATATCATCCTCAATGGGGAAAAACTGAGAGCTTTTCCTCTATGAACAGGAGCGGGATAGGGATGTCCACTCTCACTACTGTCATTTAACATAGTAGTAGTATATCTACCTTCAGCAATCAGACACCAAAAAGAAATAAAAGACATCCAAATCATCAAGGAAGAATTCAAACTTTCCTTATTTGCAGATGACATGCGACTTTATGTAGAAAACCTGGAAGATGCCACCAAAAAACTGCTAGACCTGATATATAAATTCAGTAAAGTCTCAGGATGGATACAAAATCAATGTACTTAAATCTATTGCGTTTCTATATACCAATACTGAGGTAGAGGAACAGAAATCAAGGAATTAATCTCATTTAAAATTATGCAAAAACAATAATATATGTAGGAATAAATCTAACCAAAGAGGTGAATGACCTGTAGTCTGAAAACTATAAAACACTGGTGAAGATGACAAAGAAATGGAAAGACACTCCATGCTCACGTATTAAAGGAACAAACTGTGTTAAAATGTCTATGCTACCCAAAGCAATCTACACATTTAATACAATCTTTATCAAAATACCAACAGCATTTTTCACAGAGCTAGAACAAACAATCCTAAAACTTGGGGTCAAAAAAGACCCCAAATACCCAAAACAATCTAGAAAAGCAGAGTAAAGCTGGAGGCATCACGATTCCAGACTTTAGGTTACATTGAAAAGCTGTAGTGATCAAGACAGTATGGTAGTGGCACAAAAACAGACACATAGATCAATGGAACAGAACCGAAAACCCAGGAGTGGTTCCACAACTATGGTCAACTATTCTTCATCAAATCAAGAAAGAATATCCAATGGGAAAAGGACAGTCTTGAAAACTAGACAGCAACATGCAAAACAATGAAACTTATACCATACACAAAAAACCCTCAAAATAGATGAAAGACCTAATGTGAGACAGAAAAATATCAAAATCCTAGAAAAGAACACAGGCAGTAACCTCTTTGACATTGGCCATGGCAATTCTTACTGGTCACATCTCCAGAGGTAAGGGAAACTAAAGCTAAACTTTTGAACTATTGAGACTTCAAGATAAAAAGCTTCTGCACAGCAAAATAAACAATCAACAAAAGTAAAAGGCAACCTTCAGAATGAGAGAAGATATCTGCTAATGATGTATCTGATAAAGGGTTAGTGTCCAAAACCTATAAAGAACTTACCAAACTCAACACCCAAAAAACAAATAATCCAGTTAAGAAATGGGCAGAAGATATGGATAGACATTTTTCCAAAGACATCCAGATGTCCAATAGACACATCAACATCACTAATCATCAGGGAAATAAAAATCAAAACCACAATAAGATATCACCTGATATCTGTCAGATGGTTAAAATTAACCACACACGAAACAGATGTTGATGATGATGCAGAGAAAGGAAGACCCTCTTACACTATTGGAGGTAATAAAAACGGGTGTAGCCACTCTAGAAAACAGTATGGAGGTTCCTCAAAATGTTAAAAATAGAACTACTTATGATCTAGCAATTGCACTACTAGGTATTTTCCCAAAGGATACAAAATTACTGAATGGAAGGGATACATGCACCCTAATGTTTATAGCAGCACTATCAACAACTGCCAAATTATGGAAAGAGCCTAAATGCCCATCAACTGATGAATCGATAAAGATGCGGTATATATGTATGTATATGCACACAAACACACACACATACACACACATATAAAGACATGGATGGAAATAGAGACTATTATGCTAAGCAAAATAAGTCAGAAAAAGACAAATACCATATTATTTCACTCATACATGTACCTGAAGAAACAAAGTGGATGAACATAGGGGGAAAGCAAGGGGCAAATCAGAAAACAGTTTCTTCACTATAGAGAAAAAACTGAGGGCTGTTGGAGGGGAGGTGGGTTGGCGTGGGGTCGTATGGGTGATGGGTATTAAGGAGGACACTGGTTGTGATGAGCACTAGGTGTTATATGAAAGTGATGAATCACTAAATTCTACACCTGAAACTAATATTACACAGTATGCCAGCTAACTGGAATTTAACTAAAAACTTGAACTAAAAAGTGAAAAATAAGACACTATACAAAATTAAAATTTGATACTGTCTTATGTGTAATTATATTAAATTTATATTTTACACTGGAATGTAGTAAAATTAAGAAAACAAAAAATAAAAACAATACAATGGTATCATTATTTTTCCGAGAGACATATGGGAAGTGTTATATGTACAAACAGAAAGAGATCATATATATATATATATATATACATATATATATATATATTTTTTTTTATGTTATGTGTACATTTTCTTTTTTTTTTATTTATTTATTTATTTATTTTTTAATATATGAACTTTACTGTCAAATTGGTTTCCATACAACACCCAGTGCTCATCCCAAAAGGTGCCCTCCTCAATACCCATCACCCACCCTGCCCTCCATCCCACCCTGCCCTCCCTCCCACCCCCCATCAACCCTCAGTTTGTTCTCAGTTTTTAACAGTCTCTTATGCTTTGGCTCTCTCCCACTCTAACCTCTTTTTTTTTTTTTTTTTTTTTTTCCTTCCCCTCCCCCATGGGTTTCTGTTATGTTTCTCAGGATCCACATAAGAGTGAAACCATATGGTATCTGTCTTTCTCTGTATGGCTTATTTCACTTAGCATCACACTCTCCAGTTCCATCCATGTTGCTACAAAAGGCCATATTTCATTTTTTCTCATTGCCACGTAGTATTCCATTGTGTATATAAACCACAATTTCTTTATCCATTCATCAGTTGATGGACATTTAGGCTCTTTCCATAATTTGGCTATTGTTGAGAGTGCCGCTATAAACATTGGGGTACAGGTGCCCCTATGCATCAGTACTCCTGTATCCCTTGGATAAATTCCTAGCAGTGCTATTGCTGGGTCATAGGGTAGGTCTATTTTTAATTTTCTGAGGAACCTCCACACTGCTTTCCAGAGCGGCTGCACCAATTTGCATTCCCACCAACAGTGCAAGAGGGTTCCTGTTTCTCCACATCCTCTCCAGCATCTATAGTCTCCTGATTTCTTCATTTTGGCCACTCTGACTGGCGTGAGGTGGTATCTGAGTGTGGTTTTGATTTGTATTTCCCTGATAAGGAAGGAGCGACGTTGAACATCTTTTCATGTGCCTGTTGGCCATCCGGATGTCTTCTTTAGAGAAGTGTCTATTCATGTTTTCTGCCCATTTCTTCACTGGGTTATTTGTTTTTCGGGTGTGGAGTTTGATGAGCTCTTTATAGATTTTGGATACTAGCCCTTTGTCCGATGTGTCATTTGCAAATATCTTTTCCCATTCCGTTGGTTGCCTTTTAGTTTTGTTGGTTGTTTCCTTTGCTGTGCAGAAGCTTTTTATCTTCATAAGGTCCCAGTAATTCACTTTTGCTTTTAATTCCCTTGCCTTTGGCGATGTGCCGAGTAAGAGATTGCTACGGCTGAGGTCAGAGAGGTCTTTTCCTGCTTTCTCCTCTAAGGTTTTGATGGTTTCCTGTCTCACATTCAGGTCCTTTATCCATTTTGAGTTTCTTTTTGTGAATGGTGTGAGAAAGTGGTCTAGTTTCAACCTTCTGCATGTTGCTGTCCAGTTCTCCCAGCACCATTGGTTAAAGAGACTGTCTTTTTTCCATTGGATGTTCTTTCCTGCTTTGTCAAAGATGAGTTGGCCATACGTTTGTGGGTCTAGTTCTGGGGTTTCTATTCTATTCCATTGGTCTATGTGTCTGTTTTTATGCCAATACCATGCTGTCTTGATGATGACAGCTTTGTAGTAGAGGCTAAAGTCTGGGATTGTGATGCCTCCTGCTTTGGTCTTCTTCTTCAAAATTACTTTGGCTATTCGGGGCCTTTTGTGGTTCCATATGAATTTTAGGATTGCTTGTTCTAGTTTCGAGAAGAATGCTGGTGCAATTTTGATTGGGATTGCATTGAATGTGTAGATAGCTTTGGGTAGTATTGACATTTTGACAATATTTATTCTTCCAATCCATGAGCAGGGAATGTCTTTCCATTTCTTTATATCTTCTTCAATTACCTGCATAAGCTTTCTATAGTTTTCAGCATACAGATCTTTTACATCTTTGGTTAGATTTATTCCTAGGTATTTTATGCTTCTTGGTGCAATTGTGAATGGGATCAGTTTCTTCATTTGTCTTTCTGTTGCTTCATTGTTAGTGTATAAGAATGCAACTGATTTCTGCACATTGATTTTGTATCCTGCAACTTTGCTGAATTCATGTATCAGTTCTAGCAGACTTTTGGTGGAGTCTATCGGATTTTCCATGTATAATATCATGTCATCTGCAAAAAGCGAAAGCTTGACTTCATCTTTGCCAATTTTGATGCCTTTGATTTCCTTTTGTTGTCTGATTGCTGATGCTAGAACTTCCAGCACTATATTAAACAGCAGCGGTGACAGTGGGCATCCCTGTCGTGTTCCTGATCTCAGGGAAAAAGCTCTCAGTTTTTCCCCGTTGAGGATGATGTTAGCTGTGGGCTTTTCATAAATGGCCTTTATGATCTTTAAGTATGTTCCTTCTATCCCGACTTTCTCAAGGGTTTTTATTAAGAAAGGGTGCTGGATTTTGTCAAAGGCCTTTTCTGCATCGATTGACAGGATCATATGGTTCTTCTCTTTTTTTTTGTTAATGTGATGTATCACGTTGATCGATTTGCGAATGTTGAACCAGCCCTGCATCCCAGGAATGAATCCCACTTGATCATGGTGAATAATTCTTTTTATATGCTGTTGAATTCGATTTGCTAGTATCTTATTAAGAATTTTTGCATCCATATTCATCAGGGATATTGGCCTGTAGTTCTCTTTTTTTACTGGGTCTCTGTCTGGTTTCGGAATCAAAGTAATACTGGCTTCATAGAATGAGTCTGGAAGTTTTCCTTCCCTTTCTATTTCTTGGAATAGCTTGAGAAGGATAGGTATTATCTCTGCTTTAAATGTCTGGTAGAACTCCCCTGGGAAGCCATCTGGTCCTGGACTCTTATTTGTTGGGAGATTTTTGATAACCGATTCAATTTCTTCGCTGGTTATGGGTCTGTTCAAGCTTTCTATTTCCTCCTGATTGAGTTTTGGAAGAGTGTGGGTGTTTAGAAATTTGTCCATTTCTTCCAGGTTGTCCAATTTGCTGGCATATAATTTTTCATAGTATTCCCTGATAATTGTTTGTATCTCTGAGGGATTGGTTGTAATCATTCCATTTTCATTCATGATTTTATCTATTTGGGTCATCTCCCTTTTCTTTTTGAGAAGCCTGGCTAGAGGTTTGTCAATTTTGTTTATTTTTTCAAAAAACCAACTCTTGGTTTCGTTGATCTGCTCTACAGTTTTTTTAGATTCTATATTGTTTATTTCTGCTCTGATCTTTATTATTTCTCTTCTTCTGCTGGGTTTAGGCTGCCTTTGCTGTTCTGCTTCTATTTCCTTTAGGTGTGCTGTTAGATTTTGTATTTGGGATTTTTCTTGTTTCTTGAGATAGGCCTGGATTGCAATGTATTTTCCTCTCAGGACTGCCTTCGCTGCATCCCAAAGCGTTTGGATTGTTGTATTTTCATTTTCGTTTGTTTCCATATATGTTTTAATTTCTTCTCTAATTGCCTGGTTGACCCACTCATTCGTTAGTAGGGTGTTCTTTAACCTCCATGCTTTTGGAGGTTTTCCAGACTTTTTCCTGTGGTTGATTTCAAGCTTCATAGCATTGTGGTCTGAAAGTATGCATGGTATAATTTCAATTCTTGTAAACTTATGAAGGGCTGTTTTGTGACCCAGTATATGATCTATCTTGGAGAATGTTCCATGTGCACTCGAGAAGAAAGTATATTCTGTTGCTTTGGGATGCAGAGTTCTAAATATATCTGTCAAGTCCATCTGATCCAATGTATCATTCAGGGCCCTTGTTTCTTTATTGACTGTGTGTCTAGATGATCTATCCATTTCTGTAAGTGGGGTGTTAAAGTCCCCTGCAATGACCACATTCTTATCAATAAGGTTGCTTATGTTTATGAGTAATTGTTTTATATATCTGGGGGCTCGGGTATTTGGCGCATAGACATTTATAATAGTTAGCTCTTCCTGGTGGATAGACCCTGTGATTATTATATAATGCCCTTCTTCATCTCTTGTTACAGCCTTTAATTTAAAGTCTAGTTTGTCTGATATAAGTATGGCTACTCCAGCTTTCTTTTGGCTTCCAGGAGCATGATAAATAGTTCTCCATCCCCTCACTTTCAATCTAAAGGTGTCCTCAGATCTAAAATGAGTCTCTTGTAGACAGCAAATAGATGGGTCTTGTTTTTTTATCCATTCTGATACCCTATGTCTTTTAGTTGGCGCATTTAATCCATTTACATTCAGTGTTATTATAGAAAGATATGGGTTTAGAGTCATTGTGATGTCTGTATGTTTTATGCTTGTAGTGATGTCTCTGGTACTTTGTCTCACAGGATCCCCCTTAGGATCTCTTGTAGGGCTGGTTTCGTGGTGACAAATTCCTTCAGTTTTTGTTTGTTTGGGAAGACCTTTATCTCTCCTTCTATTCTAAATGACAGACTTGCTGGATAAAGGATTCTCGGCTGCATATTTTTGCTGTTTAGCACACTGTAGATATCGTGCCAAGCCTTTCTGGCCTGCCAAGTTTCAAAGGAGAGATCAGTCACGAGTCTTATAGGTCTCCCTTTATATGTGAGGGCACGTTTATCCCTTGCTGCTTTCAGAATTTTCTCTTTATCCTTGTATTTTGCCAGTTTCACTATGATATGTCGTGCAGAAGATCGATTCAAGTTACGTCTGAAGGGAGTTCTCTGTGCCTCTTGGATTTCAATGCCTTTTTCCTTCCCCAGTTCAGGGAAGTTCTCAGCTATAATTTGTTCAAGTACCCCTTCAGCACCCTTCCCTCTCTCTTCCTCCTCTGGGATACCAATTATGCGTATATTATTTTTTTTTAGTGTATCACTTAGTTCTCTAATTTTCCCCTCATACTCCTGGATTTTTTTATCTCTCTTTCTTTCAGCTTCCTCTTTCTCCATAACTTTATCTTCTAGTTCACCTATTCTCTCCTCTGCCTCTTCAAGCCGAGCCATCGTGGATTCCATTTTGTTTTGCAATTCGTTTAAAGCGTTTTTCAACTCCTCGTGACTGTTCCTTAGTCCCTCGATCTTTGTGGCAAGAGATTCTCTGCTGTCCTGTATACTGTTTTCAAGCCCAGCGATTAATTTTATGACTATTATTCTAAATTCACTTTCTGTTATATTATTTAAATCCTTTTTGATCAGTTCATTAGCTGTTGTTATTTCCTGGAGATTCTTCTGAGGGGAATTCTTCCGTTTGGTCATTTTGGAGAGTCCCTGGAGTGGTGAGGACCTGCAGGGCACTTCCCCTGTGCTGTGGTGTATAACTGGAGTTAGTGGGCGGGGCCGCAGTCCCACCCGATGTCTGCCCCCAGCCCACTGCTGGGGCCACAGTCAGACTGGTGTGTGCCTTCTCTTCCCCTCTCCTAGGGGCGGGATTCACTGTGGGGTGGCGTGTCCCGTCTGGGCTACTTGCACATTGCCAGGCTTGTGTTGCTGGGGATCTGGCGTATTAGCTGGGGTGGGTGGGCAAGGTGCACGGGGGCTGGAGGGGCAGGCTTAACTCGCTTCTCCTTAGGTGATCCACTTCAGGAGGAGCCCTGTGGCAGCGGGAGGGAGTCAGATCCGCTGCCGGAGGTTTGGCTCTGCAGAAGCACAGAGTTGGGTGTTTGCGCGGAGCGAGCAAGTTCCCTGGCAGGAACTGGTTCGCTTTGGGATTTTGGCTGGGGGATGGGCGGGGGAGATGGCGCTGGCGCCTTTGTTCCCCGCCAAGCTGAGCTCTGCCGTCCGGGGGCTCAGCAGCTCTCCCTCCCTTTGTCCTCCAGCCTTCCAGCTTTCCGAGCAGAGCTGTTAACTTCTGACCTCCCAGACGCTAAGTCGCGCTTGCTGTCGGAACACAGTCCGTCCGGCCCCTCCGCATTTGCCAGCCAGACTCGGGGGCTCTGCTTGGCCGGCGAGCCGCCTCTCCGCCCCGGCTCCCTCCCGCCAGTCCGTGGAGCGCGCACCGCCTCGCCGCCCTTCCTACCCTCTTCCGTGGGCCTCTAGTCTGCGCTTGACTCCGGAGACTCCCTTCTGCTAATCCTCTGGCGGTTTTCTGGGTTCTTTAGGCAGGTGTAGGTGGAATCTAAGTGATCGGCAGGACGCGCTGTGAGCCCCGCGTCCTCCTACGCAGCCATCTTCCGGAACCCCCCTATGTGTACATTTTCAAAGGAGTGCATTTTGGAAGAAATAAGGACTCCATAGTGTCACAAAATATTAGAAGACAAAATTCCTTGGGCTGTTCTGCGAGGAATTCTGGGGTATTTTCTTCTTTCTTTCAGATTCTTTTTTTCTTAAGCAGGCAGTTGTAACACAATGCCGAGGAGTGAAGCAAGAGGTAAATGGACAGCCTTCCAATCTCAATCCCGGCGTTTGTCACTCCAGCTCTTGCTGGGTCTCGTTTTTCTGTTTTCCTGGAGGGAGGACCAGAAGGTGGTGCCGGTCTCCGTCCCCACCGCTCTCCCCGCGTGGACCTGTGCAAGACACACGCGTCCTCTCGCTGCCTCTGCTCTTGGAGGGGCAGCCTGCAACACAAAAGGGGTGTGTGGGTGTGGGTGTGTGGGAGGTTTTTCAGGGCCACCAGCTGGTCCCAGCTGGCCACCCCACCCTACACACACCCCTTCGGGGCGCTGAGCCCCACTCTCAGTGGAGCACCACCGTGGGGGCTCGCCCCGGGTGCAGCCTCAAGTTGCCGCCGCTAAGTGCTGGGCTGCCGACGCCGCAGGAAGAGGAGGTAGAAAGACACGGAGGGCAGTACTTGGTCTAGAGCCTTTTTTTTTTTTTTTGACAAAGAGGAAGACACAGGGTGCAAGTGAGTGAGTTTGGGGCAGTGAGAAAGAGAATCCCAGAAGGGGCAGAGGAAGAGGGAGAGAGAGAAGTGGGGCTCACCCAAAGTGAGGCTCGTGTTTACCCAAAGCAGAGCTAGTGCTTACCGGAAGTGGGGCTCGAGCTCACCTGATGTGAGATCACGACCAGCTGAAGTCAGATGCTTAACTACTGAGCCACCCAGGTTCCCCAGGAGGTGCTATATTTTTAATAAAGAAAAATCAGAGATGAAAGCAAAACTTTTCAAAATTGAAATTGTGAAACTAGAATTGAAAAATGCAAGGCATTTGTGTGGCTCAGTCCATTGAGCTTCCAACTTCAGCTCAGGTCATGGTCTTCGTGGTTTGAGTCCCACATTAGGCTCACTTGCTGTCAGCGCAGAGCCTGCTTCAGATCCTGTCACCCTCTCTCTGCCCCTCTGCCACTTGCACCCTCTCTCTAAAATAAATATGAAAAAAGAAAAGAAAAACTCAACAGAATTTTTGGAAAGTTTTTGCTCCACATAATAAGAACAAAGCAGAACTAAATAAAATATAGGATAAATAGGAAGAAAAAATGGTCTAAATGTTCAACATCTAGAAAGAGGCAGCAGAGAAAGGAAGGAGAGGAGAAAATAGTAAAATTATTAAATAATATTTCCCAGAGCGAAAAATCATGAGTCTTTTGATTGAAAGCACTTGCTAAATATCCAGAGCCATGGATGAAAACAG
This sequence comes from Panthera leo, assembly GCF_018350215.1. Taxonomy (NCBI): domain Eukaryota; kingdom Metazoa; phylum Chordata; class Mammalia; order Carnivora; family Felidae; genus Panthera; species Panthera leo. The sequence goes on along the minus strand of NC_056679.1, from coordinate 166,667,160 downwards.
ATGCACACCATGATAAAATCAATGTTGAATTTCAAATCATGAAGATAACATGAATATCCTATAAAACTCCCTTAAGAAAAACTTGTCTTATACAGACTCAGGAAAAACAGTAATTTTCACTGTTTCAGTTTCAGCATAGAATGCTTAAAGGCAAAAGGGTAATATGAAATTACTGAGCAAAAATGATTTCCAGTCCAGAATTCTACCTCCAACTAAACTTTCATACAAAGATGAGGGTAAAGATAAATTCCGGAAGATATTGAAGACTATTGAGATCCTCAATCAAAATGAGAAATTAAACAACAACAATTTTAAAAAGGGTAATACATATGATGGGATCCAGGAAGCAGGGGATCAAAATAAGGTAGGAAGGGGCAAAGGGAGAGTCTAGGATAATGACAAAGCAAAAAACCTAAATCCTTGTGCTCTACAGACAGAGGTCAAAGTTCAGATTGGAGCAGGTGAGAAGTAGCCAGAGATTTTTTGATAAGATCCAGTTGATTTTACAGCTGCTAAGTCTGAATGCGTTTCAAGGAGGCTCGGACACCTGGCTGGATGTTTTAAGTTATAAAAGCAGGAAACTATTCAAAGAAACAGTAAGACAAAATAAGACAAATTCACTGTGAGGCATATAAGAAGAAAAGAAATATGCTCTATGGCTCAGTGGTGAATAGTATTTACATCATCATCATTTTAAACACTGGATAATGTTCTAACCCCAGAGTGAAGTTACTACATTAGCAGGATGGCAGGCAAGTGTGTTGTTTGTTGCAGAGATAAAGGAGAGACAGAGAAGAGGATAATAAAGTGAAAATCATATCTGTCTTAGTGAGAAGTTCATGAATAATGCCTAAAGCTGAAAAACTGAAATGTAGTTATATAATACGATTATGCATCCACTTGGTGAAACACTTTGAATATTGACAAAAATTGAAAGTAGGTGACTCTGGGGGAGGGGGAACCCTACAGGGTTGGTGGTAAAAGTTTTTCATAATAATCCTTAAGGAACAGCTTGACTCTTCAAACAATGTGCATGTAACTTTAATTTTTAAAAACACTTGAGTAAATTAAACTTAGACATATACACACAAGTTTAAGAGCCCTGGTTCTGGAGTCAGATAGGTTGGGCTCATTCTGGAATCACAAATAACTAATTCCATGATTTTAGTCAAATTAGTTTCTCTGTGAGCCAATTTTTTTATTTCTGAATAAAAGGGATGATATTAGGACCTACTGGTCATTTTTATGTAGATTCAATGGAATATTCTGTGTAAATTAAGTACAACTTCTTGGTATGTAGTTAGATGTTGTTACTACTACTGTTACTACTTCCTTCAGTCCCCACCCCAGAAGAGAACTGGTAATTTCATGCATCATCAAGAGATAGTCCTTATATATACGAACAGTATACATATAATTTGTACTTGTATACCATTGTAGGTATATATTAAGATTTTTTCATTTTTTACAAACAGAAACATAATACAGATAACATTTTTATCTAGGATGTGTCATTTAAAAGATAACACATAGCAAAGAAATAACTAGACATCTAACTTTTTGGTAAATGTTGCAAAGTCTTCCACTATATAAATGTAGCATATTTTATCTTCTTACTGACTGATGGATATAAAGTAAGCTTTAGTCTTACATTCTGAAAACCTAGTGCTGTAATTTCACAAATGAGGGGGGTCATTCTTTAGTATAATCTAGAAGTTGTAATCCTAGATTAAATGAGATGTAGTTTTTAAAATTTAAGAGATGCTATTGAATTGTAAGAATTCCTCAAATTCCAAAACTTAGCATACTGCCTATTCTGCCAGTCTCCATAGCCTGAAAACTTAGCGAATTAAGTTGTAATTGTAAGAGTGTGTACAAAGATAAAATTTAGTTTTTTTAAAAAATAAATTCAGATTAATCCATTTCACAAGGCTGGTAAGAATTCCAGCATGCAGCTAGAATAAATTAATGGACATCATTATAAAGATGCTTATTAATTTATATTTTAAGAAATACTAATTGAGGGGCGCCTGGATGGCTCAGTCAGTTAAGTGGCTCAGGTCATGATCTCACGGTTTGTGAGTTCGAGCCCTGCATGGGTCTCTGTGCTGACAGGTCCGAGCCTGGAGCCTGTTTCTGATTCTGTGTCTCCTTATCTTTGCTCCTCCCCTGTTCACGCTGTCTCTCTCTCAAAAATAAACATTAAAAAAAAAAAAAAAAAAAAAGAAATACTAATTGAGTATCTACTACGTGCCAGTAGGTGTGGTTTCAATAAAGAAAACTTACAGTAATCTTAGTTTATCAATTTTTTTCATCAAATTTTCAAAGTTAAATAGGGTCCACTATGATTCAGGGAAAGTTGGAAGTTTACCATATGCTGAAAGTTGATTAAAAGATATACTGAGAAGCCAAGAAACAAAAAAGAAAGAACGAGACAAAATAAAACTCAAGATTTTTTTGTCTTGTTTTGTTCGATTGTCTGATTCTTTCATTTATATTTTTAAGCTGAAATGTTAAACATATATATCTTATGAGTTATAAAGTATTTTGTTTAATACAATCTGATTTTACTTCATTTCTCCCTGGTGCCATTTTCTGATGTTTCTGTTGGGAATTTGTTCCTGTAATTATCTAGAGCACTATATAGCCCTGTGATGTCTGTGAGGATGCTGTAAAATGGATGTCCCTGTCTTCCCAGTAAAATCATTAATCCATCCTTTATGTTGATGTAGTAAAAGGAGCATCGGGCATAGAATATCTGAGAGGAAAAAGTAAAAGTGTTCAATTTATCAAGGTCTAAAATAAGCCAAAAGCATGGAATAGAGAAAATATATATAATTTAATGAACAAGTGTTTAAATGAGAAATGACTGTCAGGTTTTACTGACAGAGAAGTAGATGTGCTCTCCATCACTTAAACAAAAAATTAAGCCTACACTGCCAGTGATATTTTTAGATATAAAAGTCAAAAATGAAATATATATTTATGTGCCCACTTTCAGACACACAGAAATTGAGACGATGCCGAATGTAGCAATAACAATGAAGTTTAAGGGATCAGGATGGCTTCATATGCTGAAAGTCTGCTGCTCAGACAAGGCTAACAAATGTCTGTTTGACTTGAATATGTTTTTAAAAATACGCCATCAGTTAAAATGCAGGATATTTCACATAGAAACCCAAATTCCTAGGGTTTCTTGGATAATCTGAATAGCTGTCACACTGGACCCAAGCCACATAAGTAGTGGTGCACACTTTCTAGGTTGATACCCTCCTTGTCAATCTGTAATTACTCCCAGGCATGAGGCTGAGTCTTGGTTCAGATAGACCATTTATTTCCTCTGTTGCTTTTCTTCTCCTTGCATAACTAAAAGTGGAACATTAAAGAGATGGTTTTATATTCTAAGAAAATTAGAGTGGGCGCTTTATTGTGGAAATGAAGAATATTCTTACTTTTTAATATATGCAGTATGTGTGCCCAGAAAATTCAAGATAGCATTTTTATAAATCCAGCCAAATTTACTCATTTATTTTTTCTTGACTGGATTCTGTTAGCTTCTGATTTTGAGATATCTCATTTAAGAGGAAGTGAGCAGAACTTTTCATTCTGGTTAGGAGCATAAATAGCAATGCTAAATTTTAAAGTCTCCCATGAAAAGCAACCAGAAGAATAACAATAGAAACTCAGGGGGTACTTGGAAAACTAAACATAATTTTACCATATGATCCAGCCATTGTGCCTCTTGGTATTTACCCAAAGGATTGAAAACCTATGACCATACAAAAACCTGCACATGGATATTTATAGCAACTTATTCATAATTGCCAAAACTTGGAAGCAACCAAGAAGTTCTTCATTGGCTGAATAGATAAGTAAACTGCATAAGAAAAATATGCCATTCTAGATAAGGGAATATTTTTCAGCACTAAAAATAAATGTGCTATCAAGCCATGAAAAGACATGGAGGAACCTTAAATGCATGTTACTAAGTGAAAAAAGATAATCTGAGGAGGCTACAGAGTGTAGGATTCCAGTTCTATGATTGTGGGAAAGTCAGTAATACTATGGAGACAGTAAAACATATCAGTTACCAAAGGCTGGGGAAGCAAGGGAGGGTTGAATAGGTGGAGCACAAAGAATTTTTAGGGCAGTGAAAATATTTTGTGATCCTACAGTGACAAATACAAGTCATTATACACTTATCCAAACCCATAGAATGCACAACAAGAATGTAAACTATGGACTTTGAGTGATTAGGATGTGTAGTGTAGGTTCATCAGTTGTAACATATGTAGAACTCTGGTGGGGGTCATCCGTAATAGGGATGACTATGCATGTACGGGCTAGGTACCTTTCGGTACATGTAATATGAACCTAAAACTGCTCTAAAAAATTGTCTTTGGAACAACATCAACAAACATTGAGCACATTTTTGGTATAATGAGAAGTCAGAGAAAACCTAGAACTCCAATTACCATTGAGGGTTACCTAAAGCATCTGAGACCAAAGGAACCATTTATGAAGTGTATGAAAGTCATAAGGTTCTGGGGCAAAGAACAAGAAGGATGGCGAGGACCTTATAATGGCAGATCTCAGAAATCTTCAGCAACTATTCACTCTCAGAGGGGAGATCCACCCTGACAGGGAACCTCTGGGGGCGGGGTAAACCTGACATGATAAAGGAGCAGAGTCCTAGAAACGGTTTTTGGAGATGGCAGGTGTCAAATTTGGCAGCAAAATACACCTTCAAAAATGAATGCATCATCCAGGAAGGCAAGTACTATCATCCTAGATCTAGCACTCTAAGAAACTAGAGATGCAGGATTAAGGAAAAGCCCACTTGAACAAGATCAGGTTCTATGAGGGCCAGGATATGGGAATATTATGTATTATATAACAGCCTATTGCTGTAAAGAAAATAGAGCCCTTAACAAAAAAAAAAAAAAAAAAAAAAACTGGAAAAACTACAAATGTATTATATTTGGAGAAAGAGAGAGTCAATTTCCATTGAAGAAATAACATTTTAAAAGAAATAACCATTCTTTCCCCCAAAAGCTCTAACCTTACTTGGTTTCACAAGAAATACTATGAAATATTTAAAGAACACAAAAGGCCATTTAGAAGAGGAAATAAAGAAGATTTCTAAATTCTCACATTTCAAGTATAAATTTTATAACAATTTTTATTTTAACTTAAAAAATTTTTAAAGACAGATATATGGATAATATAGAGACAACCTACGGGGCACCTGGGTGGTTAAATGTCCCACTTTGGCCCAGGTCATGATCTTCAGGTTTGTGGGTTCCAGCCCCCATCGGGCTCTGTGCTGAAAGCTCAGAGTCTGGAGCCTGCTCAGGATTCTGTGTCTCCCTCTCTCGCTGTCCCTCCCTTGCTCACACACTCTCTCTCTCTCTCAAAATTAAATTAATTTATTAATTTTTTTAAAAATATGGAGACAACCTAAATGCCCTATGATGGATGAATGGATAAAAGAAAAGTAGTTACAAATAAAATGGACTATTATTCATTCTATTTTTGTTGTTGAGAGAGAGAGAGAAAGAGACAAAGAGTGAGTAGGCACACGTGAGCAGAGCAGGGGCAGAAGGAGAGAGAGATACTTAAGCAGGCTCTACACCCAGTGCAGAGCCCAATGTGGGACTCAGTCTCACAACTGTGAGATCATGACCTGAGTGGAAATCAAGATTCAGACACTTAACTGACTGAAACACACAGGCAGCCCATGGACTATTATTCACTCTTAAAAAGAAGGAAATTCTGCCATTTGCAACAACATGGATAAACTCGGAGGACATTATGCTGAGTGAAATAAGTCAGATACCAAAAGACAAATACTGCATGATCTCATTTATATGTGGAATCTAAAATAGACTCAGAATCAGAGAGTAGAGTGGTGGTTGCAAAGATGTGAGGAAAGGGGCAAATGAGATGTTGGTCAAAGGGCACAAAGTGTCAGTTATGCAAGATGAATAAATTCTGGAGATCTAATGTACAACACTGTGACTACAGTTAACAATAGTGTATTATATACTGGAAATTTGCTAAGAGGCTAGACCTCAAGTGTTCTTGCCATACACAAAACAAGAAGATGGTAACTACAAAAGGTAATAGATATGTTAATTATCTTGATTGTGGTGATTATGTCACACTGTGGATCACCTCATTAAATTGTACACCTTAAGTATATATAATTTTTAATTGTCAATTATACCTCAATAAAGCTCTAAAAATAAGTAATGAGTTTTGATGTAATAATGTTCAATAAAATTTAAGCAGAAATCTAGGAACACTTAAGCACAATATAATTTAGTGGGGTTTTTTCCAGGACTAGATTGGTTTAATATTTGGCATATATTAATATAATTTATATTTACATTAGGGCATATAATTAATATAATTACATTTACATTATTTGGGAAGTACCCAAATATCATCTAAGTATTTCTGTAGATGCTGAAAATTCCTTTGATGAAATGCAAGTCTTTGTCTTATTAAAAATATAACAAAACAAAAGAACTCTGAAACTTTGAAAAAAAAAAACTTTGAAATCTTTGAAAAAAAGAGCTAAAGTTTCCTTAGCATGAGAAAATGTATTAATCTGAAACCAAACTAGTATTATTCATAATGAAAAGATGCTAGGAACATTTCTACTAAGGTCAGGAATAAGACAAAAATCTCTATTACCACTATTATTTAAAAATTTCCTGTTGCCATTATCCAAGAAAATTAGAAAGAAGAAATATAACACATATAAACACTGAAGAAGGTTAACTAATATTTGCGGATGACATGATTTTGTACCTGGAAATTTTAAGAGAATCAAGTGAAAATAACCTATGATAGCAGCAGAACAAACAAAAAATTCACATATACAAGTGGCTAATAATATAGAACATTAATAACTTCCATATAGTTCAAAAATAATGACAAGCCAGAAGAAATATGATGGGGGAAATGTTCTGTTTATATTAGTAATGAATAATATAAATTGGATGGAAGATAAACTTGGCAAGAAATGCTCACATTGTACATTAAAAGTATTTTTAAATGTTCTTGAGTGACACAAATAAAGTCATAAACAAGGGAAAGGTACATATTTTCTTAGAAAAGAAGTCTCAATATCATCATCTTACCTATTCCTGCTGTTATTTCACATATTTATTATGACACTTAAAAATGTCATCAGGATTTTATCTAAAATTGCTTGCGTGCATTAGTAACTGCTTCATTACCCACTTCAGATGCATGGGAGATTGCCCTTCTCAGCCCCTTCCCCGAGGGCCATCTGACTCACTGTGAACCATGAAATAAGAGAGGAAGCTGTGTCACTTCCAGCAGAAGCCAGTGTAAAGAAAATGGGTAATGCAATTTCTCTTTTCTACTTGGTGGAAATCTTAAAGTAAGCTTTGTGTTTAGATGGTGGGTCTAAGGATTGGAGCAATCTGTGTTCTTGAGTGACATTGTTGAATAGAGATATTTTGGAAGTTATTTGGAAATGGCAGAGTATGTGGGAGTAAAACAAAACCAAACAGAAGAAAACAAACTTTTATCTTGAAATCATATCTTGAAAGTTTATGATTGCTTGTTTCTACTATTTAATCATATTATTCAGACTTAAAATGGAGAAAAGTTGGTATCTGAAGTGACATTTTTTTACAGCAGTAATAAACTATGTGGCACTGAATTAAAAGCCAAAACTTATTTCAAACATAATATTCAATATATAAACGTAATATGGAGTTAACACTTTATTAAAAATAAAGGAGTATTTAGATAAGATTAAAATTGAAATCTGGTCATATGTCATTTTTAAAACAAATGACCAAAAAGATATAAAACATTGAAAGCATAAGATAAAGGTATCTTGGACAAATAGAAACAAAAAGAAGCCATAATCATTTCTATTTAACATGGTAATGATGGACCTATAAAATGTTGGATGGCAAAAAGGAAATAAAAGGTGTAAGATTTTCAAAGACCCTAAAATATTTAAAGAAATCTTTTATCATTCACAATTAGTATGGTTTTCATGAAAAGCACAGAAGAGCTTATTGCTATTAATAAGAGAGATTAGTAAATTTTCTGAACATAATATAAATAATTAAAAAAAATAAAATTGCATTTTTATATATCATCAGGAATCATTTAAAGATATAAAAATACCACTTAACTAAGCAATAATCATAATAAAGTGTCTCAGAATAAGTTCAACAATAGCTGTACAATGATGTTTATGGAGAACATTAAAAACTTTATTGAAAGACATTAAAAATAAATACTACATTGCAATATATAACATATTTATGAGAGGAAAAATATCCTAAGTATGGTAATTATCTTCATATTAATTCATAAATTTCTCACAATTCCAATAAAAATTCTTTCAGTTTTTTTTTTTTTCTAATTTGGCATGTGTATTCTTACCATTATATGGAAAAGCAAATGGCTAAGAGCAGCCAAGAAATTTTCATAGGAGTATTTAGTGAGGCTTAACCTAACAAATACTGGGTTGTCCCATGAAGCTCTAGCAACTAATAGGATCTTAGACAAAAACAGTTTTGTGACCTTTAGTTAGATATAACTTAAAAAAATAAAATGCCAACCTCATATCATCAACAACAAACTTTAAAGAGTTAATAAAAATATATCAGAGAATATACCACTTTGGTAGGGAAGGATTTTATACACAAGATGCAAACTTGTGTATATTAAAAAACCGGTAATTCTAATTCATTAAATAGGTATAAATTGGAAAGAAATTTGGCAATATTTAGCAAATTTGAAGATGCGTTCACCATATGACACAGTAATTTCATCTCAAGTTATAGAACACAGAAAACCTTTAAAATATTTTTACACAGAGACATATATAGGCAAGAATGTTTCTGGTAGCAGAGTTCTTCAATTACATAATAATATAGGTTACTCTCTGTATTAACAACTGTTGAATAGTATTACATATATGAGAATAGATTTTGTAAAAATATTGCTATAAAACAATCATATGTAAGTTTTGTATATCTATGCTTTGCAGAAAAAAAATGTAAAAAGAAATGGATGGAAATGCCAACATCCAAATTTTTGAAAATGGTTAAGTATTATGAGAACAAGTGGGGAATGGGATTTCTAAGTGCAATATTCATGATTTCAACATGTTGTATAACCTGGAATGGGATACACAGGTTTCCTATATAAATTTTTAGTCTTTAAGAATGTCTGATATATTTCATAATATTTAAAAAAAAAAGTTTACTGTATAACAGTCATTAAACATGAAAGACCTAACTAACCAATTTCATAAAAATTTTAAAAGAAAATCTTATGAATATATGTGTAAGAGAAGCTTTAATTTTTAGGAACATATTCTTTTAAGTCATAACATAATTGTTATTGTCAAATAACAATCTTGGATTATCCATCCACATGTATTTTTTAGAGAAATAAACAGGTTTTAGGAGAAAACAGGGTTAATTATAAATGAAACCTACTTCTATAAAAGTAGATGAGAGGATAAATGGAGTATTATACAAATCCAAATTTGCAGATATTATATATCTTTTGCCTTAAATTTCTAAAGCAAATAAGCAAAAGTTATAGAAGTTACATTCTTCAGAAAATAGTCTTCTTTAGTGATTGGTCAACTAGGCAGCTTTAAGAACATAATAATGATTCAAGAACATGAACTCAGTAGATAACTGATTCAAGTTTTAATAACTGCCAGTAACCTGTCCTTGAACTTAATTTAGCCAAGTCATTCTAACTTATGTTCTTGTCCTTTGCCTTTCTAGGAAGTATCAGAGCTACAATAGTTTGAAATATGAGCATTTGTGAACTAGCCTTGTCAATGTAACTTCTAAACATAATGAGTGTGCTTTGGCAAACCTTGGTAAGCATAGGTCATTTTGTCAAGCTATTCTGTTACAAGATCATGATGATACCTTTGGATTCAAACCATCATGCTTGAGCAGTTGCTGCCTAAAAGGAATTTACCTCTATTAAACTGACATAGGAAAGTCCTGCCTTCTTGATAAGATGTTTCAAATAAAATACTACATTTAGAATTGACTGATCCTGTAGATCTCTGCTTTAAAATGATACCTGGCTAAAAAAAGTATCTGATGCAACCTTTAACAACTTCCACAGTAACAATTTTGAAGATTAGAAAAGATACAAGTAACCAAATGATTATTGGTAAACAATCTATTTTCCAAATCAGGGAATTAGCCCTAAAGGTTCACAACCTACAATTATGGTATACACATGCTTCCTATTAAAAAGACTAAAATTCAAAGACAAAAAATAATTTGTACATTTATCGTTCTTTATTTCCTAAGTTAGAGGCTTAGTGTCAATAGTGTTGCAGATACAGTCTAAGGTGGCCCCTAACACACCTGCCTCCTGATGTTTACACTTCACACTAGCAACAGAATGTCCAAAAGCAATAGAATGTCATTTCCATGATCAAATACCTTTGTGAGGTTCCATCTTGCTAGTAAACTCCCTTTAGAAACTCTTCTTGTTGGTTAGAAAAGTAAGCTCTCATTGTGGGAAAGACCCCCTAGCAAAGAACAGTGGATAACCTATACAATCTGAGAGTTGCCCCTAGCCAATAGCCAGTACCCTCAGTCCTACAACTATAAGGAAGTAAATTCTGCCAGCAAACAGAAATGGGCTTAGAAGTAGGTTCTTCCCCAGTTAAGCCTTCAGATGAGAACACTTCTTAGTCAATATCTTCACTGCAGTCTTGTGAGGGCTTAAGCAGAGAACATAGTTAAGCTATGCCCAGATTCCCAGCCCCTGGTGATTGTGAGGTAATAAATGTGTGTTGTTTTAAACTGCTAAATTTGTGATAATTTATTATTCAACAATAGATAACTAATAGAGATGGCAAACAGAAAATTACACAGCTTTGCACTTCTGAATGTTGGATAAACAGGCCCCATAAGTAGAGTACTACAGGCAAGACAGATAAGTAGTTGAAGAAGATCTATTATAGCAGAATACGCCAGGGTATGAGGTTTTTACAATTATGTATAAATTCAAATATAAGAACAAGGCACTGGAAGTAGAAGAGCTCCCTGAGGTAACAGAAAAGTAGCGCACTAGAGTACTGCACTAGAATACTAGAGTATTGCATTAGAATATTAGAGTACTGCACTAGAGGCAGGTCATTGGGTTGGATCTGTGTATCAACTTGTTCTCTAGTTATAATTAAGATGAGAGAGCCAAGAGAACCTATTGGATTAGAGCAGGGGTTGGCAAACTATGCCTTAAAGGCCAAATTTGGCCTCCTAGATGTTTTTGTAAATATAGTTTCATTGGAACACAGCCACACTCATTTACCTACATATTGTCTTTGAATATAACGATGGTGTTAAGTAGCTATGGCAGAGACTGTGTGGCCTCCAAAGCCTCAAATATTTACTACTGGGTTCCTTGCTGAAAAAGGTTTCTGATCTCTGGGTTAGAATATGAAATAAAGTGGACTCTTCCTATATAAATATGATCTACCAGCAAGTATTAAACCTAAATATTAAATAGATATTATGTGAAGTGTTACTGAATAAGGAAAATAGAATTCTGAAAACATTATAATACAAGGCCTAGGAATAGCTTCGTGAAGACACGTGGACATATTACGTGCATGAAAATAAACATTCAGAATAATAAAATCAGAAAAAATATTTTCAAAATGCAACTAATCAAATTTATAACATAAGAAATTTTTCTTAAGATGAGTAAATCAGAATGTTACTTCAGATTAAAAATTTCACAATATTTCAATAGATATAAAAATAAGTAATACACATTTTGGTACCTGCTCAATTTTAAAATTGTACTCACACACATATACACACACACACATGAGAGAGAAAACACTATGAAAAATAAGAGGATAAAAAATTTTGTTGAATATAAACCGGAGTTACTAGTATGGCAACAGACTTTTTTCTGCAATAAATTAAAATAAAAAATAGAGGGCTATGACATATAAAATCTTGCACACAGTACTTTTATACTCAACTGACTTGATTTTTTAGATATGTGAGCCAACAAAGTACATATTCAAATATGTAGATGTTCAGTAATATAATTTATGAATTAACTTTGCAATAATTACCTAAAACACTGAAATGAAGTTTTTATAAATAGAACGCAATTAATAGAAAAGAATTGACAGTGAACATTGAAATACATTGTCCATATTTAAAGCTAAATAAAGTTTTAAAATCAGGTTAAAACTGAACAAAAAATTGTTTAAAATGGAAGACCTGTAATTTAAAAACAATAATTAAATAATACTACTACAAGTTGTCTGATATCTAGGAAGTACTAATAAGGACAGTGTGTTCAATGGTTGGGAGATGGTGAGGCTATAATTAGCATAGTGCACAATGACACATGGCATAAGAGAGGTTCAGGAGTTAATTTTTTTTTTAATTTATTTATTTAAATTCAGGTTAGTTAACATAGAGTGTAGTGTTGGTTTCAGGAGTAGAATTCAGTGATTCATCACTTACATATAACACCCAGACCTCATCCCAAGAAGTGCTTTCCTTAATGCCCATCACCCACTTAGCCCATCCCCTCACCCACCTCCCCTCCTGCAACCCTCAGTTTGTGCTCTGTATTTAAGAGTCTCTTATGCTTTGCCTCCCTCTGTTTTTATTTTTCCTTCCCTTACCCTATATTCATATATTTTGTTTAAGTTACACATATGAGCGAAATCATAGGGTATTTGTCTTTCTCTGTCTGATTTGTTTCACTTAGCATAAGACACTCCAGTTCTAACCACGTTGTTGCAAATGGCAATATTTCATTCTTTTTGATCATTGAGTAATATCCCACTGTATATATATATACCACATCTTCTTTATCCATTCATCAGTCCATGGAAGTTTGGGCTCTTACCATAGTTTGGCTATTGTTGATTGTGCTGCTATAAACACTGGGGTGCCTGTGCCCCTTCAAAACAGCATTTTTGTATCCTTTGGATAAATACCTAGTAGTACAATTGCTGGGTCATAAGCTAGTTATATTTCTCATTTTTGAGGAATGTCCATATTGTTTTCCAGAGTGGCTTCACCATTTTGCATTTGCACCAACAGTACAGAAGGGTTCCCGTTTCTTCTCATTCTCGCCAACATCTGTTGTTCCTTGTGTTGTTATTTTTGGCCATTCTGACAAAACACTTACCTTGGATATCAGTAGTATTAGAGAAGCAATGTATTTTTAATTGTTAGGATTGTTTTGATATTAAAAATTTGCTGTATAATTAGGTCAAAGCCCCATTATTGTTTTCTAATGAAACCGATTATATTAGGACATGGAATGTTTTATTAATAAGGAATGCCAATATTTAACAGCAATACCTTTTTTTTCAAGTTATTAGTCCAAAAATTGGGTTATGGATACACAAAATTTGAGAAGCAACTGTTTAGAAAGTACTAGCTGTCTTCTTTCAAGCTGTGATACTTGACTTCTAAGTCAACCACCATTATGAAATAATGTGCTATCTTGATAAATGATATGTGGCCACCCATGTTTATTAATGCCAGATCATAATAATTAAAATTAATTTCTAGGCAAGTAGGTTAAGACTGCTTCTTTTATGGGACATTTTATCTTTGGTGTTTAATATAAGCATGAAATGCAACATATACTTGCGTTTATACACACACACACACACACACACACACACACACACACACACACTTGTGTGTGTGCGCACGTGTATACCTAAAGTAGTAAGATTTGGATTACTCTGTGGCATTTGGAATTTTTGTAATTGGGAAAGCAGAATGGCCTGATCTCCAGGGAAGAGAGCTGAGGTCAGGGGAGTGAAAACCAACATGAGAACAGGAGTTAGAAAAAACAAAACAAAACAAAACAAACAAACAAAAAAACATGCAGCCAGACCAATTACCCTGATCAGGAAAAGGGAAGAAGCAGGTTAGGTTCAGGAGTCTTTATGTGCTTTGGTTAGAAATGAGAATAGTGCAGAGTTGGGATAACCAGGTGGGGCTGAAAAAGAGGACTGTGATTTACAAGGAGAGGCTTGGAGACAAATAAAAGAGGGTTGGCAACATATTCATAGTCATTAAAGCAGCTGATCTTCATAAATCTGGAGTCTGCCAGAATTATTACTTACAATTCCGCATGTGTAAATTAGTTCATGGAGAAGGAACTGCCATATATAATTATTTGTTAATAGTAGGCACATATACAGAAGGAATAAAACAGCATCAATGAAAAAGATATTTTTATTTTTTAAATAATTTGTTCATGAGAAGGAACAATTATTTTCATGGAAATGAAATAGGGAAATTCAAAAACCATTCAACATAAGATGTAAAATATCTCTCAGTTAATGTTTATAGGTCAAGTTGAATTACAAATTTGATGACAAAAAAAGTTTGTTAGTAAGTATGTCAAATATTACGTATATTGAGAAAACCAGGTAGGTAATGGAAGTGAAAATATATATATTATATATTTAATTAAAAAATATATATATACACACACACAAACCATATTTATTTATTTAATTAAAAAAATATATATATACACACTATATATATGTGTGTATATATAATGTGTGTGTGTATATGTGTGTGTGTGTGTGTGTATATATATATACGAGAAACTCCTGACAGTATATTCCATAATACTGTTAATTCAATGCAAAGTGGAAAACTCAAAAGCAACTGACAAATGTGATTTTTTAAGAGGAGGAGAAGGGATCAAGTTGAAAGAAAATAATGTAGAGTCCAGCTGCTAACACAAAGGAGGAAATAGAAACATTTCATACTTCTTGGCATTCTCCCACTCTAAGGTTCCCTGTATTTCAGTTGTTGATGTTCCTAATCCATTAGGGTTTTACTTTTTTGGCAAGGTAAGAACAGAAAAGACTTCATTGTGCCACTATAAACAAAGTTTAAGTAATTATATCTCAAAAGCTTTCCAAAAAGGATTTTCGTTTCTGGACTTTTAAACCGGTGTTGGAGAAAGCTTCCTGGTGTGGTATTTCTCAGTTTTCATTTTCACTTTGGCTAAGAGGTCTGTTTTTGCACTGCCTTTTTCTTATTTTGATAGGTCCAAGTGGTTTCATGTCTTGAGTAGCCGATCACCCTGAAATTATTGCAGGTGCCTGTTGATTTGGTTTTGTCTCATGTTAGACGGACTTCAATTTACTCTACTTCTAATTGTGCAGCATATATTTACCACCTTACCTTTGCATGCCCGCCCATTCTTTATGCACTCCCAGCTACTTTATCATTTGGTACATTCTACAGATCAAATATATCTGAAATTAATGAGAGGTTTGTCTACATTAGAGTTTTGCTCTGACTAATGCAAAGAAATAGGTTTCCAGAATTTAAACCAATGCCCCTCAAAAAAAGGTTTTTTTTTTCATATTTAGGAAGCTGTCTTTTTTTTTCTTTTTAAAATCCTGATTGCATGTATTGTTCAACAAATTCACTCTTAATTTCTAAGACTTTCACCAAGCCATAACTCTGAAAGAAATACCTTCCCCATTTATCCTTATCATTTCCTTGTTTGTTCTCCCAAAGTTCACTCCCACTATCAAACCTTTTAGAGGTGATCTGGTCAAAATCTGATAATTCTAATCATTCCTAATTGCCTTATCATCTATGTAAATAGGTTATTTGGGTGGAAAGATATTACCAGGAACATTTTATCTTGGGTAAAGGAGAACTGATAAGGACACATTCTTTGTTAAAATTTGTTCCAATAATACAATTTTAGAAATAGGAAATAGATTGCCATGTTTGTTGTGATTATTACAATTAAAAGTAAGACACTGATTCTGATATAGCATTCTTTCAGGATATGGACTGGTAAAGAAGTAGCACTCCTCTAATGATACAAAGTACAAATGTTCTACAAAAATGCCTGTGGTCACAGGCTGATGCTTAGGTAACCAACTGTAATCTTTAGCTTATACCCTCCACTAACATAAGTTACATTTATTGAATGATTAATAAAGCACTTTGTGAATGCTTTGCCTGTATTAACTACGTTAATCTTCACAGCAACTCTATGAGGTAGGCATATTAATATACAAAGAAACTCAATCTGAAGCATTAAAAAGATTAACAAAGTTCACAGAGATAGTGAGTTCACGGCCATCATTTATTATTATTCTTAATATTTATTTTTGAGAGAGAGAGAGAGAGAGAGAGAGTGAGCAGGAGAGGGGCAGAGAGAGAGGGGGAGACACAGAATCCGGAGCAACCTACGTCTCTGAGATGTCCGTACAGAGTTCAACACGGGGCTCGAACTCACAAATGGTGAGATCATGACCTGAGCTGAAGTCTGAGGCTCAACCAACCAAGCCACCCAGGCTCCCTGAGTGCGGCCATCATTTAAACTCAGGCAGTCTGGTACCAGGGTGTAGGTGTTCAGATGCCTACTATACAACATCTGAAGTTGGGTTCTGATATCAATTAACCACGGTCCAAGAATAGTCACTGCAATCTACCTCTCTCATTCTTTGAGAAATTGCTTAGCCTTTGAGTGTTTAATGAAAGCTGTCACAGGAGGTTAGTTTTCCTACGACCATTTCCTTGTTTGCCTTCTAGAGCTGTGATAAATAGACTTGCTTTTTTAAGACATGGGTTCTATGAGAGTTAGTTTGATTTGCCCATGTATATGGTTGGGAAGAATGCAGGGGTTTCTTTTTTTTTTTTTTTCTTTTTTGCCAGTTTTTAAAAATAAACCCAGGGAGCACATAATAGTACTATCACTTATTTTTTAGTTCACTTTATTTGTAGGTCATTTAATTAATTTATTTATATCATGAGTATATATATCCTTAATAACTACAAAATAAACGTTTTTTTTTTCTGTTATAATTGGGTAATATTACAAAGAGAGTCATTTCCAATCCTTTACATCTACACATAAGAAAACAAAACAAAACAAAACAAAACAAAACTTAGGTCCAGAAGGCCTATATAACTTGTATGTGGTCACATAGTTCTTCAGCAACCAAATCAGGACACAACTCAGCAGGTCAGACTGTAGGCTAGTTCTCTTTATACTATAACATATAGATGCTGGATTTAGACAAAAAAAAAAGGTAAGTTTCACTTATTTAGACAATGTAATTTGCAATTCATCTCAAGACATAAAATTGATAAGAAATAAAATCATATTCCAAAAATTGTGTAAAAACAATGTTATATTAAAATGTATCTAGAATTAATATTGTCATCAAAGAAAATGTACTAATGATACAATTTATGAAGCTTATGCCAGCAAGAGAAAACTCTGGTTTGTCATCTGATCACATGCTTAGAGTGTGGATAGAACACTCAATACACCTTTATTCCACAGGTGACTCTGTGCTCTGATTACTCACACATTGGCAGGGAAACTATTCATACATAACTAGAACATGCTTTAGAATCAGACAAACCTTGATTAGAATGTTGGCAATTTCATGGACATTTTGTGTGACATTGGCCAAATTACTTAAATAAGGCCTCAATTTCTTTGTTTTTGGAGATAATGTTGCACATGACAGTTGCTCTCAGTTAAATATATAAAGTGTTTAACACTCTCTGACATATAGTACATAATTTAAAAAAATAATACTTTATTATCTTTGTTGTTAAGTGCTCAATAGACAAATGTATTGCAACTTTTTCTCAGGATTGTACTAGAAAATTTAAATCAAAAGGCAAAGTATGTTTTCTTTCCACTTGTATAGTCTTTTGGCAGAGAAGGTTGTGAAAAAAGTGGAGTTATATAAAGGATCTTAAGCAAACAGTTAAAGCTAGAAACGAAATATTCTCTGGGGAGGTACAAGACTAGAAAATGTGTAAGTTCTCATTCAATGTCTTATGAAATAAGCGTATGTGGGAAAATATAAAATATTACAAGAAAAGTTGCTAACAAATAAGATTTCTAAAATTTTCAAAGTAAGTGCTAAGAGAAGCTGTAAACAGGATAATCAGATCTGAAGGTAGATCACTTACAATGGCTTTATGAGAAGTGATCTGTGAGCAAGATGTAAGCAAAGAGGCAATGAGTAGAGAAGAATGGAGTGGACTTGCCAAATGTAAGAAAGGGATTTAGAGAACACTTAACAATTTTGAGCTGACAAATTCTACATGGCTGGCTATAGACATCTTTCTTTAGCTTAAATGGAAATTCTTGTCTAGGAGTTAGAAAAAATAAAAACATGACCAATGGTTCAAAAAATATCTATGATTCATTCCTCAGTGACAGGAACTATCGAATGAACACACAATAATGGGATCTAAAATGTCTTTTAGACAGAGTGGCAGAGATACCATTGATAGGAGTAATAATGCAATCTCAAAATTGCATCATTTAAAAAATAATTTTATTTAGGGACTATGTTATAGTCTTGAATCAGATCTACCATTCAGTTGTGAACTTTTGTGCTAGCAGTTGATAGGAGTTTGGTGGTTAATGTCAACTTCTTCTATGCCTGTGACGCTTACTTTTGTGTGCCATAAATGACGGTTTTATTTTACGTTTTCTACCAAATGTATGTAACATCTTAGGTTATAAATTTGTTAGGCATTTCAATTCATAAGACACAAAAGTTCCCGGTTGAACTCTAATTTCACTTATGAAATAATTTTACAGTGACAAGTTGTCATTCATATAATGTAAAAATTTTAGAAGCCCATCAACCATTGATTCATTGATGAGCATTTTCCAGATTATTCGAAGAGGTAAAATATATAGAATGACTTTAAAGTTAATTAGAACATAGAAGATAGAGATTTACCTAATTGGGGATTTCTATAATTCCCCTGTGAAGAATGTCTCTAATTGTTTAGCCTAGACTGCTGTGAACAATGCCACGTTTAACTACTACTGTGTTCATGTGTTTGTCCCTGCCACTGCATGACATGGTTGAGCACAGTTCAGACAGACTTCCATCCTTCTCTTTCTTACTCTACAACCTAAATATACATTGAACATATTTCAAAGGCAATCATTTGATAGAAAGTTTAATTGGTACTATAGGTAGAAGCTGTCAGTGATCACATTGCATTATATATACTGACCAATAAGACCTTTGTGAAACACAAAGGATGAAAAATGTTTTTCCAGTGAAAATTCCTTTTAGAATTGCTTTTATTGAGTTAAAATTATTTGTGCCTACCATTATGAGTGTATACATTCATATAGTTCATAGAATGGCACAAGTTTTAGATGGAGGCAATACAATACTGTGAACAGACTTTGCAGTCAGACAAGTGTCCAAATCTTGACTTTAACTGACAGTTTCAATGCATGAATCTCTACATGAATCTAGAATTATTTTTTATTTAAAATTTTTTTAATGTTTTTTATTTATTCTTGAGAGAAAGAGACAGAGCATGACTGGGGGAGGGGCAGAGCAAGAGAGGGACATAAAATCGGAAGCAGGCTCCAGGCTCTGAGCTGTCAGCACAGGGCCCCATGTGGGGATCCAACCCATGAACTGTGAGATCATGATCTGAGCCAAAGTCGGACGCTTTACAGACTCAAACACCCAGGTGCCCCTGGAATTATTTAAACTACCCAAACTATTTCTCCTCTCATCTGTAAAATGGAGATGTATAGGAATACTACTTAATTGAAAGTATTCCATGTGATAGTAACTGTGGCTATTATTATCATTATTATTATTATTATTATTATTATTATATTATTGTTATTATGATATATGCTACTTGTATCCCTTATTCCACAACACCTTGTACATAGCTCTAATTTTTATATTGATATGTCTGTCTCTTATCCGAAGTAAATATATAAATAAATACAGAAGATAACGTAGGTGCATAGGGCTATTTGCTAAATGAGAGAGTAAATAAGATATGAGATAATATAAATCTATCTACATATTATATATCTATATATATAATAAATATTGAATAATGTTTTCTTATATTGACTATAAAGGTACAAATATAAACAAAAATTCTCTATATCTGAACATACTTTTTATTTAAAAGAAGTCTAAAACTGGCAGACTAAAAAATAGTATTTAGGTTTAGTACTGCCATATTGTTACATTCTAATTAAATATGTTTAGAATCATATGTAAAATGATTCAATGTGCTATATGATAACTTTAAGCATTTTAAAACATGATAGAATTTGGTTAAAAAAAAAGTAGTCAATACCAGTGCATAAACAAACAGCTGGATAAAGCAGACAGAAAATAATCACTGAAGTAAGAACAACTTGGGTTCAAATCAAATTTTCTAACCTTGACATATAACGAAATGAAGATGGAGTACAGAAGAAAGGCATAATAGGAAACAATGAGGAAAGGTTGATGCAAGAACATGAATTAGGAAAGGAATCAAAGGAAACAAAAATGGGAGGAAAACATTAACAAGGGAGATTGAGCACAGATAGGATTGAGTTAAAGATATGGACAGTGAAATAGTAGGAAAAATAGTGAAAATAAGAGATATATTTTTCTTATTTTACCTAGAACTACTGTAGGCAACTAGACTTTTTAAAGAGGGTTTGCAAAATTCAAATCCAAGGGGAAATCAATTTATGTTGCTTTTGTCCCTTCCTGGAAATTGACTGTGAGATATAAGAGAATGACATTTGGTTCTTTTGTGCTAAACAGTAGGCTTTGGAGCAGTTGTTCTTTTGTTTTGGCAGCGATATTAAAGAGTCTCTGATTACGGAAAAAAAAAAAAAGGACTAGAAATTGGATGAGAGTAAGAAAGCAATAGAAAGGAGAGGAAGAGATCTTGAAGTGGGGAGTAAGTAGAGCCACACATTCATATAAACACCCTCTACTGCACTAGAACATAGATTATATGTGTCTACCCCCTTATTAAGATTATGAAACCTTATGAATTAGAAGAGGTGAGAACCAAGCAGTTATAAAGCAGTAGAGAGAGGACATGCTATGAGCAGAGAAAATAATACAGGGAAGCACTCTCCCCACTGTGGCTCTGCCGTGGGGAAGGGAGAAAATCCAAATACTAAGGCAGGTTCACAGTTTTATTTTCTGGGACTGTAAAATTGGAGCTGCTAAACTAAGACTCTATTTATAATTAAAAGTGACTGAAGGTATTTTAATATCAAAGAATGCCCAGAAAGATAAGATTGTGGGGAGTCTCAGCCAGACTCTCAGGTTCCAACAAGGGGCAAAGGAAAATCTAAATTTCTCACAACAAATACCTTTTAATTGTTAGTGGGAGAAAATAAAAAGTTATATTTTGATTGTATTTTACAAGAGAGAATGCTTTTATATACCAGATACACACTCACACATATTGTTTATATATATATATATATATATATATATATATATATATATATATATATATATATGGAGAGAGACAGGTAGGCAGACAGAAAGAGAAGATAAGTCAGTCACTTCAATTGGTGATAATTGTGATCTGACCTTTTGGTATACATGATATATCCCAATAAAATACTTCTCATTAAAAATGGAAAATATTAATTATGATTTCATTTAAATCAGCTCACTTGAGGATTTCTGGACAGTCAGTGAAATTTTTGGTTTAAAGGTTAAGGTTTTAGATAAAACAATTTTATTATCATTCAGGTTTCTTTCCACAGTTGGTGAATACCGGCATATAGAAGTATTTCCTGCCACTAAATCCAATTTGTTCTAAGAGCAAAAAAGCAGGTAAACCTATGTAGGACGGACTGTACCCCAAATACTATATACAGACATAAGGTCACATGAAGTTTCAAAATCAAGTACACTGGCTGCCCCTGTCCATTAACACAATCCTTTAGGAGAATAGCCAGAAGGTGAAGTGCCCCTGAAAACTGAATTTCCTAGTGAGCCCAACTCCCTGCAAGACTGACACAGCAGCTATTTGCTGGGTCAAGGCTGTCTCTGACACTTTGTGTAGGTTAGGACTGGGTCATCCTCACTGTCTTCTTGCAGCGACTAAAGATTGGTTCTTGAGCAAAAAGGGATTAGAAAAGATGAGAACTGATTAAAAAATTTGGAAAAGTAATCATGTTACTTATCACTACTAACCAAATGGCTAAAAACAAAATTAGGATTAACTCTTAAGAAATCAGCTTTCCTTGTTTGAATAACTGACTCATCTCTAGAAACAGCTGACATACCATTTGAGTCTTACTTTGTGTACCTATCTCCAATCCCTTTAAGCTGGTTGTCAACTCTGGTGTCAGGTCTTTATAGAATTGCCCAAAATAATTGACTGAAAGTCTAACCCATCTGTGATGAAATAGTGTTTTCTCATAATCACAGCTGATTATATTTGCTCATTTTTTGGACCATCACATAATTTTACCTTGCTGGCCTGATACTTTACTACATCATCCTGGGTATGGAACTCAGCTCTTATCCCCTGAGTTTCCCCCCAAACCTCACTCACACAAGCGTAGACACATATAATCTATGTTCTAGTGCAGTAGAGGGTGTTTATATGGATGTGTGGCTCTACTTACTTCCCACCTCAAGATCTCTTCCTTATGAATTAAGGTTCATAATCTTAAGCTCAGGGTAGGAGAAACGGAGGAAAGGGAATGTATGGTCTTCACAGCAGTGGGTATGTGTGATTTCTGACTTGGTCTTTCATGGTACTTTCTGGATCCTTCAAAGGCCCCTCTCACCTGCCCACTCCTGCCACAACTCTGCATGGCTGTAACGTATGTCTTCCAGGAAAGCATTTTTCCTGCAGCCCTAGTTTTTCCTGTAATCCACGTGCTGTAGAACCTTCCAGGGAGTCTTCATGGGCAGTCTTTACAATAGCTCTAGGCTCTCTTTCCCAATCATTCTTAAATCTAAGTTGGGAGGGTTTACTTCCCAAATATCCTCTTCCTCCCTAGCTGCCTCAGGGCAGTAGCCACGTCTTCTGTTCTCATTATACTTTTGGAATATTCCAGACAGCAGCTCAGCATGTTCTCTTAAATACTGGAAAGGCATCCCAAGCTACCTGATGGAGCTCTTCAGAACTCCTGTGAAAGAATAGTCTTGAGGTAATGGGCAGGAAGTTGGGAATCACAGCATTGGAGAAACACTTTCCAAAAGAGAAGGCAAATCCAATCCAAACCCTTTCCATAAACATTCTTTTTTATTCACTGGAGTTGATTCTACCTTCTATCCCTGTCAGGAGTCTCAATGAGAAAGGTCTTCCTGTCATAAAAACTCTCAAATATTTATTTTGAAAGTTTTTGTTCCGTCATCTTACTGGGTTGGAACCTCTATTGTGTCATGAGTCCATGAAATATTATTCTGCTGGAGAGATATGTGTGTGTATAATGGTTATAAATAAGATTTTATATAGTACCTATTCTTCTTTACTTCCTTAAATATATATTCTGATCATTTCCCCCATGTTAATAAATACTTTTCTTTCATAAAATTTTAATGGCTGTAGATTATTCCTTTCTATGAATGCACCATATTTTATATAAAATATTTCCTACTTTAGAAAAACTGCCTATGATTATTTCTCCCCAATTTTTACTACTGCTAACAAAGTACTACTGACATAAACTCTTCATGGAAACATTCATATTTATTTCCTTAGGATAAATTCTTAGAAAGAATTGCTGAGTCAAATGTATGCACATTTTTAAGGGTTTTAGTATATATTGCCAAATTGTCCTCTGGAAACTTTCTCTCAGCAGCAGTGTATAAAAGTTCCTGTTTAATTTACACTTGGCAATAATGCATATGTAATTTCCTTAGTCTTTCTCAGTTGATGAATAAAAATAAAATCTCACCAAGAATTCATTTTTAGTACCAGTGTGTTTGAAACTATACATGTGTATGTATACATATATTAAGCACTTTTATATGATAGAAAATCACTCATTTCTTTACCCATTATTATTGGCACATTCATTTTTCATTTATTTGTGTTTAAATATTAACAACATCAAAACTTTGGCCTTCCATATCCATCAGAATCCAGTCAAAAAATAGAAACCACAGAGAGAATTTAATACATGAAATAAGGTATAAAACTTTTGGAACCTATGGAGGAACCCAAAAGGGAGGGGAATGGAAGAGGAATGAAGAGGATGATGGGATATTACCCTGAGATGAGAAAGCCACAAATGCCCCTGAGCCAGAGCCATGAGCCTGCACCTGCCACTGCTTGGTTGTAGGTACAGCTGCAGCAGCTCCATCTGCAAAGTGGCACTGACACTGCTGAGGAGAAACCTTCAGAGAGGGAACTCTTGTTTGGGCTGGTGCTTCCAGGGCTGCGAGAGGCCATGATTATCTGCCCGCCCCAATCACTAGTGCCAAGGCCACCAACTGCTGCCACTTTCAGAGCCAGACACTGAACGTGCATTTTCCTTCTCCCTTCCTTTTAATGTCTATTTTCTCTCTTCCATTGACAAGAGTTAATCAGACACTAGCCAGGTACAGAGGCTGGGGAAAGTGGTTTAAAGTGTCTTGCTATAGAGGCATAAAGCAGCATATTTAAGGCAAAGAAAAATGTGGGACCAAGAGACAAATGACAAATAATTTGTATAATGCTTATAAATTATAACCTTTTTCCAAGTTGTCATTAACTTATCTTTTTGTATTATAGTGTCTTGTGAACACATAGAAGCTCTGAATTTTATTTCTTAAAAAACTTCAGCATTTTATTCTGTTTTGTACCACTCATATTTTGATTAAATATATTCTATGTGTAATTACATATACAGATATGCATAAATAAATATACATATAAATACATATATCTTCCCTCATATAATGATCTAAATATGTTTATAAACTTACATTTAAATTGTAATGTTTCTGAGTATTTTTATTTGCACATTCCTTCTGTCTTCCTTCTATTATTTTTTTCTATAAGTGGTAAACTGATTGTTTCAGCATTCTTTATTCAATAATCAAATCTTTCTCCAAACAATTATAAATTCTACCTCCAGAGAACTGTCTAAGCTGTTGGCTCAAATTTCTCTCTTCCAATTCTTTCGCCACCCTCTAATCAAGCTTTGGCCGGCCTTTCAAGGCCCTTAATTGTTTTACCCTATTTACCTTACTAAATGCAAATTTCAGTTCTCAGTTCTCTTCTTACCTGCTGTAACACCATTGTTTGGCCCATTTGATTACTCCTTCTTCCTTTCTCTTACTTCACCAGCTGTGCCTTCTCAGGTCCCTTGATTTGCTTCTTATCTCCTGTACTTCTTAATGTTTGAGTTTCCTAGAGCTCAGTTCTTAGACCTCTTCTCTTCTATTTCTACATTTACTTCCTTGATGATTTTGTCCATTCTCTTTGGCTTAAGTACATTTACATGGAGATTTATTTTCCACTCCAGAGCTTTCCACTATGTTTCAAAATTACATATTCATATACCTATTTGATATTATCATTTGCATATCTAAGGAACAACTCAAGTCTAACAAAATTAAACCAAAATATTTTTATCTTTGGTCCTAAATAGGCTTTTTCTATAGTCCTTCTCATTTCCGTGAACAGTAAGGAATTCCACTAGGTTGCTCAAGACGAAAGCTTTGGATTCATCTTAGCTCCTCTAGTTCTCTGAAAGCCCACATCTAGTCAATGATAATGCAACATCAGCTTTCCATTCAAAATTTTAAAAAATTCACCACTTTCACTGTTACCATCCTAGTCAAAGCCACTATCCCTTTTTATTGGATTATTTCAAAGGCTGCTTAATTCGTCTTCTGATTTCACTATTTTCCCCCTACGTTCAATTCTCAGCACAATAACCAAATCATTGCTTTTAATATACAGATTGAACCATATATTTCTTCTGTTCATAACTATCTAAAAGTACCTCATTCCAAGGAAAATCTCTAGAACCCTTATGATAGTCTTCAAGAATATTCACTGTGTCACCACCCTGGTCTCACAGCCTAGAGTTCTGGGTCTCTCTTCTTTTGTTTTAGTCACACCAATCCACTTGCTTGTCTTCAAATCTGCCAAGCATAGTCATTTCAGGGACTTTCACTTTCCTTCTTTATGAATTGATCTTTCCCCAGACATTCCTAATGCTCACTCCTTCACTTTTCTCAGTTTTTCTCAAATTATGCTAACTGAAAGTTAGGCCTTTTTGACTATTTAAAATTGCCACCCCAGAGCTGGTACTCCATATTCATCTTGCTGTTTATTACTCTTCATCGCACTTAACACCTGAAATACACCATATTTTACTAATTTGTTTATTGCCTGTCTTTTCAACTAGAATATGAGTTTAATGAGGAAGTTTTGTAGGGGGATAAGAGGTGAGGGAGATATATTTGGTTCACTGCTTTATCTTCATTGCTCAGAATGGTGTCTGGCACTTAAAAGGTTTTTAATAAATATTTCTTTAATTAATGATTTAGAAGATTAGTATATAGTTGTAGTGTGTTTCTAGACTATGTTCTATGCAGTGATTTACTTGTCTAAATTTGTACCAGTGCTATGCTTTAGAAATTATTACATCTCTATAGTAAACTTTAAAGTATGGTATTCCAAACATCCTTAAAAAAACACTTTATTTTAGAACAATTTTATGTCTACAAAACAATTGTAAAAATGGTGCACAGGGTTCCTAATCACCCTACAGCCAGTTTACAAATTGTTAACATCTTTATTAGTATATTACCTTTGTCACAATGAATCAATCTTTATATATTATTATTAATTGAAAGTCACACTTTATTCAGCTATTTTTAGTCTTTATCTAATGTCCTGTCTTGTCTTTCTTTCTTTCCTTCCTTCTCTTCTTTCTCTTCCTTCCTCTGTCCTTCCTCTCTTTCCTCCTTCCTTCCTTCTTTTCCCTCCCTCCCTCTCTCTTGCTCTTTTTTTCTATTTCTTTCTAGAATCTCTCCAGGATACCACATTACTTTTAGTCATCTTGTCTTCTTAAGTTCTTCTTGGCTGTAAAAGTTATTTAGATTTTTATTCCTTTTTTTTTTCTTTCGATGACTGCAGTGGACTGAAGTTTATGTCCCTGCAGAATTCATATGTTGACATTCTAATCCCCAATGTGATGGTATTAGGAGGTGGGACCTACTGGAGGTGATTAGGTCATGAGAACAATGACCTAATCACCTACCAATGAGCCCTACCAATGAGATTAGTGCCTTCATGAAAAAGACCTGAGAAGTACTGATGCATAGGGGCACTTGTACCCCAATGTTTATAGCAGCACTCTCAACAATAGCCAAATTATGGAAAGAGCCTAAATGTCCATCAACTGATGAATGGATAAAGAAATTGTGGTTTATATACACAATGGAGAACTATGTGGCAATGAGAAAGAATGAAATATGGCCCTTTGTAGCAACGTGGATGGAACTGGAGAGTGTTATCCTAAGTGAAATAAGCCATACTGAGAAAGACAGATACCATATGTTTTCACTCTTATGTGGATCCTGAGAAACTTCACAGAAACCCATGGGGAAGGGGAAGGAAAAAAAAAAAGAGGTTAGAGTGGGAGAGAGCCAAAGCATAGGAGACTCTTAAAAACTGAGAACAAACTGAGGGTTGATGGGGGGTGGGAGGGAGGGGAGGGTGGGTGATGGGTATTGAGGAGGGCACCTTTTGGGATGAGCACTGGGTGTTGTATGGAAACCAATTTGACAATAAATTTCATCTATTGAAAAAAAAGAAAAAGACCCGAAAAGAGCTCCCTCACCCCCTCCACTTCTGAAAAGAGCGCAGTCTATCCACCAGGATATGGGCTCTGCCAGATACCAGAGCTGATAGTGTTTTGATCTTGCACTTCCCAGCCTCCAAAACTGTGAGAAATTCCTGTTTAAAAACTATCCGGTCTATAGTATTTTTGTTACAGCAGCCAGGAGGGAACTAAGTCAACAAACTTGACAGTTTTGAGGAGTACTGGTCAGATATTTTGTACACTTCCTCTTATTGAAATTTTTCTCATGTTTTTCTCAAGATTAGACTAGAGTTATAGGCTTTTGGAAGGAATGCTACAGAGGAAAAATGCCCTTTTCATAACATTGTATCAAAGGAATAAACTATCAACATGACTTATCACTATGTTAATCTTGATCACTGGGCTCAGGTGGTGTTGTCGGGTTTCTCCAACATGAAGAAACTCTTTTTTTCCCTCTTCTTTTCATACTATACCCTTTGGAATGAAGTCACTCTATGCCATTCACATTTAAGGAATAGGGAGTTATGCTCACTCCATTTACTTGAGGGTGCAGTACATATATAAATTGTTTGAAATTCTTTTGCATGGGATATTTGCTTATTCTCTCTCATTTATTCAATTTATTTCTATTAAATATGAATTACGAATATTTATTTTATACTATTTCATGTTGTTGCTCAAATTGTTGTAATTATAGCCATTGGGATCTCTTTCCATTAATTCCATTGATTCCTGCTTCCCTTTGCTACATGACATAAATGTGGTTTTTGTTGTTGTTTGAGCACTAGTTTTCTGAATGAGAATTAGACTCATCTTGTATATTTCCTGCTCTAGTCCTAAAACAGCCCTTTATCCAAGGGAACCCTGATTCCTCTAATCTGATAATGGTTTTAAAAGCCAATATATGGGCACTTGAATTCAAACATCTTTTACTCATTCATTCATTCATTCATCAATCATTTCTTGTGTACTTCTGCTGAAACATCCCAGATGGATGTTAACATTACCTCAAAATTTAAAAAATACAGTTTTCATTATAACTGCATATAATATGTATATATTGACTTGAATTACATTAATGTGTTTACAATACTGAGTAATTTCCTTCAAGATCAAAGTTTGTCTCTATTTACTGAAGTCGACTTTGCTGTCCTTCAGAAACATTTTTTCCCCTTATATTCAATCTGATTTTTCCTTGTTAAGTTTACTCTCATTAAAAAAAAAGAATAATATTGCTATTGTGAATGGGTCCTTTTGTTCCATTTATGTAACTGGTCATTGTTAGTATACTTATTTCATAAATGAAACTGTGCTCAACTTATATATACTAATTGTCTTTCAGGTATTCTTTGAATAAAGAATAATAATGTTGTAAACTATTTTAGCTTTAATCTTCTGATTTCTAATACTTACAGTTATCATTTCTTTATGGTGATAAAACTTCCAAGAAATGTTCAATATAATAGTGAGAATCTTTTCTTATTTGTATTCCAATTTTATTAAAAATATACTAAAAAGAAAGCATACTCTGATTTGGTAATAGAATCTTATCAGTCTATAGTAAAAAAAAATAGGACTTATGCAGTGATGGGCACTTCAGTGTAATTCTGATAATATGTTAACCAATTTTCAGAAATCATCTAGAAGAGGAAATATCAAAGTGCCATAGGACCTACTCTAGGTAAACTGATATCACAAAAACTTTATTGTAGTCATTACATTTTAAAATTACACATCAGTTTTCTTCAGAACATTTCTAATATAACTATCCATTTCTATATATTTAAAAATAATTATGTATAATCATTAGTTTTATAGATTTCTCTCTAGTATAAAAGGATACCTATTCTTTCCAATGTGCACTTGGTGAAACAGAGTAATAAAGCTAATACGAGGCATTAGACAAGTTTATCACAGATTTAAGATGGAATCATACCATTTTTGATATTTTTTTTTCTGAAGATATAGTTAAGTGAACACATGTCTAAAACAATTTTTAATTGGTTTTCCTTTACTTTGAATGCTATTAGTAGACATATTTCTTCCAAAAATTAACTATTTTGCTTTTTACTTTAAATGGGTTTGTATTCTTTGTTTCCTTAACACAGAGGTAATTAAAGGCCTGATGGTCCTAGAGATTATTATAGAAGATGTCAATTTTTTTTCCAGAAGACTATAGTTTCTAATCATCTAATTTGCAGAAAAATGGATAGTATCAATAATACACACTGGAATGAAAGTTAATAGTTATTGTTGACTTGCTCATTATTATACTGAATGATAACCCTTAGTTTGTAATTATTACCTGATAGAAAAAGGATTTGCCAATAAGATTATTTTATGCTTAATGGAAATCTTGAATCTTGGAGAAGAATCTGAAGTAAGAGTGGAAAGGAAGCTGGACTTTTTTTTTTTTCTTTTGACAATAGAGACTTATCAAGATTAAGTGCTACTTCATTTGACAAAGTACAACATCCGTTCATGATAAAAGCCTTCCACAAAGTAAGTGTAAAGGGAACATTCCTCAACATAGTAAAGATCATATATAAAATACCCACAGCTAATATCATCCTCAATGGGGAAAAACTGAGAGCCCTGTCTCTATGGTTAGGAACAAGACAGGGATGTTCATTCTTACCACTGTTATTTAAAATTCTAGCCACAGTAATCAGACAACAAAAAGAAATAAAAGGCATCCAAATCAGCAAGGAAGAAATAAAACTTTCACTATTTGCAGATGACATATACTCTGTATAGAAAACCCTAAAGACTCCACCAAAAAACTGCTATAACTGATACACAAATTCAGTAAAGTTGTGGGATACAAAATCAACATACAGAAATCTGTTAACCAAAAGACTCTGATCAGAAGTATCAGGAAAGATCACTTCATAGAAGAGGTAACATCTGATTTGTTTTTTTAAAGGATGTGTATTGAGTTTACCAGGTAGAGAAAGGGAAGACCAGAATTCTAGACAGAAAGGAAACTCAAAGGCACAGAGACTTGAGAGCACACATTGGGCTTTGGTAAGTCTGGGTTATGGGGTAGAAGGGAATATTAAGTTAGCTCATATTTGTCTTGGGTGGGTCTTAAATCCAAACTTGGGAGTTTTGATGGACCCTAAAGGCAGTGGGGCCACTGAAGGCTTTTAAGCAGGTAAATTTGGAACCATGCTCTGAAAAAGTCACTCTGGGACCATGGAGGTGGAGGAGTGGGGGGTGTGTGTGTGTCACTGCTCCAAAAATTATCCAAAGGCATTTTTGTCTGAAGGTGGCATGTCATTGGGGATTTTGTGCAGGTTGTCTTAATCTCTCCAGGCAATAGAGGGAAGGTGTGAGTAATGAAAAAGCTATGCCATAAACCAGAGATTGGCAAACTTTTCTGTAAAGAGCCAGAATATAAATATTTTAGGTTTTGTGGGCTACAACATCTGTCAGAAGTACTAAACTTGGCCATGGTAACATAAAAGAAGGCATAGACTATACATTAATGAATGAGTGTAGCCATTTGCATCAAAATATTATTTTTATATACTGACATTTGAATTTCATGTAATTCTAATGGGTTATGGACTATTGTTTCTGAGTTTTTTACGCCTTTAAAAATCTAAAAACCATTCTCAGCTTACAGGTTATACATAAACATGAGACAAGATGAATTTGTTTTCTTAGCCATTTGTTTCCATTGACCATTGTTGGCTGACCATTGATAGGAACACTTGAATCCTGCTTCTGAGAATAGAATTTACCCAATAATTGAGCAATTGATGCTAACAGACCATCATGTCTTTCAAGGGATACCATAAATCTGGTTCTGAGCAAGTATCACCATATGGATCTTCCAAAACGTTTTTGTCTTCACTTGGAAATAATTTTAGAAACTATGTGGATTAGACCAGAGCAACATAGGCATTATTTCCAGAATTCTGAACAAAATGTATGTTTTACCTTTGATTTGGTAAGCAAAGAAACCCTAGTATGTAACAAGGGTATCTCTTGGTTCTTTTGTTTGTTTGTTTGTTTTTTCCCCTACACTATGTATCAATTTTCTGCCATGGGAGGTACAAAGAGCATTTCTTTGAAGTGATGAGATAAATACATACACGTTTAAGTAAAAAGAAGGTATAATACAGTCCAAGGTGACATGTCCAAGCATGTCCTCCCTCTCTCTGCCAAAATTGTATGTCATTAAAGCTTTACCTCAAGAACATCATGGGGTAAGCTGGAAGAAGTCTAGTTTTGGGAAGCTAGGGAGCTGCATGAAAGCATCAGGGGACATCAACTTTGAAGTAGGTATAACTATGTAGAGAGAGGAAGAAGCTGGAAAGATACATGGGATTAAAACTTTGTATATCAATTTCCTAAAAATATTCTAGTCGAGCACAATCTTCTAGTTACAATTGACTTTTGAATAACATGGGTTTGAATTGTGTAGGTCAACTCATACACAGATTTTTTACAGTATAGTACTGTAAATATATTTTCTCTTGTGATTTTCTTAATATTTTCTTTAGCTTACTTGACTACAAGAATACAATGTACAACACATATAATATGCAAAATATGTGCTAATTGACTGTGCATGTTATTGATAAGGGTTCTGGGCAACAGTAGGCTATTAATAGTTAAGTTTGGGGGAAGTCAGAAGTTGTGCACAGATTTTCAAATACATGAGGGTCAGTGCCCGTAAGCCCTATGTTCAAAGATCAATTGTGTAGTTAGAGTAGAACATTTTGGACAGAATGAAATCTACTGGTGGTCCATCTTCCATTTTGGTCTTTGTTTGAAGAATGCATGATTTGAAAGCTTAAACCTAAAAAGAATGAGTTGCTTATTTCAGTTGGAAAAAAAGCAGAATGATGAGTATAAACATAAAATTTATTTTGAAAAACTTAAGTTTTCTAACCATATGATATATTGATCCAAAGCACTGATAAGACTCTCTAGTAATTGAAAATAAAACTATCTTGTTGAAAGTTATAAATTATCTGTAAATTTTACAATGCAAATTGTTTATCTGGCATTGGGCATTGTAAAGGAGGAAAGATTTAGATATTGGCAAGAGATTATGGTGTTATGTTTATTTTATCTCAGATTTACAGCATGAAATGCACATCCTGAATATTCAGGCACAATGCATGCAGTATAATCAAGTAAAATAGGAACTATTTCCCATTGGTTAAAGAATTATTTTTCAGATTTGATATAGTTTTGACTTGTTTAACATATGCCTTATGTGGTGTATTTTGAATGTATTTGAATAATATATGTTTTACTATGTATATACATTGAGTAAAATCAGTAACATGTCTAAAATGTATAGTGCCGTGCAAAATCCATGACTCAATATAATTGACATGAAAATAGTAATTCCACATTTATCTCCCAAGCTGGTCGGCAGAGGACAGGATGAAAATGTCTACTGAAATGTTTTAATCAGTGTGCGTTCTCCACCCAAAACTGTGATTGGATAAAATCCAAAATGAGTTTCTTTGTCTTCCTTATATTTATCAAATGCTAAAGTAGAATAAAAGACCTAAAAAAATGACTTGTCATAAGTGGAAAACTTTAAAATTAACTATTTTTGTCATGCTGAGGTTTTTCTAAGACCTCACATTTGGCTACAGAAAAGCAAGGTGGTTTCCATCTTTTCAAGATACAATGCAGCGCGTTGTTCATTGCAACAGTTGGCCTGCCAAAATTCCTTGGCAAAGGGAAGCCTCTGGCCAACTAACTGTGATATAATAAATGATCTGACCAGATTGTCAATGAATTGAGATCTGAAGTTAAAGCCGCTTTGGGGATGGAGAAATTAGTTATTTCTCTTCAACTCTTGCCCCTACAAATACGAAAACTCTGAAAAGTATACCACAAATCTCTGGAGAACTGATACTGTAGCAAGTAGTGGTGTGTTTCTCATTTGTCTAATATTATGAAGCATTTATTTATTTACAAGGGAATTTCATTATTAAACATTTATTATGTCTGATTTTAAATATAACGCATGTTCATTTGGATAATATGGCAAGGTTTAAAGAAAAAAAATAACAACCAGCCACAGTTTTATTACCCACACATATCTATTGTTAAAATTCTGATAAATTAATAGCTGTATTTTTCTCTGCACATGTAGATTATATATTGTTTGTGTTATTTTGTATTCTACTTTGAAAAGCTTCCTATTATAGCATAAACAATCTACTATGACATAAAAAAATATCTTCATAAATACTATTAAAACATTTTAAGTACTCAATCATAACAATTTTTGGTCATTTAATGTATCCACATACCAATATCTTAAGAACTTCAGAATAAATTGTTTTAATATCTAGATTTGCTCACATTGTTTTAGTTTTCCACATGTATACTCTAAGATAACATAAACTATAATCCTGATATCTATGTTCAGTCTTTGCCATTTTTAATTTTTGTAGTTGCAGCCCTGATAGATTTGTTTTAAAAAAGTTTAGAACTATACGTCAGGAATAAACCTTGATTACTGGCACTGATATTCTGCACAGAACCAATAGGGGCTCAGCCAAAATATAAAGCATCTACATTTGTTTTGTGCTTTTTATGACATCCTGTTTGGTGTGGACTTCCTTTGCCTGAGCATGGTTGTTCATATACTCTCTTCATCAGAATGTTCTTAGTTCTGTTCTGTCTTGGGTATAAAATTATATAAATGTCTAGTAATTTATAGACGGTATTCTGTAAAGATGTGATATGAGCTAACCACCCCTCCTTCTTAATATTGTAATTATTTTGTGTAGTGACACATAATAACTACCTTTCTCATGGTAAGCATTTCATAATGTACAAAATTGCCAAATTACTATGTTGAACACATGAAACTAATATTATATGCCAACTATAATTAGGTTGCAACAGTGGGGATGGAGAGAACAGGACAGATATGAGACATATATTTGAAGACAGAAGATGAACTAATGGATTCGACCTAGAAGGAGCACAGTTTTTGGCTCAAAAATATTGGTGATTTGTGTGCTTTTTTCTGGAATGAAAAAGACTGAGGTAGAGCAGATTTGGGGAGATGAATCAAAGAGTCTGTTTTGGACATTTTAACTTCTATATATCAATATGCTATCCGAATGGAGATATTAATGAGGCGGCTTAATATATAACTCTGGAAAACTGAAGACAAGTAAGTACAGGAAATACTAGAAACAAAGACCTGGGAATTATCTTCTGATAAATGGCATCTGAATACATGAAGTAAGATATATTACTTACTACAATCAAACTAGTTCAAAATACTCCTCTAACCCCCAGTTTATGCTGTTGGGCTTGGTTTGTTCAGCATTCACATGGACAACACATCCAACTCCTTATCTTCAGATATTTGGCCATTTCAGTACCAGGGAACTTTTCTTTACTCCACTTTGTCACTTATTCTCACAGTTTGGTCCTGGACCTTGGCCCAGGCATGATTCATCATTTCAAAACTCTTACACTTCTGACCTTCCTCCATAACTACCAAACAAGACCCAACTCAAACTCAAATCTACTCTCTGTGCTCCTATGGAATACCAGCTAAATACAATTGACGTAAAAACACTTCAACATTTTTTTTTTTTAATTTTCCCTCTTCTATCTTTCAGAGATATTTTTTTAATGGAGTATTAGGATTATTGTGGCTATAAGTAACAAAAAAAAGAAAGAAGGAAACACTTGAAATAAAATGTCATAGGTGAACATTTTTCTTCTGTGCTGTTTTTTCATTTAGGTCATTATGACCTTGGAGAGAGGAGTCTCTTGGACTTGATTCAACAGCCCATTGAAACCACAGTCCACATTCTTATAACCCACAATTTGCCCAATTTGGCCATACAGAGCAGCTCCACCTCTAAGTTTTGCATTAACATTCAAGGCAGGAAGAGGTGGGGAAGGAAAAGAGGCTGAACCAGCTATGCCTATCTCTTAGAATCTTAAAAGTAGAAGCTGCCTTTCCATCTCTACTCTACTTTTTAGCATTACAAATTATTTTTCCTCCTATTTTTCAAAGCCAATGCCTCCACAGTAGTTCTTAATCCCATCCTCTCCACTATCATCTTTCTGCATCTTCATTCCTCTCCTCTTCTTCTGCCACCATTAAGTTTCAAACTTCTATTTATCTACTCACTCTTCCTCTAAATTTAGCCCAATAAACATAGCCAGGCTTCTTAAAAAATGCCTTGTCATTAATCTTTCATCCTTCGTAACTATAGTCACTGACTCTCTGACTCATGCTCCATTCAATTCTCAGCCTACTGTGGTCTTTTCTCTCCCTCATCATTTCGAAAACACTGTCCTTTCAAAGGTCCCTGATGACCTCTACAATGTCAAGAGCAAGTTCTTGTTTGACTGCCTTTCAACTAATTCAACCCTGTTAATTAGTGTTTATTCTTCTTAGAAGTGTCCACTTAAAAGTGTTTTGAATTCCAAATAAATATTGTCTCTCCAGTCCCTAAATGCTTCTGGAACTATTCATTGATGGCATTCTTTGCAGGTCCCTCTCTGACATATCAGTATACTCCCAAATTTTAAACTTGGCTTATTGGTATTTACTTCCTCTGATCACCCACCAAATGTGGTCTCAACCACTGTCATCATTTCCACAAAATATTAAAGGTAGCTAAATGAACACTGGCATTTTACATCCTGATATCTTTCCTGATGGCTTATATGACACTTATCTGCATAACACATTATTTAAATGTGCCACCATCATATTCATCATGCTCAAAATTAATCTAAGATATTTCCATCCTTTTCCACGATATTCCTCTGATCACCCAAAAAAGAAAACTGGCAAGCATATGTTACCTCATTACATTGCAGCCCACAATACTATCATCACTATGAATCCTAAATATTTCTTCTCACTTATTGATACCTACTATATCCACTGTAAATTCAGGCTTCATTCAGTTCTTACCTGTATTATTTCAATAACCTCCTAATAAGGAAGGTCATATGGATTCAACCCATCCCCCCAAATGAAACAAAACTACCTATCATATTTACAGTTGAAATTCCTTGCAATGTCCTCTATCACTCATAGGATAATACTTCAGTGTTCCCATTTATTTATAGGAAAATGCACAAGAGGCATTTCATGGCAGTGAAAAGTATCTCTGCTCTAGTCCTTCTCTGAAACTCTGATCCTATGTGACTATAAAGTTTCATCTCCCTTCACTGCGTTTCTCACACTTTATATGTTGGTGAAACCAGTGTGTGGAGCTCCTGGAACAAACTACAATGTCACTCAACTCCTACGTCTCCTCTCATTGCTCTCTCCTCTGAGACTATCCTTCTGAGCTTGCTGTCTTGATCCATTTAATTAGTGACAATTCTCATCACTTTTCAGCCTTTTGGCTAAGATCAAGTGTAATTGTTGCTGATTCTTAAAAATTTAGCTTGGTACCACTTCTTCCAGATACTTCATATCTGCCTCTTATTTCTCTCCAAACTTTTAGTCCTCTCCAGTTTTTGTATCACCCTCCCTCTAAAAATATCAAAATTATCAAAAAATAATTTCTCCCATATGCTATGATCTTTTCTACTTCTAGATGTTTGCAAAAATTCTTTAGTCTGAGTTTTCTTTTTCTCTCCCTTTACCTCACCCTCTTACCTTCCAACAGCTATCCTCTAGGATATTTCCATTTTTACCATAAATATTACTCCCTTCCAGAAGTCTTCCTGAGCATCAAAGTCTCAATTTGATCCCTTTAATGTGGTGTCATAGCATGATAACAATATCAAATACATGTAGTATTTAACATATGCCAGAAATTCTTCTAAGTGCTCTGCGTATATTAAAGTATTTAATCCTCACAATAATGCTGTAAGTTAAGCATGGTTATTATCTACACTTTAGAGTTGAAGAAAATGAGGTATTGGGACATTAATTAATTTATCCTATGTTGAACTTTAGCAAGTGAAAGGGACACACTTTGCATGTGGGCAAGCTGTCTTAGCTCATAGGGTACTACAATTCTGCATGCTCATAGGGTACTATAATTCTGCATTTCTTCTATCATACATATCATAAGCTTACTTGCTATTATCATTCGCCAGAATACAAACTCTCTAAATGCTTATTCGTTATTGAATCTCTATTTATCCAAAAGCCATTGAACATATTTGGTCCTCAAAATTTTTCTGATAAATGACAAATTCATAACTATGTGTTTCTCTTCTGTGTTCCCATAGCACTGTGGGAATATCTATGCTTTTGCTGAATCTGTGCCATTATTTACTTATAGCCCACTTGGTCTTATTGAATTGTAAGCCCCTGTAGGACAGAAACTTTACTTATTCATCAGTGTGTCCCAAGTGAAACACAGGTGCTCAATAAATGTTTGTTGAACAAATCTGTAAATAATACCAGTGGAAGAAATGCATGTAAGTTTTTTTTTTTTTTTTTTTTTTGATGTATCTCAACAATCCCCTTCTATTTATACTTCTATGTGGCAGGAAAATACTTGTTATATAATACTTATGTTAATCATCTATTTTTGAGACCTCTATTTTATTGTAAACGAGGATGATTCTGAAATACATCTTTCTCCCCTAGAGTCCTAAAACATTTATGAATCTTAATTCTCATCAAGTATTATAAGACTATCCCAAAATACAGCAAAATACATTTTAATAGTCCACCAAGTGCTCAATACTGTATTGCCATAAGAAGCTAAAAAGAAGAAGATATATTTCTTGCCCACAAGGGCAATGTAATACAGAAGTTAGCTCCAGCATAAATAAATCTCTGTGATCGTAAATGACAGAGACATGCATATGCTCCCATTGACATGTCAGGTTACACACAGGTGTAAGAATATCTGGAAGCGAACGGACCCAGGTGGATTTAGTTTGACAAGTTTTCTAAGAGTTGAATCAAGTGGAAACTTGAAGGAGGGTGTTGTGGTTTCATGCATTTAAGAAAGGTGTGTGACCCAAAAAGGCAGTCACAACACATTGTAATGGCACATGGAGAATAATTTGAAATAGTTTCATTTTTTAAAGTGTTTATAACAAGTCATAAGGTTGTATATAATAGCTTGACCTCCTACTCGGGGACTAACTCATAAAAGTCTGTTTTTGACAAATAGTCTAGGCATGGGCTTAATTTTTATTTTTTATTGCCCCAATGTGCTTGTATTTCCACATATCCTCAGCAGAATCCCACATACTTTTCTACTTCTGCTTTTTGAGATTTGTTCCCTTTTCTTTTATCCTCTTTCTGTTTTAACATTTATTTAGCATTTATTTAAGCATTTATTTATTTGTTTGTTTATTTTCTTTTGGCTTTTTATTCCATGGAAAGCAACTTCAGGAACCTCTCGGCAATCACCTCCTGTATTTCCAGTACCTTACTAGTTCATCTCACTTAAAAACCTTCTTTTTAAAGCAAGGAAGTGGTTCTCAGTGCTTTGCATCTAATATTAAATTAAATAAGTATGGATATTTTATAAATGTGAAACATATATATTCATTATATCTTTACATAAGTGAACTAATTTTAAGTGCTCATCATATAGCATAATATGTGTTACATGCCAGAATGGAATGGTTTGAATGAGAAAAGATGATTAATTTAAAATATGGCAACTATTTTTAACAGAATTTTTTATTTGAGTCTTTCCCAGGGGCCATTATGGACTTGATTTGAATACACCAAAATTTTCCCTAAAGAAACTCCAATTTTCCAACTTTGTTGAGAAGTTTCGTTTACATAGTCTTCTCATAAAGCATTATCTTCAACCAGAGGGTGATGGTGAAGTGGCTTTGTCTGACGTTAATAACGTCCTTTTATTTGAGGTGAGACATTGAGACCATATCTCTGGCTCATGCCTTTACATATAGCAGTCCATAAGAAATGGAACAAATAAAACCTGTAGACACAGCCTGCAGGTATAAAATGACGAGGAAGAGAAATCCCCCTGTTGTGCCTTCATCTGGCCTTTGTATACACTTGGTTATAACATCTAATCTAGATTTTACTCCTTCCCTTTGTCAGGAAAGGATCAAATCTGGATTCATTCTCTGGTACATTGCTTATCAGGAAAAGGCAAAATTATATAAAATAATCTAAACATAGCTCTTCTTTCTGAACTCCCTTTGGTCTATGAAATTCCAGCTGCAACCTTAAATCATTTGATTTGATTTTCTTATTCTTAACCATCATTTTCTTGTTTTCTATGTATACACTTTATAGCAAATTAAGAACAAGAGTACATATGTGCAGCTCGGATTGGGAAAGTATTTCTTCCATTTATTCCTGGGAGGCAGACATTTGTCTGCTCAGTCAGAATGTGAAGTGAAGTATCAGATTTATGTACAGCTGTATTGCTACATTAGTTAATATGGGGGGGGGGAAGGAAGAAATATTGACCCTTTGTGTAAATCATAGATGATAACAGAAAAGCTAACATTTATTGAATGTGCCAAATGCCGTTTTAACCAGAGGCTTTACCTGGGTTTATCTTTTCTATGTGACAGATACTCTCAAGTAGGTACTGTCCTCATCTCTGTTTCTCAGACAAAGAAGCTGAGGCTTTGTATGTTAAGTCACTTTCCCAGTAATCCTTAGCTATTGAGCAGGAGGGCAAGATTTGAACCTATGTCTATCTGGTTCCATAATGTGCATTCCTCTTTCTTTTTTTTAAAGTTTATTTATTTATTTTGAGGCAGAGAGAGAGAGAGAGAGAAAGAGAAAGAGAAAGAGCAAGGGAGGGGCAGAGAGAGGGAGAGACAGAATCCCAAGCAGCCTCTGTGCTGTCAGCACAGAGCCCGACACAGGGCTCAACCCCATGAACCCTGAGATCATAACCTGAGCCAAGACCAAGAGTCGGACGCTCAACTGACTGAGTCATCCAGACTCTCCATAATGTGTGTTCCTAAACAGCATGCTACATCATTTCATAGTTAATACCCCAAATCTCAAAAGAACTTTGCTATTAATCATTGTTTAGATCACGTGTTCTACTAAGTTCTCTATAATTACAGTTAAAGTAAAATTTAATAACTTTTGAAACATAATCTAAGGATGACAAATGGAATACGTTGTATCTTAGGATGTTTAATGTTCAAATGGATTTTTTAACTTGTAAAAAAACATATACTTTTCACTGAAATTTCTTGAAATACATTTCCACCAATCTTCTTAGTCTCCTCAACAAATCTAATTATTCCACTTTGGGTCTCTCCTTGGTTTATCTGTTAATTTTTCTCTCTCTGTTCTTTTAATATGTCACTTGTGCGTCCATCCTCTCTCCATCATCTAAAAATGTATTTAAATATTTCAGCCTCTTATGGTATTCTTGCAAGGGAAGGGATTTCCTTTTTCATATTTTTGAAGGGTCTTAGAAGGATGAAAGAAATACATATTTGCTCAGCCTAGTGTCTTGAAACAGAGGCTTTGTGTAGTTAACTTTTTCAATGAGAATGATTCAGTAATTATTACAGGTAGACTGGATGCTTAATATCAGCACTGAATGACTCTATCACTTAATACCACTTTTTCTTTTTATTTTTGGGCTTCTGTATTTTCTCACCAAAAAAGGAAAATTAAATTTCACTGCATTAATTAATGTGAACTGTTTCTTCCTCTGACTCAGACCTCTGACTGATTTATTATTGGATATGTATCACAATCAACAGGGTTGGTCATACAAATATGAGTAAAATATTATTAAAATAATTATTTAAAATATTCTTGAAAAGAACAGTGTGTGACTACAGAAGTTTGTAATTTATATGGAGTTAAGTGAAGACTGAATTTTATAGAAGATTGAACAATCCAAATGATAGCTTTATAAATCCAATGTTAGGGGTAATTTTATAATTAATTTAAAGCAATTAGTGGGAATAATTCTTAATATAATTTCACATAATTTATGGCCAAGTAAATTTACTATCAATTGCTTTTCACTCATTGATGTCATATACCTCTGCTTAGGCCATGCTATCTTCTATTACATTTGCTGAGATTTGAAGTACTCCTATGTCTGAGGATGGCTACATAAATGCAGCATGTCTGTGTCCCATGAGTAGGTACATCATTTCTATGGTGAGGTTTTTTTTTTGTTTTACAGTTTGTTTATTTTTGGTGTAAACTTTTAAAAATTATTTATTTATTTCTATATTAATTCCAGTTGGTTAACATACAATATTATATTATTTTCAGGTATACAATATAGAGATTCAACAATTCCGTCACCCAAGGTCATGTCAAGTGCACTCCTTTTTTTATTTTTATTTTTTAAGATTTATTCATTTTTGAGAGACAGAGCACAAGTGGGGTAGGGCAAAGAAAGAGGGAGACACAGAATCCAAAGCAGGCTCCAGGCTCTGAGCTAGGAACTCACAAAGGCATGGACTCAAACTCACGAACCACAAGATCATGAGCCGAGCCGAAGTTGGACACTTAACTGACTGGGCCACGCAGGTTCCCAATGACAATTGCACTCTTTAATCCCCATCACCTTTTTCACCCATCCCCCCCCCCACCCCTTCCCTCTGGTAACCATCAGTTTATTCTCTATAGTTAAGAGTCTGTTTCTTGGCTTGTCTCTCACTCTCTTCCTATTTTGTTCATTGTTTTATTTCTTAAATTCCACTCATGAATGAAATCATATGGTATTTGTCTTTCTCTGACCAACTTATTTCACTTAGCATTATACTCTTTAGTTCCATCCACGTCATTGCTACATGGTTAGTTTTTATGTGAATTAAATCATGGTCTACGTCCACTGACATACCCTCAGACCTCTGCAGTTACTATCATCACCCTTAGGAGTGCTCATTTCTCTTTATCACTCCCAAATAAAAGCACAAACATGGCTTTTCCTTCATATAAATGAGGATATAAGTTTTAATAAGAGTTTCTGGAAAGGATCAAGCAAAAAGACATACCTACAACTGGTTACTGTCGGCAGAGAGGTTTGCAGAGTTTTCAGACGGTACCTTATTGTTATGAGTAGTTCACCATCTTGATTTAGAACATTAAGTTATTAAACAGTAATGAAGGGTGAAACTCCCTACCTCCTCAATACCTGCTCCTCCTTTTTACTAGACAAGTAGAAGGGTAGAAATGGGACATATATCATCCAAGCAAGTCATTATTTTCTTATTTCTAAATTGTGGCTGTTTATTTAACTGATATTGACAGGTTTTTTTGTTTGCTTGTTTAATTTCCTCTGGGCATTTGTAGTCTCTGAAGTCTGTCTGAGACCTCTGCAGGCCTCTTCAGAATACCTGATCTGAGAGGTCCTACTTGGACACAACCGCATTCATTCTCCCTTTGCTCTTCCCCCACCCGGGCATATACTGTTGGGATTTCCTTGCCCGGAAAACATTCTTATCATGTGGAGTGCAGGCAGGATAGCTCAAGCACAGCTACTTTTCCAGGTTTCCACTTCATCCACCCATTCATATCCTGTTCTTGAAACTGCTCGGATATGAGAAAGGGACAGATCACAGAGTGTACAACTTATGTAGGTGTCAAGGAGAGAAGGGAATGATGTGCTAGATTCCTCTTCTTCTTACTAGTAACCTTGTAAGTACTAGTAAGACAGAGTTCTTCTCTTGACAACCTCCTTTCACAAGCACAACCTCTTTAAGGGACAAGTCCAAAGACCCATTCTCTTTTTTGGTCTGTCGGTGAGTGGTAGTAGCTTAATGGCTGCAGGACCAATTTTATATCCTCTAAGTCTTAAAGATGGCTAGCCTGAAATGTTTGTGGGTTACAATGTAGAGTTTGTCAGCACCTATTATTTTCTGGTTTTAGTACAATCCTGAAGAACTTAAATGTGAGTAGTTGAAACTTGTCTGATCACTCTCCAAAAATTTCATAGGGTCTTGGATATTCTCATATTGCATTTACTATCATGTTTCCATCCTGTTCATTTTCAACCATTAATAGATCAATCTTCTGTAGTATAAGGTCAGTGAGTTTGTATATGCTATTCCTAATCAGACATAATTTCTTGAAATTTTACTGTGATCAAATGATTTCCTTACTTTTTCATAGGTACTCTTATTGCCTTTCCTAAGACATTTAGTGTTTAAGAAAGAGAACAGTAAGTAAATTATGTTCCTTTTGTGTGTGTGTGTGTGTGTGTGTGGCATATATTCCCCGAAGTAGAGCAATTATGCATCACTTTGTAAATAATGCCTCGATATGGCTTAATTTTTTCTAAAAATATCGATGATCGGTTTGTGAGATTCCCTTGTCTAAATTCTATTTCAATATGATTTTCACAAATGGAGAATTGCCCAAGTAATCATTTCCAAAGCACTGTTACCTCAAACTAACTTTGAAAATAGATATGCTAAAATTAAGAGAGAAATAAGTTTTTTGGGCGAAGAAGATGGCAGTGTAAGAGGACGCTGGGCTTACCGCGAGTCCTGCTGATCACTTAGATTCCACCTACACCTGCCTAAATAACCGAGAAAACCGCCAGAGGATTAGCAGAAAGGAGTCTCCAGAGCCAAGCGCAGACGAGAGGCCCATGGAAGAGGGTAGGAAGGGCGGCGAGGAGGTGCGCACTGCACGGACTGGCGGGAAGGGCCGGGACGGAGGGGCTGCCCACCGGCCAAGCATGGCCCCCGAGTCTGGCTGGCAAAAGCGGAGGGGCTGGACGGAGTGTGTTCAGAGAGCAAGCGCGACTTAGCATCTAGGAGGTCATAAGTGAACAGCTCTGCTCGGAAAGCGGGAAGGCTGGAGGACAAAGGGAGGGAGAGTTGTTGAGCCCCCGGATGACAGAGGTTAGTTTGGTGGGGAACAAAGGCGCTCACCAGCGCCATCTCCCTCTTCCATCCCCCAGCCAAAATCCCAAAGGGAACCAGTTCCTGCCAGGGAACTTGCTCCCTCCACACAAACACCCAACACGGTGCTTCCGCGGAGCCACCCCTCCAGCAGTGGGTCTGACTCCCTCCTGCTGCCACAGGGCCCCTCCTGAAGTGGATCACCTAAGGAGAAGCGAGCTAAGCCTGCCCCTCCTGCCCCCGTGCACCTTGCCTACCCACCCCAGCTAATACGCCAGATCCCCAGCTCCACAAGCCTGGCAGTGTGCAAGTAGCCCAGACAGGCCATGCCACCCCACAGTGAATCCCTCCTCTAGGAGAGGGGAAGAGA
Organism: Panthera leo; assembly: GCF_018350215.1. Lineage (NCBI taxonomy): Eukaryota > Metazoa > Chordata > Mammalia > Carnivora > Felidae > Panthera > Panthera leo. The sequence continues at coordinate 166,622,366 of NC_056679.1, read as the reverse complement.
AGGCACACACCAGTCTGACTGTGGCCCCAGCAGTGGGCTGGGGGCAGACATCAGGTCGGACTGCGGCCCTGCCCACCAACTCCAGTTATACAACACAGCACAGGGGAAGTGCCCTGGGGGTCCTCACCACTCCAGAGACTATCCAAAATGACCAAATGGAAGAATTCCCCCCAGAAGACTCTCCAGGAAATAACAACAGCTAATGAACTGATCAGAAAGGATTTAAATAATATAACAGAAAGTGAATTTAGAAAATAGTCATAAAATTAATCACTAGGCTTGAAAACAGTATAGAGGACAGCAGAGAATCTCTTGCTACAGAGATCAAGGGACTAAGGAACAGTGAGGAGGCGCTGAAAAACGCTTTAAACAAAATGCAAAACAAAATGGAAATGACGACCGCTCGGATTGAAAAGGCAGAGGAGAGAATAGGTGAACTAGAAGATAAAGTTATGGAAAAAGAGGAAGCTGAGAAAAAGAGAGATAAAAAAATCCAGGAGTATGAGGGGAAAATTAGAGAATTAAGTGATACACTAAAAAGCAACAATATATGCATAATTGGTATCCCAGAGGAGGAAGAGAGAGGGAAAGGTGCTGAAGGGGTACTTGAAGAAATAATAGCTGAGAACTTCCCTGAACTGGGGAAGGAAAAAGGCATTGAAATCCGAGAAGCACAGAGAACTCCCTTCAGACGTAACTTGAATCGATCTTCTGCACGACATATCATAGTGAAACTGGCAAAATACAAAGATAAAGAGAAAATTCTGAAAGCAGCAAGGGATGAACGTGCCTTCACATATAAAGGGAGACCTATAAGACTTGTGACTGATCTCTCTTTTGAAACTTGGCAGGCCAGAAAGGATTGGCACGATATCTTCAGTGTGCTAAACAGAAAAAATATGCAGCCGAGAACCCTTTATCCAGCAAGTCTGTCATTTAGAACAGAAGGAGAGATAAAGGTCTTCCCAAACAAACAAAAACTGAAGGAATTTGTCACCACTAAACCAGCCCTACAAGAGATCCTAAGGGGGATCCTGTGAGACAAAGTACCAGAGACATCACTACAAGCATACAGACATCACAATGACTCTAATCCCGTGTCTTTCTGTAATAACACTGAATGTAAATGGATTAAATGTGCCAACTAAAAGACATAGGGTATCAGAATGGATAAAAAAACAAGACCATCTATTTACTGTCTACAAGAGACTCATTTTAGATCTGAGGACACCTTTAGATTGAGAGTGAGGGGATGGAGAACTATTTATCATGCTCCTGGAAGCCAAAAGAAAGCTGGAGTAGCCATACTTATATCAGACAAACTAGACTTTAAATTAAAGGCTGTAACAAGAGATGAAGAAGGGCATTATATAATAATTACAGGGTCTATCCATCAGGAAGAGCTAACAATTATAAATGTCTATGCGCCGAATACCGGAGCCCCCAAATATATAAAACAATTACTCATAAAAATAAGCAACCTTATTGATAAGAATGTGGTAATTGCAGGGGACTTTAACACTCCACTTACAGAAATGGTAGATCATCTAGACATATGACCAATAAAGAAACAAGGGCCCTGAATGACACACTGGATCAGATGGAGTTGACAGATATATTTAGAACTCTGCATCCCAAAGCAACAGAATATACTTTCTTCTCAAGTGCACATGGAACATTCTCCAAGATAGATCATATACTGGGTCACAAAACAGCCCTTCATAAGTATAAAAGAATTGAAATTATACCATGCATACTTTCAGACCACAATGCTATGAAGCTTGAAATCAACCACAGGAAAAAGTCTGGAAAACCTCCAAAAGCATGGAAGTTAAAGAACACCCTACTAAAGAATGAGTGGGTCAACCAGGCAATTAGAGAAGAAATTAAAAAATATATGGAAACAAACGAAAATGAAAATACAACAATCCAAACGCTTTGGGATGCAGCGAAGGCAGTCCTGAGAGGAAAATACATTGCAATCCAGGCCTATCTCAAGAAACAAGAAAAATCCCAAATACAAAATCTAACAGCACACCTAAAGGAAATAGAAGCAGAACAGCAAAGGCAGCCTAAACCCAGCAGAAGAAGAGAAATAATAAAGATCAGAGCAGAAATAAACAATATAGAATCTAAAAAAAACTGTAGAGCAGATCAACAAAACCAAGAGTTGGTTTTTTGAAAAAATTAACAAAAGTCACAAACCTCTAACCAGGCTTCTCAAAAAGAAAAGGGAGATGACCCAAATAGATAAAATCATGAATGAAAATGGAATTATTACAACCAATCCCTCAGAGATACAAGCAATTATCAGGGAATACTATGAAAAATTGTATGCCAACAAATTGGACAACCTGGAAGAAATGGACAAATTTCTAAACACCCACACTCTTCCAAAACTCAATCAGGAGGAAATAGAAAGCTTGAACAGACCCATAACCAGCGAAGAAATTGAATCGGTTATCAAAAATCTCCCAACAAATAAGAGTCCAGGACCAGATGGCTTCCCAGGGGAGTTCTACCAGACGTTTAAAGCAGAGATAATACCTATCCTTCTCAAGCTATTCCAAGAAATAGAAAGGGAAGGAAAACTTCCAGACTCATTCTATGAAGCCAGTATTACTTTGATTCCTAAAACAGACAGAGACCCAGTAAAAAAAGAGAACTACAGGCCAATATCCCTGATGAATATGGATGCAAAAATTCTCAGTAAGATACTAGCAAATTGAATTCAACAGCATATAAAAAGAATTATTCACCATGATCAAGCGGGATTCATTCCTGGGATGCAGGGCTGGTTCAACATTCGCAAATCCATCAACGTGATACATCACATTAATAAAAGAAAAGATAAGAACCATATGATCCTGTCAATCAATGCAGAAAAGGCCTTTGACAAAATCCAGCACCCTTTCTTAATAAAAACCCTTGAGAAAGTCGGGATAGAAGGAACATACTTAAACATCATAAAAGCCATTTATGAAAAGCCCACAGCTAACATCATCCTCAATGGGGAAAAACTGAGAGCTTTTTCCCTGAGATCAGGAACACGACAGGGATGCCCACTCTCACCGCTGTTGTTTAACATAGTGCTGGAAGTTCTAGCATCAGCAATCAGACAACAAAAGGAAATCAAAGGCATCAAAATTGGCAAGGATGAAGTCAAGGTTTCGCTTTTTGCAGATGATATGATATTATACATGGAAAATCCGATAGACTCCACCAAAAGTCTGCTAGAACTGATACATGAATTCAGCAAAGTTGCAGGTTACAAAATCAATGGACAGAAATCAGTTGCATTCTTATACACTAACAATGAAGCAACAGAAAGACAAATAAAGAAACTGATCCCATTCACAATTGCACCAAGAAGCATAAAATACCTAGGAATAAATCTAACCAAAGATGTGAAAGATCTGTATGTTGAAAACTATAGAAAGCTTATGAAGGTAATTGAAGAAGATATAAAGAAATGGAAAGACATTCCCTGCTCATGGATTGGAAGAATAAATATTGTCAAAATGTCAATACTACCCAAAGCTATCTACACATTCAATGCAATCCCAATCAAAATTGCACCAGCATTCTTCTCGAAGCTAGAACAAGCAATCCTAAAATTCATATGGAACCACAAAAGGCCCCGAATAGCCAAATTATTTTGAAGAAGACCAAAGCAGGAGGCATCACAATCCCAGACTTTAGCCTCTACTACAAAGCTGTCATCATCAAGACAGCATGGTATTGGCACAAAAACAGACACATAGACCAGTGGAATAGAATAGAAACCGCAGAACTAGACCCACAAATGTATGGCCAACTAATCTTTGACAAAGCAGGAAAGAACATCCAATGGAAAAAAGACAGTCTCTTTAACAAATGGTGCTGGGAGAACTGGACAGCAACATGCAGAAGGTTGAAACTAGACCACTTTCTCACACCATTCACAAAAATAAACTCAAAATGGATAAAGGACCTGAATGTGAGACAGGAAACCATCAAAACCCTAGAGGAGAAAGCAGGAAAAGACCTCTCCGACCTCAGCCGTAGCAATCTCTTACTCGACACATCCCCAAAGGCAAGGGAATTAAAAGCAAAAATCAATTACTGGGACCTTATGAGGATAAAACCTTCTGCACAGCAAAGGAAACAACCAACAAAACTAAAAGGCAACCAACGGAATGGGAAAAGATATTTGCAAATGACATATCGGACAAAGGGCTAGTATCCAAAATCTATAAAGAGCTCACCAAACTCCACACCCAAAAAACAAATAACCCAGTGAAGAAACGGGCAGAAAACATGAATAGACACTTCTCTAAAGAAGACATCCGGATGACCAACAGGCACATGAAAAGATGCTCAACATCGCTCCTCATCAGGGAAATACAAATCAAAACCATACTCAGATATCACCTCACGCCAGTCAGAGTGGCCAAAATGAACAAATCAGGAGACTATAGATGCTGGAGAGGATGTGGAAAAACGGGAACCCTCTTGCACTGTTGGTGGGAATGCAAATTGGTGCAGCCGCTCTGGAAAGCAGTGTGGAGGTTCCTCAGAAAATTAAAAATAGACCTACCCTATGACCCAGCAATAGCACTGCTAGGAATTACCCAAGGGATACAGGAGTACTGATGCATAGAGGCACTTGTACCCCAATGTTTATAGCAGCACTCTCAACAATAGCCAAATTATGGAAAGAGCCTAAATGTCCATCAACTGATGAATGGATAAAGAAATTGTGGTTTATATACACAATGGAATACTACATGGCAATGAGAAAGAATAAAATATGGCCCTTTGTAGCAACGTGGATGGAACTGGAGAGTGCGATGCTAAGTGAAATAAGCCATACAAGAAAGACAGATACCATATGGTTTCACTCTTACGTGGATCCTGAGAAACTTAACAGAAACCCATGGAGGAGGGGAAGGAAAAAAAAAAAAAAAAGAGGTTAGAGTGGGAGAGAGCCAAAGCATAAGAGACTCTTAAAAACAGAACAAACTGAGGGTTGATGGGGGGTGGGAGGGAGAGGAGGGTGGGTGATGTGTATTGAGGAGGGCACCTTTTGGGATGAGCACTGGGTGTTGTATGGAAACCAATTTGACAATAAATTTCATATATTGAAAAAAAATAAAATAAAATTAAATTAAATTTTAAAAAAAGAGAGAAATAAATTTTTCAGAGGGAGGTGGGCTATGTAAAATCATATAAAATTTTTATTATAGTTTTATGGCATATTATCTTTTCAGTAAAATATTTTAAATAAAATGGCTACAACACAATACACTAAGAGAAAGAGCAATTTCTGTGAGAAATCATACATTATCACATGGGAAAAATAGTACGTAACACACTTCACATGCAACAGAGGCGTGAGGTGTTTTGTTAGAATTGCTGAAGCCACAGCGTTACAACTTCTTTACTTGGTGTTTAATCTTAGAAGGAATTTGAGTCATTCGGCGGAGCTATCGGTGTGTGTTCTCTTTCTCTCTTAACATTGTAAGGTTTTGTTTTTGCTCACTAATCATTATACTTCCCACTTGCTAGAAGAAGAATCAATAGAGTTTCTTCTAGAGATGGATTTAAAAAGTGAATCTTGATTTCAATAAATGCTTTGTAGAACCAAGGATTTCTAGGGCATGCCTATGTTAAATACAGGGCAACTTTCCAATTGATCCTCACTCTTGTAAAGCTTAGAAGTTATTGAGAATGCCTTGAAGATAGACAACCCATAATTAAAAATGCTCTTCTAATGAAAATAACTATTACAGAGTCTTTAAGAAAAACTCAACTGAATATCCATTAGCCATTATCATAGTATATGTGTTTACTGTATAAAATAGGGAAATCATATATAATTATATTTACTTTTAACATATTGTTTTTCTTTCTTGGACTTGCCGTATATAGTCAAATATGAAAAACAGTGTAAGAATTTGGAGAATCTGAAAAGTCATACTGACTTAGGGGCACTTGGCTATTTGTGTCCTATTCTGAGATTCTAGCTGTTATATTTACCTGAGAAAGAAACTGAGTATTATATGTGGATTATTGAAAAAATTATAATTTATTATATCTTTTAAGGTTAGTGATAATAGTAATGAAATCATAAGTTGTACATGAATAACCTTATGAACAGTGTTTCATATCATCATTGATTTGATATTTATATTATTAACATTGATAATAACAGCTATCATCATCCAGTATTTATTTAGTTTTAGCCAATTTGTAGAGAAAAAATAGGCAATTTTCTTTTTAGGAGATTTTTAGGAAAAAGCTATAATAACCATGAGTCACAGATACTGTATGCTATATTGTTATTGCACTTTTATATCTTTTAGTGTTTACTTATTTATTTTGGGAGAGAGCGAGTGAGCATAAGCAGGGAGGGACAGAAAGAGGGAAAGAGAGAGATCCCAAGCAGGCTCTGCACTGTCAGTGTAGAACCCAATGTGTGGCTCAAACCCACGAACCGTAAGATCATGACCTGAGCTACAATAAAGAGTCAGACATGTAACCAACCAAGCTACCCAGGTATCCCTGCTATTGCACTTTTAGAAAGCAGTGGGTCTGAGATTCTAAACCACATTTTACTGACTTTGCCCAATACACTATATATTTCCTACCAATGTTTCTGGGATGACAGATAATTATCACCAACCATTCAGTAGGTGAGACACCGTGATTAAGAAGATCTCACAGGATTTGGATAAATAATCTCTAATGTAGTTCAAGCTACACCCAATATTGCCCCGTCACAATTATGCAGATAGTGGATATGAGGTTAGATATTATTCAGACTGAAAACCCCAAATCCTTTATGGCATAGGAAAGGTGTGTGTGTGTGTGTGTGTGTGTGTGTGTGTGTGTGTGTGTGTGTGTGTATGTGTATATATATATACATATATATAATCACAAGACAAATATATATACTTGCAAATATGTAGCATTTCAAAGGAAAGTTAAGTCATATGGAAGGACTTTATTCATTCACCTCATGAATTGTTAATACATTTTGATAAACAATAACATCTTGAGTAGCTGCACTCTTCGTTTTTTAATTCATTTTCTCATATTTTAAGGGATCTGCCTTAGAACCACAAAAGTTATTTCTTTAACTTTTTTAGAAAATCCCTTTACAGTGTAAGTATCAACTACTTATTCAGCTGCTTTGAAAGAACTTTGGACAATCAAACAAAACTCACTTATTTCTCACGTGCTGTTAATGGCTTATAATATACTATAATGATATTGTGTTCACTTACTTTCTTTTCCACTTCATTATGCAACAACTCCATTGTTTTTACACAATAAGAGACATACACTCTGCTTTTTTTCTCTCTAGAAGGCTAGTAGAATATAAATGTTATCATCATCATGAAAAGAATCGTCTTAAAAAAATCTTTTACATCTTCTGTGACAACAATGATAAAAAAAAATCAATGTAGTTACAACCATTAAAGAGAATGTTCCTTTTACTTCTGGCTCTTGTCTGAAGGAATGAAGACACAGCCTTGAGCACAATTTAGAATGCATTCTGATATTCTATATTTTAAAACGTGTATCTTGCTTTCCCCACTGGTCTTTTCTGTATTGCCCAATAAGAAGATATAGGATATTGCATTTAGCCTGATGTCAAAAGCCTGAAACCAAGACAGCAGAGACATGAAGCTATTAAGGTATAAAACATGTAGTTTCAGCATTGTTCATTACTTTGAACACATTCTTGCAGGGATTTTCCAACACATCTGCCTTTGCTAATTGAGGTTCTCAGGAGTCGTAGTGTAGAGTTAGAGTCATGGGCCAAGAGCTTGAAATCTTGGGTCAAGTTCAAGCTTAGCCATACATTTACTCAAAAATTTTGAGGAGAATAATTGTGTATGGACCTTGTTTTATTCCTGTTTCCTCATGTAGAATTTGGCATGGAATAATGACTAAATAAATATTTGTTGAGTGAATAAACACATGAGCTCAAACTGTTAATGTTCTCACAATCACAGATTCCTCAGTTGAGAAAAATGGAAATAATAACATCTGAGCTGTGATAGCAATAAGAAACTGTATATCTGTATGATTTGTATGTATATGTATATAAAAATATTCTGTAGTTTGTGTAACCCAAAAAGTACATGAAAATGTAAAAAAATATTATTTTTATTATTACTAGAATCCTTGTTGAAGACAGAGTGAGGAAAACGAGCACTTTATGATACTCACTCACTGTGATAAACATCAGAAAGCTGTGAAGCCAGAATACAGTTTATACATACAAAATGAGAATGCTACTATGCTTCTAGTTTGTGATAAACCTTCCTGACTTAAATATTACACATCTGTTCCCTGAGAGGCAATGTGAATACCATTTAATGCTGTCAATAGGATATTCAAGAGAAAAATGTAATGTTTTACATGTCAAAGATGTTCCTCTCAGTGCATTGCCATTAAGTATTGGCATCAATCATTAAAGAGTTCAACATTTGGATTATTTTTAAAGTTAAAAACTCACAGTGATTGGTAGAGGCAAGTCAAAGATGAGGCATGGGAGCAGTCCATCTGTGGTATAAGCAATCCATGAGGTGCACTGTCTGTAGAGAATTTAAAAATAATAATGTTCAACTAAAGTCAACCTGCTTTTTATTAACACCATGCCTTAAGCCAATAATAAAAATTTCCTTCAGAAAGAAAATGCATTGTTCTAAGTTCTAAACAATTGCTACAGTTGCTACTGAGTTTTAGTAACATACATGTAAGCTTCAAATTAGCACTTTTTTGTTACTTACCCTCTGGTAAACATTGTATTCTACATGGAACTTAATTTACCTCTCAGTTATATAGCTGGGTTTGATACATGCATTTCATTCCAGAGTAAGTTCATAAACATTTGGAATCATTTGAGATCTTTCTAAGCACAGTTCAAGGCTCCCTTTAAACAGCAGAGTAGTAATAAATGATAGCCCAGTGATTGAAAAAAGGCAGAGCAAAATTTGATCACCTGGACTTTTATCTGTGTTTAAAATATTGGCAACTATTAGAATTGATCCTAAAGAAATGACAACATATAGTAATATTGTACTTTCTGGAATTTATTATAAAAAGGGATTTTTATCATTATATGCCAAAATTTTCCTTATACCTTAGATATTTTTAAAATTGTGTATGCCCATTGTATTATGTGAATTTTTTTGTGAAATTAAAATTAATGAAAACTTTGTCAATCAACTCTGAGCAGAGTTAAAGTTACAAATCTGGTTATATTGCCTACTGACCATAGTTTAAAAAGATAACCCTGATAAACTCATTGATAAATCTGCAGCTTAAGACTTGCAAACAGAAACTTTAAACTGATTATAAATTTATAGCTGTAGCCCAATGTATATTTTCCCATTCTTTAAAGATACAGTAATAACTAAAAAAAAAATTGCTAACCCACTACATTATTACCTGTTTTGTACTATAATAATTCCAATTTTGTATTCTTTAAATTTTTTTACTGCCATAATCACATGTATACAAAGTTTAGCAAAATCAAACCTCTAATATCTGTGCTCTCTTTCTGGCCACTATTTTTATATATTTCATTTCATGATTGTTGCTCGATAATAATCTGCTCAGGATATCACCTATGCTAGGGTTGTCACTGATGATGATTCCTGACCCACAAACTGTCAAATGAAGAAAAAAACATTGAAGCTAGGTGTGTAACTATTCAAACCATATGGAAGCAATGAGTTGTTTTTAACAGTAGTGAGATTCAGTTCTCAATTGAGCTTCATATGGTAGAAAGGGGAATTTTTAAAGTTCTCTTCGGTGTCTGTACATACAAGTGTGTAAAGTAGGGATGACAGTGAGATCACTAGAAAGGAAAATGTTCCCTTGATCTTGGTTTGGAATTTCTGCTCATTAAAAGATGTTATTAAGAGCATAAAAAAATAAGCCACGGAGTGGAGGAGGGTATTGACAATCCATGTAAACCACAGGGGATTCATATCCAGAATGTATGAGATATCCTTATAAACCAATAGAAAAGAAGAAAGGGAACACAAATGAGAAAACATTTGATCAGGATACCCAAATGGCTAACATGCACATAAACAAATGTTCAAAACCGTTGATAGAAGGGGAATATAAATTAAACCACAATGTGATATCATTACAAACTCACCAGTATACCTTAAATCAAAAGAAAATATGAGACTGACAATACCTATTGTTGGCAAAAATGCAGCATTGCTAGAATTCTCACCTACACTGGTAGTAAGTGCAAACTGGTACAACATTTTGGAAAACAATTTGGCATTATCTGCCGAAGTTGATTACATGCATACCCTGTAACTCAGCAATTCCTTATAAGAATGACCTTGCAGCTTCATTCACGATGACCCCAAACTGTAAACAACCCAGCTGTTCATCAATGATAGAATAAATGAATTACCTATGGTATATTAATAGTGAGTGTTATATAGCAATCAAAGTGAATAAGCTGCTACATGCAATGTCATCTCACAAACATAACTTATATAGAAGACTTAAAACATATACAAAAAAGAACTCCTATAAAATTTATATTAGTTTAAAACTGGGTAAAACTGATATGTAGAATTATAAATCACGACAGTGTTTCATTTAGGGAGAAATACTGGTGACTGGGAGGGATGTCAGGGAGGAACTTTGGTTTGCTAGTAATATGCAACGTGTTAAAGTTTTTCATAGGCATGTTATACTTCACTAAAAAGTAATTTAAGTCAATGATATCGCACTTACTATAATTTCAATAACATAGAAAATCTAAACAAGAACTCCACTTGCATAGCAAGGCCACACAGACCATATCTCCAATCTATAATTACACTAAACATAAATTGACCTTATAGCAACCTTTGTTGTAATGCACTGGTACCGACTTTTATATTTTATCAAAAATCTTTTGAATATAAAGGTCATTAATAAAACATTTAGATAAAATTGGATTTTGAGATTGTTCGTGGGAAAAATCTATTACATTTGTTTCTTATGTGGTGATTTGTATCTCACTCACAACTTAATCATTATCTCATATAGAATTACTAAATTGCTTGGTGGAATCACCAGTTAAAGAGATGTAAAGAATACATGTGCTACATTATTCTTCACATATCCTTTATGAATTTTCACAGATGTCTTGAAATGTACATTAGAGACAATTGCTTTGCCAGACACATGATTAATACTTTTAAATCAAGAACTTATTGAGATTATATCATACCTGCCCTACTTTGATGTTTTCTAACTAGATATACACTATTATTTGTTATAAAACCTATTTTATTTCTTTTGAAGAAAACAAATGGGCAAATTTTCTGAGTAAAAAAAATCTCTGAATCTTATTCAAAGGCAGAGAATAAGGAAATAGTAGCAATAGAGTATAATGTCAAGAGGTATAAATGTCTGCCTTTCTTTTTGATTTACAAAAGTTAAAGAGTGTTTAATATCCATAGAAGATAATTTTATCATGATTACAAACCATATGTGAAATTTCATCAAATATAAGATTACCGCAAACTACCGGTGACTTAAGTCTAAAGTCCCAATGTTTGAGTAAATATACTTACAAATTTATCTACATTTAATAACAAATTTTAAGGCACAGAAAAAAAACTTTACTAATCACAACAGTAAAATTGTAAAAGGTTTGACAGACAACTTGAGGTAAATAAACTCTGACCTTTATTCAAACAAGAGATATACAAGACAATGTCTATATATAACACTATTAGTTCTCACATCATTTAAAAGTTATAATTCTATGTAAACATAAACCCAGTGAATCTTATAATGTCAGATAAAGATATTAAATTATTTTCATGGAAATTATGGAGTTTTTAGTGTACTGACAGCCCTCAAAATCTGAAAAAATATATGTGATTTAAACAAATAAATATTGAAATACAGGAGTCAAAGTTAAATACAGCCTGCAGTGTTTTTAAAAATCCAAGAGCATTAGCTGTACATGTTCCCTAGCATGAAATTAAACGTCATTTGTGTATGAATCAGGTTAAAAAAAGGAGTTATATAAAGTTTGTTTACCAGTTGAGAGACATTTGCCTACAGATTCTTAGGGCTGAGTGAGCCTGCCTGGGGCCCATGCTACCTGATATTTAGACCCATGTACTTAACCACCTCAGACCCTTACACCAGTTCACACAGACTCCCCAACTTGATAAAATTTCATTGTGTGTACACCTAATACCCATCCTTTTCAACTATATAAGGCTGATTTGCACACCAAGTTTCCTCTAGAAATAAATCTTAATACTTAGTGCTTGGCAGCCATTGAGTCCTGCAGAAATGTCTGGCTGGACCTGTAGAAATGTCTGGCGGGAGAACTTTTAAAACTATAACATCATGTTCTTTAGGAACATGTACTCTATTTTACATGTAACTAGTTCTTAGGCTTTGCCCTTTAGAAATAACCATTCAGAGCAATAACTTGCTAATTGTGTAACGTTGACTTCTAGTATCTCTTTCAGTTTAACTTTCAGGGATTTTGTTCCTATGTTCTTTTTCTCCACACCTTCTTTTGCTTCTTGAATGTAGTTAAGCTAATTTTCTGTTGTCACCTTACAGATGAGTATTCAATTATATTATTAACTCCAGAATCTATAAAGTTGAAAATTCATAGAACTAAGGATTTCATTCCTTGCTCCGGTTATTATCTATAATGGCTGCCTGTTGCATCATATGTGAGTTGATAGGGTATGAGGGACTCTGTTATGTCCAAGGTTGCTTCTTAGGTAAGCTGTATGCTTCTCAAGTTGGAAAATTCAGAAGACCTCTTTATTCAATAGCTCTGTAATTCTGCTGCTAGCTGGAATCACCACTTTTCACTGAACACTGGCTATGAAGTAGCAACCTGGGTTTCTGACCTAATGGATGTGTAAACCATTTAGCCTGATGAAGGACATACTCCTTTTGATTTGCCTTCCATGATGCCTTTTACCTTTGTTACAAAATGTCCTGCAAGGCTTTAATTATTAAATTAATTTTTGGAACTATAAAAACATCATGCAAAATTCATCCACTCACCTTTGTAATACACTTCAAAAAACCACTCCGATCATTGTTATTAAAAAATATAATGAGAAAAGGCTTTTTAAGAAGGTCTTGAGTTTATTGCTAAGTTATATTTTAATGCTTTTAATATCAATATGTAAAAGCCAAGTGAAGTTATTCTTGATTTTCGAAAAAGGTAAATTTCATGGAAAAATTTTTTGTCAAAAAAAGAGAGAGAAAAGATAATAGTTTAAAATGTTTGCTTTGATACCAAATCAGAGTATCACAAGGATTCCTCCTCGCATTCTGTCACACCTCAGGTCATGGAAGGACAGCATTTAAAAAAAATGTATCTACCAGCTAGTACTAGAGAAGTATGATTGAATAAAAAGTTCATTTTTTCCACAGTATCTAATATTGTTATTAATGATAATTTACTTCAATTTCCATCAACCCTGCCCTTAGAAAGAAACATTTAAATATATCACTGGTTCGGTTGTAGGTTTCTATTAAGAAAGGATATCTTGAAATACAAAAAGATTTTTAAAAGTCTTGAATGTGTTACAGTTTTCAATATTGTTATTTCAATGAATTAGAGTCCCATCTCTTGAAAAAGTTTAATATATGTCAATCTATAAATTTCATGTCATGATTAATATTTATAATTGTTTTTATAGATTATTTTTCTTAATAAAAGTATAAAAAATTACTATATTAAAAAGTCTTTTAAAAAAGACAACTTGCAAATTTAAAAAATTTTAGAAATCTAACCAATTCAAGTATGCCTGATAAAATTTTAAAATCTCAAAATATGCTTGGGACACACATATACCAAAAAATCTGGCACTAACTGGATTACCCAAATCAATCAAGTATTAACTTATTATTCCTGGTGAAAATCAGTGTATTATTAGCAATAGACTCCCACTAGAGAATTAGTAAATTCCTCTGTTTCCCAGTGTTTTTTTTTTTCTTCTTCTTAAATACAAGCTCATAATCAGGTGCCTCTCTTGCATGAAAATTGTTTGCTATTGGGAAATGAAGGTATGTCTTTTTATCCTGAAATTTACTGGTATGAAAGTAAAAAGACTGTAGTGTTGCAGGTGGAATGGTTAAATCTAATACTCTGACATACTTTAGGAAAAAGTATGAAAAGAAAGTGACTCTGCTTGGGTGGTATTAAATAGATTGGACGTGTTGATTTTGTATGTTTATTTAAGTCTTTGTTGATATTTATTTAATTTTTAGGTTCAAGTCAATGAACTTAATGAACTGAATTTTTAAAAAAATCTCAATTGGAGGGGCGCCTGGGTGGCTCAGTCAGTTAAGCGTCCGACTTCAACTCAAGTCACGATCTCGCGGTCTGTGAGTTCGAGCCCCGTGTCGGGCTCTGGGCTGACGGCTCAGAGCCTCGAGCTGCTTCAGATTCTGTGTCTCCCTCTCTCTCTGACCCTCCCCCGTTCATGCTCTGTCTCTCTCTGTCTCAAAAATAAATAAACGTTAAAAACAAATTTAAAAAAAAATCTCAATTGGATAGAAATGGACTGTTAAAAACAGACCACGATATATTACCAGACTTGAAAATTAATATTTTCTTACTATCATCAAATGCCCAGATTAAAAAATAATTTGATCTAATTTGGATCCAAGTGAGATCAATATGTTTCTTAGGTCTTTTTTAGTTGTTCATTCTAAATAATTAATATTTAATTATAGATTCCATTATATCTCTTTTTCTCCCCTTGCAATTTGTTTGTTGAAAAAAAAAGTTGAGTAACTAGATTCATAGAATTTCCCAAAGACTGGATTTTCCTGATATTAGCCTATCATTTTACCTCTTTCTTCATATTTTATATTTCCTAAAAATTGACTAGTATATCTTTAGGCTTGATATGATTTGTGGTGGGAGATTTCATACATAATAAAGTATATATATTTTTTAAATACAACATAAGCTAGAGTTTGGAAGTTTATTGATCCTTATAATTACATTGTCCTTATTCCTGAGTGTTTATTGTTATCCCAAGTGCTAATGAAGTTTCTTCCTAATGAGAATAACTCTAAAACATCCTGTGGCAGAAAATCTGGGGAAGACCCACCAAGTCATCCTCACTCTGTGATTGGTGTTTGGATTAGGTGTAAGGTGATGAGATATCTGACATTTCACTGGGGGAACCTGAGCATCGCTCTGAGACCTGATGAGTACTGGGTCCGAAGGTACTCTATACATTTTCTATTATCCTTAATCCTAGAGTATAGTTTGACTCATCTTGCCTTGAAATAAGCTTTTAGGAATTATGGACAAACCTTTGTCAACTCAGTGCAAAGCAATTCATGCAAAATATAAATGTTCTTTCACTCCCCAAATCTCAGTTACTTTAAGAGTACTGATCATGAGGGGCGCCTGGGTGGCTCAGTCGGTTGAGCGTCTGACTTCGGCTCAGGTCATGATCTCGCGGTCCGTGGGTTCGAGCCCCGCGTCGGGCTCTGTGCTGACCGCTCAGAGCCTGGAGCCTGTTTCGGATTCTGTGTCTCCCTCTCTCTCTGACCCTCCCCCGTTCATGCTCTGTCTCTGTCTCAAAAATAAATAAATGTTAAAAAAAACTTTTTAAAAAAAAAGAGTACTCACCAGGAACTAAGGCATTGTGTTAGGAACTGAAGGTACAAAAATTTGTGAAAACAGACATGATTCCTGTTTTTTATGATACTACAGTCAAATGAAGAAGACGGATAATAATCAAATAATTCTCCTAATACATAACTACTAATTGAGAGAGTGCTCTGAAGGGAAAGAACACTGTTTAATAATATCATAAACAAAGGAACCAAATCTCAAGATGTAGGAAGAGATAATAAAGACACTACAGGGCCAGGCATATTTTGGAGGTGATAAATAGCCACCAGGATACATTTATGGAACATACAAATATTTCCCAACCAGTCACAGATTATTAGTTGAGGGAGGAAATCCTATTCCTGAAAAGAATTCTGGGTCTCTGAGATGTAGTCCTTGCCTTCTTTTTTTTTAGACATTAAATAAAAGGATTATCCCTGAAACTAAGAGAGGTATGAGCCATTTGGTTTCTATCTCAAGAGTGATTATAGTGTGGCTGGGTGGCTCAGTCAGTTAAGCATCCAACTTCAGCTCAGGTCATGATCTCATGGTTCATGGGTTTGAGCCCCACATGGGGCTCTGGGCTGACAGCTCTGAGCCTGGAGCCTGCTTCAGATTCTGTGTCTCCCTCTCTCTCTGCTCCTTCCCCACTTGTTCTCTGTCCCTCTCTCTCTCTCCCTCAAAATAAATAAACATTAAAAAAATTAAAAATAAAACATTATAAAATACAGGCCTTCTCACCCTCTTTTGCTCTGATGGCCCACATGGGAAACATTGGGTAAGCGAGAAATGCACCTATTCACGAAAGGCTTTGACTCCTGGATAGGTCCAAGCATAACTTTAACTGCTGTTTGCAATACAAACTAAATGGTTTAACGATTATATTAGCCATACCAGTATTAGGCTGATTAAATAGCTTTGTCTAGAAATAGAGAAATTTCTTATAAGCCACATGTAAAGTAACTGTGAATAACCATGTGCAAAACTATGAACACAAGCTGAACAGATTTAGAAATACATTTTTCTCTATACCGTGAAGTATTTCTTTACTTCAGCAATTCTTTATGTGAGAGAGAGAGCCACCAAAGACACTTCAATATAAAGGAACCACAATTTTTTTTTTTAGTTATAAATGGGAAACAGAAGAAATAAGAAGACAGAATTTGGGAAACAATTCATGGAGAAAAAGAATATAAAAGAACAATTTCTTACTTAGAAAATTTTGCAGTATGATACCTGCCTTGCTTACAGAGAAGATAAGTAGTGACAGATGTGGCTTTGTTATAGAAAGAACTTAATGTCAAGCAGCTGAGTAACTATGCTTCTTACAGAAAATTAATCCTGAGCTGTCTTAATTGGGCTCCTCTCCTCTCTTCTTTCCTCCTTAAATTTCCATCTGGAGTTTTCAGTAAATGAGAGCAGTCTTGATGGGATCTAGTGGTCTGAGTGATTTCACATTCCAATTCTTCCTGCTGGTACTCTACACAAACACCTTTCGTAAGTACCAGTGTCCAAAGTGGGATGATTTATCTCAAAATATGGCCATTTATTTCATTAAAAGCTGGCCAGGAATAATATATTATCATTTACATACATATTTGCCTTTTGTTACTATATCTTTTCTTTCCTGTCATACTTTTCTCCAAGAGTAATGGGTTAGATAATGATATTACTAGTAGGGATAATTTATAGAAAATAAAAATGCCATTTGTGTGTATTATATATTTAATCATGCAATTTTGAAATTCCTATAGAATGAAGGCACCATTATTTAAGGAAGGTAGGCAGTGTTGCACTTTTCCTGGCTAGAGCTATTACACAAAAACCTCTTTAAAAATTCATAATAGGGGCACCTGAGTGGCTCAGTTGGTTAAGCGTCCGACTTCTGCTCAGGTCATGATCTCAGGGTTCGTGGGTTCCAGCCCTGTATAAGGCTCTGTTCTGACAGCTCAGAGCCTGGAGTCTGCTTTGGATTCTTGTCTCCCTCTCTCTCTGCCCCTCCCCTGCTCATGCTCTCTTTCTGTCTCAAAAATAAAACATTAAGAAATTTTTAAAAATTCATAATTAACACCCAGTTAACCAATGACAAGATACCAAATTAAAGCCCTCTAGATATTTAAAAGGAGAAAATCTTCTATATAGGCAAAACATAGGTATTTAATCTTACTATCCTATGAATATTCTCTGATGACATTGAAGATACCACTGGATAATAATGATGAAGTGTAGAAGGAAGATAGTGATTTTTATGCTGGGAGGGGGGGCACTCCAGGCTAGTGAGCTACTGTAGGAAATATGGTGATTTTAATTGATGCCTCCCTGCTCTGGAATGACCCATCCTCCATATTCTAATGAAATGGTTCCCCATCTCTGTGTGGTCTTGTCTGGGTCTGCATGTTTAATCCTTCACTCATGTGGCTTCCCCTTTTCTTATCCATAAGTTTCCACAAGGTGGTGAAAATTCCTCACGGCATTCTAGATCAGTGTTGTCCAAGAGAAATATTCTTCACACCACATTAGTAATTCTAAACTTGCTATTAACTACATTAACAAAAGTAAAAGTGAAATACATTTTAATATTGTATTTGATTTAACGTAATATAAAACTATGTTTTCAACACATAATCAAGGTAAAAATCATTCTTGTTTTCATACTAAAGCTTCCAAATCTAGTTTATATTTAACACTTACAGCACATCTGAATTGAAATGGCCACACATGTCTAGTGGCTGCCATATTGGAGAGTACAACTCTAGATACTAGCAGCAGGTTTGACTATTCCTCTCCTTTGTGTGGTCACATGCCTAGATCAAGCAATTAAGTACCCTATCAAGAATGGTCTCCATTTGTATATACTGAGAAACTTAGAAATAACAATGTCCCCAACTTAGAAAGTCAAATATCACTCTTTTAAAGTTCATTCTGTCTTGGAAGAAATCTACTTGAGTCTCTATGACTTAATTCATAAACAGAGCATTTGAAACTTCATTATCAGTCTTGTTTCATTCCACATCTAGGTATTAGGCTTGGTGCATTCCTTCCTCTTAGAACTGTTAAATGTCTAAATGTTAACAAGATGTCCTCATTATGTACTAGGCAGAAATAAGCAAATCAGTAATATACAGAAGAGAAACCCAAACTCAAGTGAGGCTGTGAATCATAATCCATATGCCATGTCCATAGGTAATAAGTGCATTCATCATGAAAACCAAAAACATAATCATTTTCATTCAGATATACATAGATTTGTATCCTGCCTCTATCATCTGTTTCTGTTCCTAACATCTTCATAATAGAAATTCCCTTTGCTCTCAGGAACAATATTACTTGATATACAATTATTCTTGATATACAAGAATTACAATTATAACCATACGTTGAATACTTGCTTTGGATCAGATGCTTTGCTATGGACTTCATATCAGTTATTTATTAAATGGATAAATAAATCTCATTAAATGAGATAATATATGTAACGCTGCTAACTTACATTAGATTATCAATATAATCACTATACTAAAAATATTAATAATCATTGCTTTATTATTTTCTAGTCTGTATTTTTTAATAACATCTCAATTTTCATCATAAAAGGATAAACCTCAAATGACAAAACAATATATATTATTTATGACATAAATCCCCAGGGTATAGTTTATTTACTGTTTGTAAATCCTGGGTGCTCATGACCTCAAGGGATAATGAATAAATGAATGAATGAATGGGCCCACAAGAGAGCATTTTTAAATTCAACAGTTGTGGTGTAAAAAAGCACAAGTATACAAATCATGCTTTCCATCCCATATTGAGAGCTGAATTCACAAGACATCCTCAAAATTTATTGAATCAAACAAAAGGAGACACATGGTGTATAGTCACTGAAACAACCCAAATGTTTCTTTAAATGGAGGATACAGATTAATTCACAGTGGCACCGATTTGATTCCTCAGATTCCCCTTCTGCCCTCCCACTAAAACTAGGTCATGAGTGTGCCACCTGGTTGATTAATGACTGGAATAGTGGCAATTACATACACAGTGGCAAATTCTGTGGGTACACAACAGATCTATATAAAAGGGGCTTTGCTATTTGCCAGCTTTCAGATTTGAAGATTCATTGAGTTTGCTTCCTTTTACCTCAAAATCATATAAAAAATTTCTGGGTGTGCCATATATGCGTAAGTTGAATACAAAATACACCAAGCAATTCCTGAGCAAATGTGGAATTAATGCCTTTTTGTGTATGCACTTCTAATGTAAATTCTAATTCAAGAGACTCATTTTATAAAAGCCAACAAAACTTATTGACAGATATCAGCATTTCAGGGAAAACTGGATGTTCGGGTGTAAAAGAATGAAAGTTGTTCCTTATGTTACATTACTCACAAAAATTCACTTGAAGTAGATTAAAGACTTAAATGCAAAAACAGAAATCACAGAACTTCTAGAAGAAAACAGGAGAAAAAGCTTCTCAACAATATATTGGCAACAATTTTTTTTACATAGGATACCTAAAGTAAAGGCAACAAAAGCAAAAATAAAAAGGTGGGACTATGCCAAACTAAAAAGCTTCTGCACAGCAATAGAAATTGTCAAAAAAATGAAAGACAACCTACAGAATGGGAAAATATTTGCAAATCATACATCTGATAAGGGGTTAGTTCCAAAATATGTGAAGAAACTCATACAACTCAATAGCAAAATAATAATAATGATAATAATCAATAATAATCCAATTACAAAATTAGCGGGGCGCCTGGGTGGCTTAGTCGGTTAAATGTCCGACTTCAGCTCAGGTCATGATCTCATGGTTTGTGAGTTCGAGCCCCATGTCGGGCTCTGTGCTGACAGCTTGGAGCCTGGAGTCTGCTTCAGATTCTGTGTCTCCCTGTCTCTCTGCCCCTCTCCTGCTCACTCTCTGTCTCTTTCAATAATAAACATTAAAAAAAAATTTTTTTAAGTTGGCAAGGGACCTGAATAGACATTTTTCCAAATAAGATACAAATAGCCAAGAGATACATGAAAAAATGTTCAGGTCCATTAATCATCAGGAAAATGCAAATCAAATCCACAATGAGATATCACCTGAGGCCTGTTAGCATGGCCATTGTCAAAAAGACAAATTCTGGTTCAGCGTATAGAGAAAAGGGAAAATGTGTGCATTGTTGGTCACATTTTAAACTGGCACATCCACTATGGAAAACAGTATGGAGTTTCCTTTAAAAAATTAAAAACAGAACTATCATATAATCCAGCAATTCCACTTCTGGGAATATATCCAAAGGAAACAAAAATCTCTGTTGAAGAGATATCTGCAACCCCTATGGTTATAGCAGCACTATTTACAATAGCCCAACATGAAAACAACTTAAGTGCCCATCCATGGATATATGGGTAAAGAAGTTGTGAGGTATATATGGATATACAAAGGATATTATTCAGCTATAAAAAATGGAAATCAGGAATTTGTGGCATAGATGGACCTTGAGCACATTAGGCTAAGTGAAGTTAAACAGAGAAAGATAAATATCTTATGATCTCACTTGGGTGTGGGATCACAAAAAGCAAAAACAAAACAGAGCAAAAAAAATCTAAAACTAAAACACAACTAAAAAAGGAATGATGGAAACAAAACACCAAACTCATACAAAAAGAGACTCTGGTTACCAGAGGCAGTAGGTGGGAGTAGGTAGAATTGGAGGAAGGTGGTCAAAAGGTACAAACTTCTGGTTGAAAAATAAACAAGTGCCAAGGATGTAATAAACAACGTGAGAGCTATAGTTAACACTGCTGTATGGTATCGTTGAAAGTTAAGAGAGCAGATCCTAAGAGTTCTTTTCACAAGGAAAATTTTTTTTTCTTTTTAAATCTATATAGGTGATGGATGTTAACTAAACTTATTGTGGTATCCCTTTCACAATATATGTAAGCCAAATTATTGTACAGTTATCCTTAAAATTATATAGTCCTTTGTGTCAATTATATCTCAGTAAACCTGGGGGAAAATTTAAGAAGAAAAAAAGATAATCAGCATTTTTGTACTAAGGGCTATTTTGAATGATGATCATTGTCTTTAAGTTTTCCTGTCCTTCTAAATTTCATTTCAATGGAAATATTTTTTATGTAGCTACATTTCCTATTTATATGAATAGCAAAATAATTTCTAATTTGGACACATACTTATTTCAGAGTTGCCTATCACTATTTTACATCTGGGCTGTTCATGTAAATAACTTCCACCTTAAAAGAACAAAAATTACTAAAGGGTAAAATTTTTACTGTAATGGCTCAAGAATTTCTTTAAAAAATTTTTTTAATGTTTATTTATTTTTGTGAGAGAGGGAAAGAGAGCATGAGCAGGGGAGGAGCAAGGAGAGAGGGAAACACAATCCAAAGCAGGCTCCAGGCTCTGAGCCGTAAGGACAGAGCCTGACGTGGGGCTCGAACCCACAAACCCTGTGAGATCATGACCTGAGCTGAAGTTGGATGCTCAACTGACTGAGCCACCCAGGTGCCCCTGTAATGGCTCAAGAATTTCTGGTTTAAAAAATTTTATGATATTTCTATAGCTAGTATTAGAACTTCTGATGAGAGGCTTATGCCAAATGACAGTTTATAATTCATTATAAACTGGGAGAGATTTTAGATAAAGTTTTTTATTTGAATAAATAAGCTTCAAGGCTTTCCCTTCAAACAAAGATGGATGTAAACATGTGACCCCTGCCTCCCTCTTTCTCTCCCTTTCTTCCTCTTTCCTTTCCCTCTTCCTTCTTTCTTTCCTTCCTTCCATTTTATTTATTTATTTTTTTAAGCAGAGAAATGAATCTTCAAAGATTGAAGTCATGTGAGTACAAGAAATGAGATTCTCCTTTGGAACCCTAAAGGATTAAAGATTATTGCCTGAGGGAAAAATGACTTTGTCTCAGAAGGCCTTGTAATCACTCAAAGGAAAAGATATCCATAGTCCTCCTAAAGAGCTCCCTGGGAAACCTGTTTGTCTGATCATCACTACGTTGGGAGGACATCTCACAGGTAGGAAGTGGGGCACATGATTTACATACATACTCCTCTGCCCTTTGCTGCACGCGGATTCAGCAGACATGTTTCGGTTATACATAACACTTAATGAAATAGCCCAGAAAGAGACCTGGCCTTCCAGGAAATTGATAAAAAACTTAGCTTGAACATTCATTGAAAGACAAAGGCACTATAAAAAGTGATGGAATTCATCAAAATCATGAGCCTTATAAGCCATCCAAAGTTCAGGAGCTATTGAATTAGAGACTATAGCCAGAAAGTTTTATAAATTCCTAACTCTATCTTCAAGTTATTTACTTACTTACTCCAAGTATTTTCTAAATGAAAAATTACAGAGAATTAAAAAAAACACATCTAAACAAACAAAAGAAAAAAAGCAAAAACTCTATTAGGCTTTATATATTCTCAAAGAGTTACCTATAAAGTGGAAGAATCTGAGTGAATAAATAAAGTCATCAACAGCGAAGTCATTTTCTCATTTCAAAAGAACTATAAAAGGGCACAGTGTGGCTCTTGCTGTGTTGATTTGCAAGCATAAATATTTCAAGATAAAATCTTGAAATGTGGGTCTGGTCAAAACTTAGAACAGTAAATGAAAGCTAACTTCTCTTTCTTTGAGTCTACTATCTTTTCCTACAGTGTAAAGCAGATCAATAATGATCTGTACTGAAAAGAGCCTCAAATTTGAGTATTGGTGACACCTAGCCTCTCCATCCAAATAAATAGGAATCATGTCACTAGTATTCACACTGGTTTAACTCTAAATACATTATGAACAAAATCTGGCATATGTATATATTAACAGAGACCCCTCACGGAATTAGCACTACAAATACCTACTCAATACATTCTATTGGGCCTAGAGGTAATAGGTTTATGTATAACTTCTGATGAAAAACTTTAATTTTCTGGGTCTTAGTGTCCTTATTTGTAAAATGATTATTTGAAAAAAAAGCGGGGGGCTAGAACTAGATGTCAAAGGCATAACTTTCTTTCTAACTTAGGCATAAAGAAATGACTAGTCAAGCATTTATCTGTATTATTCTACTCTTTGCAATTAAAAAATTGATTAAGGGGTGCCTGGGTGGCTCAGTCAGTTAAGCGTCGACTTCGGCTCAGGTCATGATCTCACAGCTTCTGAGTTCCAGCCCCACATCAGGCTCTGTGCTGACAGCTGGGAGCCTAAAGCCTGCTTCAGATTCCATATCTCCCTCTCTCTCTGCCCCTCCCCCACTCATTCTCTCTCTCTCTCTCTCTCTCTCTCTCTCTCTCAAAAATAAACATTTAAAAATATTGATTAATTTTTTGTTATTTAAAAGGATATTGCTACTCATAATAAAGTCTGTTTATTTTTTTTCTCCAGCTTTTTCCTGGGGGTGGGGGTTGGCTTGTTTTATAATAAGGTATTAGGTATTTCTGTGAAGCTGTACTGAGAATAAGAACAAATCAGAACTGTAAAATAGTTTAGTACTAAGGTTCAACAATATATAAATGCCTGTGGCTCTTTCTTTTACCTTTTGAACTATACACAATATTATAACTGACTGCTCCAGTTACCTTGAATTCCGGTTTGTCCCCATTAGGTTCTAAGCAATTATCTGTTTAGGTGAAGTAAAGAAATAAATCACCTCCATTTTATATGAGGTGTTGACATTTATTGATTTAATGTTCTCTTAAAATCTTTCAGGGAAATGGTTTTTAAATTATAATAATAAGTGGACAGAAATTAATGGACCTACCCAAAATAGAGCAACATGTTGGCATGTAATTCAATGTTGAAATTTTGTGAGTGAATTTTTGTAAGAAAAATTATAGCTAAGAGGCTCTATGTAGGTATCCTTTCGTAACTTGCACTGTTTCTTCTTTGTGAGCTAGTGCTTAAGAATTCTGCTCTACCAAGAAACAGAATTATTTCCTTTCAGATCACTATCTGACCATGCACTATGTTTTCTGGCTTCACTAGAGTAGAAGTCCTTCAAAAGATAATGCTTAAAAAATTTTTACTCTAAATAATTTAGAAAGAATAGATAAACTATTATGAATGTAATGAATGATTAAGAGTCAGACACTTCTGCATTAATAATTAATAAGAAAATGTGTTGTAACATGCAATATAAACTTTACTAAATGTATAAAAAAACATCAAGCATAAATCATTCAGATTACCTTTCTTATCAGTCTCCAAGATAGCTGTAAGTACACATAAATGGTGCCTCTCTACAAATACATAATTAGTCCTATCCCTTTTACTTCCTGGTTCAAGTTCTTTGCTTTGTGCTCTATTGGCTTTCCCCAAACCACTTATCTGCTATTTATCTTGTTACTTTGGGCTTTTCTGTTTTTATTTTTAGAAGAGCAGGAGTATGGTTTCTCTTTATCAATATGCAAGTAAGTTGTATACCACTTCCTCCATACTAGTTTCATATTTAAGCATCTTTAAATAAATCAGGATATTTGTTGTAAAATCCGTAACAATAAAATTTTGTTGTCAACTAATATTAGGTTAAAGGGGCAATTGATGGATCATGGCAAGTTCACTCAAAAAGTGAAGTGAGCTCAATTTGCCTTATAAAATAGAGAAATAGTAGAAAGAATCCAAATATCAAAGTTTACCTTCAGCCGAATTCTTGTCTTGTTTGCAATCATAGTGGAAAATTATCTTTTTCTTAGAAGCTTGTGTCTAACCATACTGTTTTTTCATATAAAACTGTCTTTCTTCTGTTACAGGTGCCAATGTGACATTGTTAAATCTGAAGTCTGATGCCAAAGAATACAGTGCTACCTCATGTTAGATAGACCAAAAGTGGCGTAAGATCTTGCATACATGTGTCCCTAGGATACCTGAAGGCCCTTATGAGTTTCCATAGCTTTGCTTTCCAAAAGACTAAGACATGTGAAGCAGAAGTGAGCCTAAGACAAGGGTCAAAGCAACTGTTAGGCTCTCAATACTGCTTTGGCTGGAAATTTAATTTTATATTGATTAGACAAATGCTTTTTGGAAAAGATTCTAGTTCAAAATAATTGGCTTTTGTATCATGTTCTCAGTTTGACTTGTGAAAAACCCCTCTTCTCTGCCAGTTGTGCTACCTCAAATGTTTATTTTTTTTGACACTATTTACCTACTGGGTTATTGTATTTTACTGCACGATCTTAGTATACCTGAAAAGCAAGCAGATGAAAAAAAACTTATTTTATGTTAAAGGCATACACTAGTTTTTACATGGGGGGAAATAAAAAAACCTTAATGGAGTATGGAAATCATTCCAAAGAAAGTACAAACCTGACTTGACTTGGCAGGTTTGGACTTACTGAGCTAAGCTAACTAGATAGTGAAATTCAGGGAATATAATCATTGTTGGAATTATATTGGTGTCTGTTGGCATGTGGCCTTTGAAGTTGCTTTGGTACAAACCTTCTACCAAACATATGTAAAAACCTGCCCTTATATTTCTGGTGGATAGGTCATGGCACCTAGTCATTTCCTACTGAAAGTCCATCCATCCTTTTACTTCTTAAAAGTCCATTATCCTTTTACTTCTTTTGAGAATGAAAGTCTCACATATCCAATGACACACTCATTCAAACTACAACTGCTCTCACCATGATTGTTCACATTTCTGATTAATCCCTGCAGCATAGAGGAGAACTTGCCTACCTGCGTGAAGAAATGGAAAATCTCTAGCAAGACAGAAGCCCCATGATTATACAAAAGAAAGCACTCACTCCTATAGTTTCATTTTTTCGTAGTACATGTGCTCATAATCACTAAAAAGCAAGTGATATTTTTTCTGTTGTTTGCTTTGGTAGACAGGCTTTTTGGTCTTCAGCTTATAACCCCCTAAATAGTTAAGCCAACGCATTTTACAAATCACCCAACAATAAGAATGCTAGTGATTCTATATAAGATGCATTTGAGGGAGTACTGTTTAAATATTGAAATGAAATTGGTACTTCAAATTTTATTTTTTTATCTTATAAATTGTACTTATAGGCCATACAATTTTTTTTTAAACATTTATTTATTTTTCAGAGACAGAGAGAGGCAGAGCATGAGCAGGGGAGGGGGAGAGAGAGAGAGAGACAGAATCTGAAGCAGGTTCCAGGCTCTTAGCTGTTTGTTAGCACAGAGCCCAATGCGGGGCTTGAACTCACAAACTGCAAGACCATGACCTGAGATGAAGTCCGACGCTCAATCAACTGAACCACCCAGGCGACCCTAGGCCATACAATTTTTAACATGATTGATTATTGTTAGCATATGCAGTGAGGTATGTTTGATGCGTTCTAACAAAATTTGTGGTGACTGCAGCTTTTCTGTGCAGTGATCGGCAGTGCTGGAGAGGCAATTGTTTGCTGTTGTTGAAGGCAAGCATACAACTCACGGTAACATCCACATTGATGCCTTTAGAGTGTGCTCATTGAGTATATAATAAGATGACAAAGAATCATTCAATCATTGGAAAAGACATTCCACACTTCGAAGTCAGGAACTATAGGTTATAAGCTGAAAGAGCCTGGGTCCTTTTTTCAAATTCTAACATAGAAAACTGCAGTGCCCTGTATTTTTCATGTCATTTTAAGAGTATCTGTAGTTTAGATTGAATATCACCAGCGTATATGGAAAGTGTTAAGAAAAGTGTTGAGTCACCATGAAAAATTTTAGCCAAACCAATAACGTTATCAGGACAGTTGTGTGTGTGTGTGTGTGTGTGGGTGTGGGTGTGGGTGTGGGTGTGGGTGGGGGGTGGTGAGGAAGGGAGGGGGAGAGAAGGAGGGTGGGAGGAAGAAAGGGGGGGGAGAGAGAGAGAGAGAGAGAGAGAGAGAGAGAGAGAGAGAGAGAGAGAGAGAGAGACGTTCTTGTTGAAAATCTCTTTGAAAATCCCAAGTCTGGGCTACTTTAGCATTTTGAATCATCCTATAAATTTGATCATGTTTAAAAGGCAATCAAGTAAAAAAAATATAGAAAATCGCTGGTTAGATTTTGTTATTATTATTGTTGTTATTATTGTTGTTTTTCCTTGTCAAGCTTTGAATGAATGCAGTTTAGATAAATGAGTTATCATGCGAATTGAGCATCTTATAATTTCAGAGTTGGAAATAAATGGTACAAAGCCATGACTAATCAGGAGAGGTTTGAAATAGAATAAGGTATTCTTGAGGCACCTGGTTGGCTCAGTCAGTTGAGCATCCAACTCTTGATTTTGGCCCTGGTCATGATCTCACGCTTTGTAGGAGTGAGTCCTGCATCGGGCTCTGTGCTGTCAGCCTGCTTGGTATTCTCTCTTTCTCTCTGCCCTTACCTGCCTCTCTCAAAATAAATAAATAAACATTTTAAAAAAGAGCAAGAAATTCTTTACCATTTTAACTTTTGGTCGGAGGACAAACAACAAGGAACAGAAAAATGCAAAAATTGAAAGTATGGCTTTGGTGGATTTTATCAGAGATAATATTCTTTGCTGTGTAGCTTTGTTGAAATATTATTAGATCAAAATATAATTTGTTCTACGTCTATGAGGACCTGTACTTTACAAGACTTGTTTCCCTTTCCCATGTGTCTTCATGGTTCTGGGTGGATTCTTGGCACATAGTAGATACTCTGTTAATGAATCAATCAAGTAATCAGTCAGTGAAATATATTATATATCAGCTGTTAGTGGCTGTTTTGCTTTTCATTTTTTCTATAAGGGGAACATTGTAAATTACTTGTCTCTCCTTTTTTTTTCCCTACCAGTCTTTCCTCATTTATTTTGAGAGAGAGCTAATTAGCTGAATGGCTTTATTGGCCTATAATAAAATCAAGGACCCATTTGTATTTCTCTTCAAATTTCCTCCTGTAAAATATTTAATGAATACTTATTAATTGCATCTGTGTTCAAGGATGGGCTATACTATTTATAAGAAAGTTCACGTTCTGGTCTTTCATGGACCTTACATTTAAGTGGGGAAAAAAAGACATGAAACACAAATTACATGACATCAGATGAATAAAATGGGAGGACAGAATAGAGAATAACAGGCCATTTTAGACAGATTAATCAAAGGCGGCCTTCATGCAAAATCAGCATACAGTATAAAATATTTCAGGAAAATGAAATGGTAAATAGAAAGATTCAAATGCAAGGAAAACCCTTGTGAAGTGAAGGTATTAGAAGTCCAGCGTGAGTGTCTTATGGGTTATGATTGAGGTGGAGACTGTTTATTCTGATTGTGATGGAAGCCACTGGAAGTTTTGAACCAAAAGTGATCTAAGTATCAAATTGACCATATTGACTGCTCCATAAAAAAACTGACTAAGGAGACCAGAAAATGAATACAGCAAGAACATTAAGAAGGCTATCACAGTCTATGGTTGTTTAGGTGGGGGTCATTATGAAAGCAATGAGGGCTGGAAAGCACTAACATAAAGATAACTGGTAAGTCACTGAATACTTGAGAACAAAAGAACAAACTATTTAATCATCCTTTGGGTAATTTTCATGTTAAAGAAGTCTTGATGTTACTCAGCATTTATGTCAAGGTGGGGATTACATGACTTGCTTTGGGTGAATGTAGGGTATAAAGGAAAGAGAGGAGTCAAATATGACTTTTAATATTTTGGCTTAAAATAACCTATGATGATGGTCCCATTTATCCAAGTGGGGGAGAATGGGAAAGTATTTGGCTAGAGGTGGGGAATTGAGGTTTCTATTTAAGCATATGAATTTTAACGTGTAAATAAATGGATGTTAAAAATCCAACTAGAAATATCAAACAGACGGTAGAATCTGATTTGAAACCACACAAAGAGAGTGGAATTAGATATATAAAGTAGAAGGTTTCAGCATATAACTAACATTAGATGACAGCCATACACCACTGGGTCTTGAGATCTTTTCCCCCACCTTAATATCCAAGAATATCAGAAATTTATTCAATGCGAAGTTGCCAGTTATGTTCCTTTTTTTACTTCTAGGAGAGAAAACATGCTTTTGCTCCTGCTCCCTCCACTTGCTAGAACTGGGACCACAAGTGGCCCCTCATGTTTTCAGGCTAATCATATCTACTACTTTACTGATTCTACTGAAGGTTATAAAGGAAGGAGTTTTAGAAAAGGGAAGTCTTCTCATTTTTACTTTCAGATTTACTTCTAAAACTTCTCAAACTTTTACTATGTATACAATTCAGCAGGAGAGGATTTTAAAGTGCAGAATTTGATTCAGTGACTAAGAGTCCAAATTTCTAGTCCATGGGCCCCACTTTGAATAACATAGCATTACACCACCAGAGCCATGGGCTTCTCATGTTTATTATAGCTCCTTAGTCTATGTTGCCACACTCAGCTGTTCTATCTCATCGTGCCTACTGTTTCAGGATGGATAGCCATGAAGGATATATAGCTTGAGTCAAACATGAGCCAGAATCACACATCCCATTGCCCGCAAATATTTAATTCCTTATTTTGAGTCTGTATCATCAATTCTGATTGTCTTTTAGGATGAGCTTCTGAGAAGTGAAAGATATAGGTAGGAGGAGGGCTTGTGAAACTGTGTAGTAGTAAACCTCACTGGAATTGTCCTAATCCATCAGAGAGGGTCCAGTAACGTGGAAGGTATTTGAATCTCAATCATTTTGTTCAAGCAGGATATTATTCAGAACAAGGAGTCTTGTTGAGGGGTAGCTTTTACTGATTCATAAGAAAAGACTAGTTGTACATTTCCCATGGTATCATTAGTACCTACAAGAGTTGCCTTGCCTTGACATGGCTTATTCTTGATATCTCAAAGTTTTAAGACAATTTTACATAAAATCAGTATAGATAAAATCAAACTATAGACTCAGTTGTGAAACCTCATGTTTTAATCAGCCTTTCCATTAATTCTATGCTGAAAATGACACCATTTTTAACTAGTAAGCAATTGATTCCTTGATGCCATCAGACAAGACTGTGGACAAGCACATCCCTTAATACGGCAAGGTAAGGATTAAAAATAAAAACAGGGATGCCTGGGTGGCTCAGTCAAGTGACCATTCGACTTTGGCTCAGGTCATGATCTCACAGTTTGTGGGTTCAAGTCCTGCATCAGACTCTGTCCTGATAGCTCCAAGCCTGTGCCTGCTTCAGATTCTGTGTCTCCCTCTCTCTCTGCCCCTCCCCTGCTCACACTCTCTCTTTCAAAAAAAAACACGTAAAAAATTAAAAAAATAAAAATAGAAAGTAACTTTTGTTGATCACTGTATAAAGGCACAGATTTAAAAGTTTAATAACCGTATGACACCCCAGATATTATTCTCCAACTGGGAAGTCCAATATCATAGCCAAGGTATTTTTCTGGAAAAGGTGAGATGTCTCAACCATGATTGCATCTGAAAGAAAGCTAAGATACAAAATGTAAAACCATAAAATATTTGGATCTCTTGCTTGATTTGATCTTGAAACTTGAGGGTATCCTGGGGTTGCAGGCTAAGAATTTGACTTTGAAGAACCATTTTTGCATTATTTCTTAACTGAGTATCAAGTGTAATGACTTATACAGGTAATTTGATATTCTTTAAAAAAGTAAGGTAAGTAGTACTTTTAGTCAATTAGCACTCCATTCTCATTCTTAAAATGGAAATAATAGTAAATAAGGAAAAAGTGCTTTACTGAGCTTTCTCCTCAGAAAGTGTGTGTTTTCAGTATTATTTTTCCTTTGTTAGGAAACAACATTTTACAAAAATCTTGCCTTCTTTTTCTTTGTCCACATTTACTCCCATCAGGCCATTCTAAGGCACCAGAAAATCCAAGGAATACATGACTACAGGCATAGGATGTAGACATGTTTAAGTGTTTCATTCATGGTGAAACAACAGTTAAAATATCCATCTATTGTTACAGATCATTACTAAAATGAGTATTTTACATAGTGGCATAGGACTATCTTAATTGACTAGATGTTCACAAAGTTTACTTGGTCCTTTGAGACAAAAATGTCTTCTTACATTTTAGCTGGCCAGCATCTGTTTCCCTTGGTTTGGTTCAAATCATCTCAGTTACCTTTTTTAGAATTACTTCTACCTCTATTGTATGAGGTTAGGGAGGGTCTTTAAATCAGAATAGTTTTAGTTTTTTTCTGAGTAAAAGGGTGGATTTGAAACATATAAACAAATTGGACTTCTACTATTTTCCAGTAAAAATGGAATACAAAGAGGAAATAATTTATCTACTTTTATTCCAAGGAAAGTGTCTTGAAGAAAATATTCAGTGGTTCCCACCAGAGACATATTTTATCCTTCCCAAGCTTTATTATTCAATTATTACTTGTATTATTTATGTCCTTAAATTTCTTTATTTAGATATTCACATTGGTTTATAACTTCCATAAACATTGAAATTTGGAAATGTTAATCTCTCTTTTATTGAAAAAATTTTAGTATCACCTGTTTCAATGAAGAAAAGCTTGTGGTGTTGAAGTATGTTCACAAAGAGTATTACAAGAATGGCAACTTTTTACAGTGACCTTGTAAAAAAACTAAAAACTAATAATCTCAGTAATTGGGTTTATGGTAAATATTGCTGGAGGTAAGTTCTTACTGACATAGGGTCAATTCCAGTTCATTTAAACTATCTTATAAGAAGAACTTACAAGAACATAGTATATTAAGAAAAAAATCTGCCTAGAATTTCAAAAACATAAAAATTCATTTAGCATTTTATTATGTATAATATCAGTAAACTATTTGGTAATATATGATGTCTTTCACTGCTACAGCTCTTTTACCCACACAAGTAAATTTTGAACGGCATACTTCTTCAGTGCAGTGTTTAATGTTAAAAAATATTATTAGTAAATTTCCTAAAATAAAGCTCTGATAACTTCTACAGCCTGTTCAGGGCCAGTCATTGGGCATAAATACTCAATTAGCAGGTATTCTAAAATACATTTGCCTACAATTTTTTAGAATTAACATAAACTATATGTGAATATTATGCCTATTAATTTATACTAGAAATACATTTAGGAGCCTGAAATGATGTGAAGGCATTTAATGCACTTCTGGATCTTCAAAAAGCATGTCCTCATAACTTTCAAGGGCATATATATCTCTGTTTTCAATTTTAATGTTATTTGCTTCAAAATAAAATGAATGCCCTCAGCATATGAATCCAGGTAACATCTGACTGGCAATACACTCTTTAGTATATAATAAAAGTTTTTTTTTTTTTTTTAATTACAAGGCTTTTGTTTTCAGAAACAGATCCATTTCATCTAAGTTGTCCAATCTATTAGTGTAATATTGTTTGTAGTATTCCTTATTTTTATTATTGGAAATTATTATTATTTAACTTTGTTACATCTTCAGGGTCTTCAGTAATATCTCCTGGTTCATTCCTGATATAGTAATTTTTGTCTTTTCTTTTTTTGTCATTCTTGATGGAGGTTTGCCAATTTTATTGATATTTTCAAAGAAATAGCTCTTTGTTTCACTGATTTCTTCTATTGTTTTTCTGTTTTCAAATTCATTGATTTCTGCTCTTATGACTAGGTCTTTCTTTCTTTTTTTTCTTTTTAAAAAAAATTTTTTAACGTTTATTTATTTTTGAGACAGAGAGAGACAGAGCATGAACGGGGGAGGGTCAGAGAGAGAGGGAGACACAGAATCCGAAGCAGCTCCAGGCTCTGAGCCGTCAGCCCAGAGCCCTACGCGGGGCTCGAACTCACAGACCGCGAGATTGTGACCTAAGTTGAAGTCGGACGCTTAACCAACTGAGCCACCCAGGCGCCCCATGACTAGGTCTTTCTTTAGGCTTTCACTGGATTATTTTGCTCTTCGTTTTTTGTGTCTTGAGGTGGGAGCTCAGATTAATCACTTGAGAATTTCCATTTTTTCTAATATATGCATTCTCTTAGCACTACCTTAGTTGTGTCCCACAAATTTTGATATAATGTATTTTATTTTCATTTATTTCACTGTATTTATAAATTTCCAATGGGACTTCTTTAACCTGAAAACTACCCAAAGGGTGATTTAATAGTTTGTTCTTTAGTTTTCAAGTATTTGGTGATTTTTGAATTATTTTTGTCATTGCTTTCTAGTTTGATTCTTTAAAGAACACACTGTGTTCTTTGTTTTAGATTTTCTCATATCTGTTCTCTGGCCTAGGATATGGTCTGTCTTGGTATATGTTCCTTGAATACTTAAAAATAAAATGTATTCTCCTGTTATTGAATGGTGTATTCTAAAAATGTTGATTAGATTCTGTCAGTCGATGGGTGTTTTAAGTTCTATATTCTTGTGGATTTTCTGTTTAGTTGTTCTGTCAGTTATTTGCAAAGGGTCTTAAAGGAGAATAGACAAAATCACAGTTATAATTGGAGATTTTTAAGTTCTATTAGTTTTTATTTCACACATCAGTGCTTTGGTTCATACACAAATTGTATTACTATGTCTTCTTGGTGTATTCATACTTTTATCATTATATCATGTTCTTCTGTGACTGGTAATTTTCTATG
This sequence comes from Panthera leo, assembly GCF_018350215.1. Lineage (NCBI taxonomy): Eukaryota > Metazoa > Chordata > Mammalia > Carnivora > Felidae > Panthera > Panthera leo. Next base: position 166,588,208 of record NC_056679.1, on the reverse strand, counting down.
CTTAGAAGTCAGTAATATCTGATGTTAATATAGCCATGCCTGATTACTTTTGTTTTTTACATAATGTAACATTTTATACTCTTATACTTTCAACCAGCCTATATATTTATTTTCAATATATGAAATTCATTGTCAAATTGGTTTCCATACAACACCCAGTACTCATCCTAAAAGGTGCAGCCTATATATTTAAAATGAGCTTCAACATAAAAATCCTAGAAGAGCACCCAGGCAGTAATGTCTCTGACATTGGCTGTAGCAACATTTTTTCTAGATATGTCTATGAAGGCAAAGTAAATAAAAGCAAAAAATAACTATTGGGCCTACACCAAAATAAAAATATTCTGTACAGCAAAGGAAACACTCTACAAAACTAAAAGGCAACCTACTTACTGAATGAAAGAAGGTATTTGCAAATGACATATCCAATAAAGGGTTAATATCCAAATATATGAATAACTGCTACAACTCAGCACTCAAAAACCAAATCATCTGATTAAAAAATTGGCAGAAGACATAAACAGACATTTCTCCAAATGGAATATTATTCATCCATAAAAAAAGAGTGAAATCTTGCCATTTGCAATGATCTGAATGGACCTAGAGAGTTAAATGCTAAGTGAAATAAGTCAATCAGAAAGAAAAATGCCATACGAATTCACTTATATGTGGAATTTAAGAAACAAAACAAATGAGGAAAGGAAAAAAAGAGAGGGAGACAAACCAAGAAACATACTCTTAAAGAAGCAATTGATGGTTATGGAGGCGAGGTGGGTAGGGGGTTGGGTGAAATAGGTGAAGGGAATTAAGGTGTTGTAATGAGCACTGGCTGATATGGAATTGCTGAATTGTTATACTGTACACCTGGAAAACTAATATAATACTGTATGTTAACTATACTGGAAATTGAAATAAAATAAGCTTCAACAGACAGCATATACTTGAGTTCATGTTTTTTATTTGATTACGCTCTTTTAAATCGGTATACTTAGGTCAGTCACATTTAACAGAAATATCACCATGGTAAGGCTTAAGTTTAAGAGAAAATCAAAAGATTGTATTTATATTTGCTCTGTCATTTCTCTGTATTCTTTTCCTTGCCTTCTGTGGGTTACTTCAATGTATTTTTAGATTCAATTTTTATTTATCTGTAAGTATTTTTGAGTACATCTCTTTGAATAACCTTATTAGTCATTTACTCTAAGCATTTCATTATACATAATGTCACATTCTATTAATGTTAACATTGTGCCCATTTAAGTAAAATATAAAAACATTACTTCCCTTCTCTATTCTATTTTCAACTTCACTGATTCTTTCCTGTGTGCCCTCCATTCTGCTGTCTCACTTTCTTATTTTGGTTATTGTACTTTAAATTCTAAAATTTCCATTTGGTTTTTCTTTATATGTTATATTTCTTTGCTGAGATTTAAAAAATCTTTTGTTTAAAGGGTCTCTGTAATGGCTGGTTGAAGTCTTTTTATGAAGGATACTTTTAAAGTCTTTGTCAGATAATTTTAACATCTCTTTCATCTCAGTGTTGGCATCTATTGATGTCTTTTTCATTCAGTCTAAGTTCTTCCTGATTTTGGGTATAAGTGATTTTCCACTGAAACCTGAAGAATGTCATGTTAATAATTTAATTTTCATTTGCCTCATGACTAATACGATTGTGCATCTTTTAACATATTTACTAAAATTTGGATATTCACTTTGGGGAAGTATGTATTCAAGTTTCCTGCTATGTATTTTTAACATGAATGGATGTTGAGAATCTTCAAAACCTTTTTAGCACCTATTGAAATTATCTCACCCTTGTTTTTTTTTTTTCTCTTTATTCTGTAATGGGGTCATTTATATTGATTTTTAATGTATAATCATTATTGCATTTCTTCAATAAAACACTTATTTGTACCCAATTTTTCTTCAACAGATTGCTGGACTTAATTAGCTTTTTCAGTAGGATTAGTACCACTTTCTTTCAATGTAATGTCCTTTGTAATTATCTCAGTGTCATTAGCTTTGGATATTAAGAATATTCTGGGAATATTTGTCTTCTTTTTATATGTCATGATAATGTTTAAGTTTGGGGATATTTTTTATATTTTTAGGAGAATTCAATAGGAAGCCATCTAGATTTGAAGTTTTTACATGGTGAGATTTTTATTTATGATATAAATAAACTTCAGATGGTATAATGGAGATATTTTTATTTTCCACTTTTGTGAATATCATTCCCCCTAATTTTTTCAGTAAAACTTTTCAAGCATAAAGAAAAGTTAAAAGTCTTGTACAGTGAGTACCTACATAGCCACTACTTGGACTAATATTTTGCTGTTTGCTTCCTCACATATTCCAAGTACTCATCCTGCATGCATCCCTCAAACTATCTTATTTTTTTATTCATTTCAAAGTAAGTTGCACATGCTGCAGCCCTAAAAATTTCAACACTAACAATGTTAACTATTTTGATATCTGTTTATAATTTTTAAGTAAAAGTCACATAAACTTAAAAGCACAGGTCTTTAGTATACATGCAATAATTTTGGTATACATCTGTAACAACCCCCTCTAAATATATATATATTATGATCATCCTGAAAGTTCTTTCATGCTAGTCTACACCCCAGAGGAAATGAGTTTCTTGATTTTTTCCCTATATTTGTTTTGTCTCTTCTAAAATGACTCATAAATGGAGTTATGCAGGTTGTGATCATTTGTGTGATGCCTTTTTTCCTACATGTTTAATATTCATCTATGGCTTTACATGCAACAATAATCCATCACTTTTTATCACCAAGTAGTTTCCTATTGTATGAATATGCCTCAGTTTGTTATATATTGTCCTGTTGGTTAAAAAAAGAATAAACTAATTTCTTTCCACTTTAAGTTATTTTAAATAAAACTGATTTGAATGATTTTGTCTTGTAGTCTACTATATCTGATATCATTAAGCCACTATACTCATCTTATGCTTAAAGTTTGTCCAGGCATAGAGACTCTTCCAGATTCTGTCTATTGTTAGTTGCTCTCCAGTGTATTCACATAGCTGACTTTTACATTTTACTCAAAGTTTATATGTGTTGGTTGCAGGAGAACTGTTCCAAAGGCAATGTCCAGGCCATTATTGGAGTCAATAAAATCATATGTGGAAGAATGAGTAAATAGCATATGTCATCTAGTTACAAATCTATTGGAACAAAATGTTTATAATGTCTTCTTATTATGAGTATAAAATATATGGTAATAAACCCTTTTAGATTTTGATACTTATTATCATGTGTTTCTACCTTTTAATAAATTTATCTGCTTTGTCAGCAGTTAATTGGTTTAATTTTTTCAGAGAGGCAATTTTTGTTTTTTGCCTCTTTACAGTACATTTATTATTTCATTAATTTCTCCTTCTTTCTTTTCTCATATTCATCCTATTCCTTTTTTATTTCTATTTTTTAAATATATTTATCATTTATTAGTTGGCATTATTCTTTTAATATATATGTGTTTGTGGATAACAGTTCCCTCTAATTACTATAAATATCCTATGTACATCAAAAACATGCAATTGTTAGCTTCAGTGTTCTATTATATAAATTAGTTAATCTTTTTATCTTAGCTTTTCTTTTTTACGACTTCTATCAGTTATAGAAATTAGTGAAATAAAGAATTATGATTGTATATGTGACTATTTCTCTTCTGTCAATGTTTGTTTGGTTTTGATCAGTGTTTGCATAGTATGTCATTTTCTAGTTTTATTTTCAACTTTTCTGACTGTTTATATGCTCTGTGTCCCTTTTAAGGAACATATAAATTACCATTTAAAGCTTTGTTTTTCAGTCTGAAATATTTTAATTGCAATGTTTAGTCTATTTATATTTAGTGTAATTATTAATATGCTTTGGTGTGACATTTTATTATTTTATTTTTTATCCCAAGAGCTCCACATACCTTTTTCTCATTGTGTGCTTTCTTTGGGTTATTTGAATAGTTTCAACATTTATTTTACCTTTTAAAATTTCTTAAGTATTCATTATCTTCCTATTCTTATAATGGTTATTATAGAAATTAAAATTTCATGAGTGGCTAATTAATGTCTAACATCAATCAATACTTTCAATGTTCCTTCACTCAAAACATTTAGAATGACTTGACTGCGCTCATATATTTTTTTTTTTGCGCTATTATTTTGTGCCTTTCATTTCTACATACACTTTAAAACCTATAAACTACCATTATCCTTTGTATTTATCCCACTGAGAGATTAAAGTATACCTTGAATTGGTGACTTTAAATCTTTCAACAGTTGTGGCCATAATCACTTAAAATAGTGTGTCATTTGTTCAGTTGGAACCCTCAAAGCTTGTCCATACTTTTTATGTACAAACAGAAAATAGGATTTATGGTAATTAGTGAGGCCAAGGGTAGGCGGGGTTTGAGTAAGTCCTTTCACTTAAAGAAGTCAGTTTGTATTGAGTTTGTTCAAAGCAAGGCCTCTGGAGTATCAGATTCTGAGATATTTAAAGGGATAGCCAGTGCAGGTAAGTTAAGAATCAAGTATATAAGGTATCCAATGTAACTAAGATATCCTCTAAGTTGTTTTTTAGTAATCAGCTAATAAAAGTTGTAACTAGCATTTGAACTTAAAGGGGCAAATAGCTTTCTATTTTATATGACATCATAACTTAGATCAAGGTTCAATAAACTTTTTTTTTTTTTTTTTTGCTCTAAATGGTCAGGCAGTAAATATTTTGGCTCAGCTGGCTACCTGTTCTCTGTCACAACTACTCAAATCTGTCATAGTGCAAAAACAACCATATAAAATACATAAATGAATGCTCATAGTTGTGTTCCAATAAGTTTTTACAAAAATAGCTAACAGACTGATTTGGGCCCACAAGACAGGTGATAAATGCTTGCTGGAGATCTACAGATATGATGAAACATAATCTTTTAATACCATCCTTTTGTACTGGAAATTTGGTCAATTTTATTAAGGGTATAGCTAGACTAACTGAGATTTTTATAATTTAATTCTCTTACATAGATCCCACTTCTGAATTATCTTTGGCCTGAGAATTTAGGGACAGATTCAGGGGCTAACATTGTTGGACATAAATCAGGTGGTGCGTTATCAATGTGCACAATCATTAAGTTATAGGCCAGGTATTATTCTCCTGAGAGTTCCAGAAAGAAGCCGACCTACACACTTTAATAGTAGTATCAAATTTACAAAATAGGTCTTGAACAGATTCTTGGAGTCGAATCAGTAAGAGGTGAAGTTTAGTGAGAGGATCCAGAAGGTGCCTTAGAAAGCAGGAAGTGGTTGAGGCAAAAGCATAGTTTGAGGGGTATTTGAAATTCCAACACTTGAAATCAGATTGTTACCCTAAGAAAAGAAGGATGGAATGGTAATGGGTTTGATGACAATCAAATAAAAAGAGAACTTTTTTTTTTTGGTAATTATGTGGACATTTCCTGCTTATATTAAGGACAATAATGATAAATACCATTCTGTCACACAAAGATTGACATTTGTCCTTTTGAATTCATTTATTTGTGCTAAAACAACATTTTTCCTTCTAGTGTTTCTTTTCTATAAAATATTGACAAGTGTCTTTGTTTAGACTTGTATAAAGATTCATTGTTCATGGGTTTTTCCAGGTGCTTAACTTAGAGGCTATTAATTTGGTCTGCAATTTTTCTTTTTCTGAGCGAAGTTTATAAAGTGTTTAGCAAGCTCTTATAATTCCAAATGGGTACTGTTTGCTTTCTAATCTTTGGTTTTCTAACTAAAGTTGTGACCTCAGGTTTAAGACCTTAACCAAAAATGTTAATAGGACAGTAAGAACAATTGTAATGTCTTCTCCCTGAGAGAGACTAGAATTTCTTTTTAAGGTGGCAATAATGACCTTGAAAGTCTAAGATGAAATTTTTTTCTATTTATAAGACTGAGATTTTTAAATATGCTTTATATTTTAGAAGTTTTATATTTATAAAAATATTGAGAATAAATAGTACAGTTCCCATATTATTGTATCCACTTTCCATGTCTGATATTACTATGGTATATTATAAATAAACCAATATTGATATATTATGATTAACTAAAATTCACACTTTATTAAGATTTTAATTTTTACCTAATGTATTCTTCTGTTCTGGAATCTTATTCAGAGTCCCCCATGTTTCTTTAGCCTCCTCTTTGTTATGATAATTTTTCGGACTTTCCTTGTTTTTTATTAACTTGGCAGTTTTGAAGTTTATTGGTCAATTATTTTGTAGAATGCCTCTCTGTTGGAATTCTCCTGACTTTTTTCTCACGATTAAATTGGGGTTATGGGTTTTGGTTTTTCACACAAGAAAAGTGTGATTTTCATCACATCTTTTAAGGACACGTATTATCAACATGGTTAATCACTGATGATGTTGACCTTAACTACATGAGATCATTTTTTGTCATGTTTCTCCACTCTAAAGTTACTTTCTTTCCCCCTTTCCAAACTGCAGGTTTTGGGAGGAAGTCACTTTGTGCATCCCACACTTAAGGAATGGGGAGTTATATTCCCCCTTATAAAGAACAAATAAATGATTTGGAAGTCTTTTCTATAAGAGACTCTTCTCTCCACCCAAATTTATTTATTTATTCAATCAGTTATTTATAGAAGTAGAGACCCATGGCTATTTATTTTATATATTGTGTTATAATGCAATTTTACTTTATTTTCTTGCTCAAATTATTCCAATTTTGGCCATTGGCAATTCTTTTAGTTCCCTCTTCATCATATCCCCCATCAAAGTATATATATGTGTGTCTTTTTAGTTATCTTCTATTCATTCTCTGGCAATACAAGAAGACCAAGACTCATTTTGTATATGTTCTGTCCAAGTATTAAAATCATCCATTTCTCCAGGGAGCTCTGTTTTTCATTTTTGTTTTAAATCAGAGACTTGTATAGGCACCAATATCTGAGAACTAGGACTGGATTCTTAACTAATCATTTTTAATAGGAAAGCCCTTGGGGAAATTATTAGTATATCGAAAGTTATACAAAAAACAAAACAAAACAAAACAAAAAAAACAATGAAGTCACTAATTGGTTAAATCTTGCCAGAGTTTCTAATGTTTAGTTATATTCACATTATACACTTATACCTATCAGGCGGACAACAAATCAGTTTCATTGAATGAGAAACCCATACACAAATGATAACAAACAATAGACACATAGTAGACAAGAGTCTTGGCACTATACACTACCTTATTCTTGAGTACCTTGGGTAGTCAAACAGATTCCAATCAAGAGGCTATGCCAAGGTCAAAAAAGATGGAGAGTAAAGGTGTAAGCATCACTTGAAGTAAAGAATAGGCATGTTCATCCTAAATACAAACTGCTTAACTTTCCATGCTCTGGGATTCTGAAAAGACAGACATTAAGAGGTCCTGTTGTGCTCTCTCTAGGAAGTGACATGGGCTAAGTATGACCTGAGTGGCAGCATCAAAAAAGGCAGAGGAAAACTAACCTGAGCACCATTAAGGAAAGCCTTTATTCAAAAATGCTATGACAGATTTGGTTTTGAAAGAGTGTTTTATCTTTAAGAAAAAGGGCAGAGTTTTTGTAGTGCTTTGCAGAGGAGTAAGTTGAAGTAGGTTTGGGGAATGGTTAGTCAAACATTTCTTGGAAGAGGGAGAGATTGTTCTTATAGTTTACCAGCTGATAGCTAGGCAATTTTGATCCAGCAAAAGTGGCACAATGAAGGTTATGTGTTAATGTTACGGGAGATCTGCCATAAGGTTTGGAAGGAACAGTTTTGGGAGCTGAGAACACAGTGGGAAATTTTCAATCAGAGTTTCTCATGCATATTATATTAAGCAACAGTAATCTTCAACTTAGAGTAAATACAAGTACTGTACCCTCCCGTATGTATTATTTTTATTAATTTTAATGTTTTAAGTAAATATGGAATGAAAACTGTATGAGAGGATTATGAACTTTTACTCTGTATCTTTCAGAATGACTCATTGTCCATGTTAGGTCCTGAATAAATATTTTTACAGAAAATAGTGATGCTGAGCACTAATATCTAAATGTTACCAGGCAAAATATCTTTGAGCAAAAAGGCTAATTGCTTACCTGGTTGTTAATTCTGTGTGATTTTCTTTTTTGCCTTATCAAGAGTTTTCATCTTGGAAAAAAACTGAGAGGAAAATTTGTCAGTCCCTGTGACTTTCCACAGAGAAAGTTGGAAGACTGGGTAGAAAAGTATGTTTCATTCAGGCTGCATGACCCTTATCTCACTGAGCTATACACTAGACATGGAATTGTTGCTTTTTTAAATGGATGATAAACTCCAGCCTCAAAAGTTTATGTAATTTTCTTATGCCTCTGCAGGAGCTAAGCCATAATTCCTGAGTTCATACCATGCATACAACCATCAGTCTCTGTGTTTACAGGCACACACAGCGGGCTTATTTGTTTATTTTTAGATGTAGTGCCCCTCTGAGTATGAATGTGTATAAACATGAATCAGAAAAAAAAGAGTATGACAGAATACTAGAGGGCAATATTTAATTTTGCTTTAAAAATGAGCTCTCACCTATTTCTCATGTGTTGAAAATGAAGCTTGTAATTTCCCCAAGGTGTGCAGTGGGAAATAGATAATATTGGGAAATTCATCAGCGGGCTTTTTTCCTATAATGAAAAATATAGACATGAAAAGATTGTTCCTGATAGCCATGGCAGCATTTAGGAAAATATGGAAAAGGGGCTTAATAGTAAACTGAACATAAACAAATATACCATTAAAAATTCAATACGTTCATTTCTCTTTCCGCTTCCAGTGTGACAGAAACATGGAAACATATATAACAAGTGAAACAAAGGGATAATGGCTGCATCCCTCCCTTCAACTCCTAGTATTGTGGGCTAAGTTTTAATTCTTAAATTTAAAAAAAGGCATAAAAGGCAAGAATAAAAAAATAAAGGCCATCAACAGTGACTTTTGGAAGAACTCTGATGAGATATGTTCTCCTCTGTGAGTGTCTTTATTTATTTAGTGGGAGACTTCTGTCTGGACACTAGGGCACTTGTTATTTACCATTACTTTCCACTGTGCCTCCTAACTTCAGTAGGGAGTAGCATCCAAACAATTAGAAAATAAATGAAATGAAATAATTAAAAATAGTAAGCAAATACAGGCAATTTCACTTTGAAAACTTAATAAAAAGATCAATTTCTATTTTCTTTAGTCTACTATGTAGCCACTTGCCAATATCTTTTTTCTTTGTCCTTAACTTCTTTAGCAAGAGTAATTTATACCTCATTGCCTTGTCTTTTTAATGTCCCTTTTTGCAGAGAATCTGGAATTCTTTTTATCCTTACAAATTTGAAATTGCTCTCTAATGATAACACATAATAATTAATTATGTGTAAAATAGAGAATCTGTAGCTTCATATGCTATGCATATATGTTCCATTTTACCATTCTTGCAGTGAATTCTGTGTTTCTATTTAAAAATAGTGAAAAAAATACACAGCAATATCAAAAGTTGAAGAGACTCAACATATTCTATCAGTTAATTCATTTTTCTTTCTCTCCTGCAAATAAATCTGTCATATGGCTAAATTATGGCTCAAATATTAGATGAGTCATTCCACATATTAATATTAGACAGATTCACTGAACTGGGAATTCAGAGCAAGAAGAGAGACAAAGCACAGACTGGAAGTTTGATGAACTAGACGGCAGTAGGTAAAGACATGGTGAAAGATGATTCAAATAAACACCTTTACTGCAGATGACTGGGATTCTAGAGTTCTAGCAAAATTGGATCAAACACACTGTGAAGCTATAAACTGCTATTTTAAAATAACTCTTGAAGACTGGAACATGGCTAATGGTCAGAAAGAAAACTCTAGACTAAATTTACAGATTAGGGCATTTGAAAACAAAATATCATTGGATAATTTTACATTTTCTTAAGAGTGAAGGACTCTGATAACTACCACAACTTTATGGGCATGAGACTTACTTTTGCCACTTTTATTCAGGATAGAAAAACTTCAGAAAATCAAAATTAAGACTAGACATTCATCTTGATCTCAGTATATCTTTGGATTCTCCCCTCCCTTATGGCATAATAATGACTTTAGAATATACAAAATAGACCACATGACTGTCCAAATATATATAGTAGCCTGATAATTATTTAATAATTTCAATATTAGTGAATTAACTTTAGTTTCCTCTTGCAATTAATAAAAAAAAAACAAATTCCTCTATATAACATTGACTCTGAATCCTTGATAGTCAGTTAAAGACATGGGAAGGGTATTTAATAAAAGTAAGTTCCTAAAAGGAATGTAAATTCTTCTTACCTTGTATTCATATCTTTTTGACTGATTGCATAATTAGGTCAAATTTGGAAGAGAAAATAGGTTTGAACGACTCTTGCTGCTGCTGCTGGTGGTGGTACTGACGCTAATGCTGCTATACATTGCAGCTCCCAAACAAAAGCCAAAGGCCCAGGACTAGAAAACTTCTCTAGCACTCAGGAAATTGGGCAGGTCAAATGCATGCAAATGATGTATTAGATAAAGGGTTAGTATCCAAAATCTATAAAGAATTGATCAAACTCAACACCCAAAAAATAAACAATCCAGTGTAGAAACGGGAAAAACACATGAATAGACACTTCTCCAAAGAAGACATCCAGAAAGCCAATTGACACATGAAAAAATGCTAAACATCACTCATCATCAAGGAAATACAAATCAAAACCACAATGAGATATCACCTCACACCTTTTGGAATAGCTAACATTAACAACTCAGGCAACAACAGATGTTGGCGAGGATTCAGAGAAAGAGGAACTCTTTTGCACTGCTGGTGGGAATGCAAACTTGTGCAGCCACTCCTGAAAACAGTATGGAAGTTCTTTGAAAAATTAAAAATAGAATGATCCTACAACCCAGCAATTGTATTACTAGGTATTTATCCAAAGGATACAAAAATTGTTTTGAAGGGACACATGCACCCCAATGTTTATAGCAGCATTATCAACAATAGCCAATATATGGAAAGAGTCCAAATGTCCACTGACTGATGGATGAAGAAGATGTGATACACACACACACACACACACACACACACACACACACACACACAATGGAATATTCCTTGGCAATCAAAAATAATGAAATCTTGCCATTTGCAACAACGTGGATGAAACTAGAGTGCATTATGCTAAGCAAAATAAGTCTGTCAGAGAAAGACAAATATCACATGATTTCACTCATGTGTGGAATTTAAGAAACAAAATAGATGAATATAGGAATGGAAGCAAGAAAATAAGATAAAAACAGAGAGGGAGGCAAATCATAAGAGAGTCTTAAATGCAGAAAACAAACTGAGGGTTGCTCGAGGGGTGTTGGGTGAGGAGATGGGCTAAATGGGTGATGGGCATGAATAACAGGAGGGCACTTGTGGGGAAGAGCACTGGGTGCTATATTTAAACGATGGATCACTAAATTCTATTCCTGAAAACATTATTACACTATATGGTAACTAACTTGGGTTTAAATTTTAAAAAATACACGGCTCAGTGAGAATTCATCATGGGCTTTTCTCCTTATTAATTATCCACACTGGAACCCTTGATTCACCCAAATATTATTTAACAATGTTCTATATGAGAATATTGAAGATGTCTGATGAATTCAGTGTTTGAACCATCAAAACACAACAGGAACGTCTGGGTGGCTCAGTCGGTTAAGTCTCCAACTCTTGATATCAACTCAAGTGGTGATCTCATGGTCATGGAATTGAGATCTGTGTCAAGCTCCACACTGGGCATGGAACCTGTTTAAGATTCTCTCCCTGTTTGGTGAGTAGTCAACATGGCAGAAAAGTAGGGGGACCCGAAGTTCTCTCAACCCTCAAACACAGCAGTACTGAGACCAGAAGCCTTGGAATTTCAGGAACCCAGGACTACAGAGTGACAGAAATGTCTCCAGGAATCCACAGGGACAAGGTGGAGAGCCATACTTGCATGATTTCAAACTGGGAGAGATAAAATGGGTGGTGTAAGAATGGAAGGGAGAGATCTCCTTCTGTGGAGAGACAAAAGGAAGAGAAAGAGAGGCTATGGAAGTGTAGGATTTTATTTTGTCAAGATAAAAACCATGGACCAGGGAATGGAAAAAATGGAGAATGAACCAATTTACAACTATGGGGTTTTCTTAGCCCTGTTTGAATGCCTGTGGAGGAGGGGAGCCAACCCCTGTTTGGTATCTAGCTCCCAGGCACAGTTGGAGAGAGCAATCCTCTCCCTTGAGTGCTGTGGGAAGAAGGCAAATACCCATTCCAAGGACAAAAGACCCTGCGGGCCGCCTGCTAGCCAGACGCCCTTTGTGACATTATCCTGGAGTGACAGTACACTGGAACTGGGGTGTGCCAAGCAGGATCCTTTAAGCCATAAGGGTTTGAATCCCAGCTGAGCACCAGAGAGACACTGCGGATGGTGGAGTGAGACATAGAAGCCCACTGGTACCTGCTGGGCACTGTGAAGATCCATAAGCCCTTAGTTAGCTGGGTGGAGTGGCACACTTCCACAGAACCAGGGCACACAGAGTGGGACCCTTTAAGACGTCGAGGTCTGAATCTCAGCCAAGCACCTGGGAGGCATGGGACACTGTGGAGCAGAACAAAACCGGCCTGCTTCGACCACACAGTACTGCAAGGATGGCCTGAATAGAGTGGTTTGGGACACCTGGCCTATGGAGGAGAGACTGGGATGTTGCCATTTTTCTCCCCATTACCAACAAGGTGGGGATTCAGGGAACAGACAGCAGGCCCACAGTGGAGGCTGGACCTGCCTACACCAAACCATGCCCCTCCATGCCTGGTAACTGCATATCTAACAGAGCAAGACTGATACTGATCAAACCAGACAATCTGTCTTTCAGACCAGGGTAGGAAACAGTTCCATGGCACCGTCAGATATCTGTCCAGTGATTTTGCATTCTCTGGTTTGATTTTTGGTCAATTCTTATTTTCTCTCTCTCTCTCTCTCTCTCTGTGTGTGTATTTTTTTTCTTTTCACCCCTTATTTTTTTCCCTTCTCTAGTCTGGTTATGTTGGTTATTGGTTTAACCAGACATTTTCCTTCTTTATTTTCCTCTTTCTGTCTCTGGATTAAGCCATATAATTTCTCTGATTCTCTGCCTCGTCTTTTTTTTATCTTTTCATTTTCCCTTCCCTGTCATTTCTCTCTTTGTATGGGATAAGGCCTCTTCCACCACCCCCACCCCATTAAAACATATAAGGGACAGAAAACTAGCCAATATTACAAAATGCAGAAATTATCTTCAAAATAAATTCCAGGAAGAAGTGACAACTAGAGAATTGCTCAAAACAGGTATAAAAAACATAACTGAGCAAGAATTTAGAATAATAGTCATAATATTAATGGCTGGGCTTGAAAAAATCATGGAAGATAGCAGAGAATCTATTGCTGAAGCGAACAAGGAAGTAAGAAATAGTTCTGATGAGTTAAGAAATACTATAAATGAGTTACAAAATGAACTAGATGCAGTGACAGCAAGGATGGAGGAGGCAGAGGGGAGATTAAGTGAATAAGAAGATAAAATTATGGATAATGATGAAGCTGAGAAAAAGAGAAATAAGAAAATACTAGACTATAAGGGATGAATTAGAGAACTAAGTAATTGAATGAAACATAATATCTGTATCGTAGGAGTTCTGGAAAATGAAGGGAGAAAGAAAGGGGCAGAAGGTTTACTTGAACAAATTACAGCTGAGAATTTCCCTAATCTGGGGAAGGAAGCAGACATCCAAATCCAGGAGGCATAGAGAACTTCCTTCAGATTAAACAAGAATAGGTCTTCTCCATGGCATATCATAGTGTAACAGGTTAAATACAAAGATAAAGAGAGAATTCTTAAAGCAGCTAGGGACAAACAGGACTTAACCTACAAGGTAGACACACAAGGATAGTAGTAGACCTGTGCACCGAAACTTGACAGTCCAGAAGGAAGTGGCAGGAAATATTCAATGTGCTGGATAGGAAAAATATGCAGCCAAGAACCCTTATCCATCAGGGTTGCCATTGAGAATAGGAGAGATAAAGGCTTTCCCCCAACAAAAACCGAAGGAGTTCATGACCACTAAACCAGCCCTGCAAGGAATCCTAAGGCGGGGGTGCTCTTTGAGTGAAACACTGCAAAGAATACAGAGGACCAGAGATATCACCACAAGCATGGAACCTTCAGATAACAAAATGACACTAAATCCGTATCTTTCAATAATAACTCTGAATGTAAATGGACTAAATGCTCCAATAAAAATACAGGGTCTCAGAATAGATAAAAAACAAGATCCATCTATATGCTGTCTACAAGAGACCCATTTTAGGCCTGAGGACACTTTCAGATTGAAAGTGAGGTGATGGAGAACCATCTGTCATGCTCCTGGAAGTCAAAAGAAAGCTGGTAACCATACTTATATCAGACAAAATAGATTTTAAGCTAAAGGCTGTAACAAGAGATGAAGAAAGGCATTTTATTATAATTCTTGGGTCTATCCATCAAGAAGAGCTAACAATTGTAAATGTTTATGCTCCCAACTTGGAGGAACACAAACACATAAATCAATTAACCACAAACATAAGCAATCTTATTGATAGGAATACTGTAATTGTAGGGGACTTTAATACTCCACTTATAGCAATGGCCAGATTATCTGGGCAAAAAGTCATAAAGAAACAATGGCCTTGAGTGACATACTGGACCAGATGGACTTAACAGATATATTCAGAACTTTTCATCCACAAGCAGCAGAGTACACATTCTTTTAGAGTGCTCATGGAACATTTTCTAAGATAGATCACATACTGGGTCACAAAACAGCCCTCAAAAAATATAAAAGAATTGAGATCATACCATGCATATTTTCAGATCACAACGCTATGAAACTTGAAGTCAACCACAAGAAAAAAAAATGAAAGCCTCCAAATACATGGTGGTTAAACAACATCCTACTAAAGAATGAATGTGTCAACCAGGCAATTAAAGAAGAAATTAAAACTTACATGGAAGCAAATGAAAATGAAAACATGACAGTCCAAACCCTTTGGGATGCAACAAAGGCAATCCTAGGAGGAAAATACATTGTGATCCAGGCTTATCTCAAGACACAAGAAAAATACCAAATATAAAATCTAACTGTACACCTGTTAGAAGCAGAACAGCAAAGAAATCCCAAAGCCAGCAGAAGAGAAATAATAAAGATTAGGTCAGAAATAAACAATAGAGAATCAAAAAATCCCGTAGAACAGATCAATGAATCTAATAGCTGATTTTTTGAAAGAATAAGCAAAATTGATAAACCCTAGCCAGACTTCTCAAAAAGAAAAGAGAGGACCCAAATACAAAAAATCACAAATGAAAGAAGAAAGATCACAACCAACACCACAGAAATACAAACAATTATTAGAGAATACTATGAACAATTATATGCCAACAAAATGGACAACCTCGAGGAAATGGACAAATTCCTAGATACCACCACACTACCAAAACTCAAATGGGAAGAAATAGAAAAATCGAACAGTCCCATAACCAGTGAAGAAATTTAATCAGTTATCAAAAATCTCCCAACAAATAAGAGGTCTGGGCCAGCTTCCCTGGGGAATTCTACTAGACATTTAAAGCAGAGTTAACACCTATCCTTCTCAAGCTGTTACAAAAAATAGAAACAGAAATAAAGCTTCCAGACTCATTCTATGAAGCCAGAATTACCTTGATTCCCAAACCAGATACAGACCCCACAAAAAAGGAGAATTACAAGGCCAATATCCCTGATGAACATGGATGCAAAAATTCTCAACAAGATACTATAAAATCAATTTCAATAGTCTATCAAAAGAATTATTCACCATGGTCAAGTGGGATTCATTCCTGGGCTGCAGGGCTAGTTCAATATCCACAAATCAATCAGTGTGATACATGATACATCACATTAATAGAAGAAAGGATAAAAACCATATGATCTTGTCAATAGATGCAGAAAAAGCTTTTGACAAAATATAGGATCCTTTCTTAATAAAAACCCTCAAGAATGTTGGGATAGAAGGAACATACATCAACATCATAAAAACCATATAGGAAAATCCCAAGCTAATATCATCCTCAATGGGAAAAAACAGAGAGCTTTCCCCCTAAGGTCATGAACATGACAGACATGTCCACTCTCACCATTGTTGTTTAACATAGGTTGGAAGTCCTAGCCTCAGCATTCAGACAACAAAATGAAATAAATGCATCCAAATTGTCAAAGAAGAAGTTAAACTTTCACTTTTTGCAGATGACAGTATACTCTACATGGAGAACCTGAAAGACTCCACTAAAAAGCTGCTAGAACTGATACATGAATTCAGCAAAGTCACAGGATACAAAATCAATGTACAGAAATCAGTTGCATTTCTATACACCGATAATGAAGCAACAGAAGGAGAAATCAAGAAATCAATCTCATTTACAATTGCACCAAAACCCATAAAATACTTAGGAATAAACCTAACCAAAGATCTAAAATATCTGTATGCCAAAAATTATAGAAAACTTATGAAGGAAATTGAAGAAGACACAAAGAAATGGAAAAACATTCCATGCTCATGGATCAGAAGAACAAATATTGTTAAGATGTCAATACTACCCAAAGCAATCTACACATTCAATGAAATCCCAATCAAAATTCCACCAGCATTCTTCTCAAAGGTAGGAGCAAACAATCCTAAAATTTGTGTAGAACCACACAAGATCCCAAATAGCCAATGTAATATTGAAAAAGAAAATCAAAAATGGAGGCATCATAATCCTGGGTTTAGGATCTATTGCAAGGCTATAATCATCAAGCCAGTATGGTACT
Organism: Panthera leo; assembly: GCF_018350215.1. Taxonomy (NCBI): domain Eukaryota; kingdom Metazoa; phylum Chordata; class Mammalia; order Carnivora; family Felidae; genus Panthera; species Panthera leo. The sequence continues at coordinate 166,571,264 of NC_056679.1, read as the reverse complement.
CACACAAGAACAGACACAAAGACCAGTGGAATAGAATAGACAACCCGGAATTGGACTCACAGATGTATAACTAACTAATCTTTGACAAAGAAGGAAAAAATATTCAATGGAAAAAAAAAACAGTATCTTTAGCAAATGGTGCTGGGAGAACTGGATAGCAACATGCAGAAGAATGAACTTGGACCACTTTCTTACACCACACACAAAAATAAATTCCAAACAGATGAAAGGCCTAAATGTGAGACAGGAAACCAACAAAACCCCAAAGGAGAAAATAGGCAACTACTTCTTTGACCTCAGCAGCAGCAATTACTTGCTCTACAGGTCTCCAAAGGCCAGGAAAATAAAAGCAAAAATGAACTATTGGGATCTCACCTCATCAAGATAAAAAGCTTCTGCACTGCAAAGGAAACAATTAACAAAACTAAAAGGCAACCGATGGAATGTAGGAAAATATTTGCAAATGACATATTGGATAAAGAGTTAGTATCCAAAATCTATAGAGAATTTACCAAACTCCACACCCAAAAAAAACCCCAAATAATCCAGTGAAGAAATGGGCAGAAGACATGAATAGATACTTTTCCAAAGAAGACAACCAGGTGGCCAACAGATTCATGACAGGATGCTCAACGTCACTCATCATCCGGGAACTACAAATCAAAGCCACAGTGAGGTACCACCTCACACCAGTCAGAATGGCTAAAATGAACAATTCAGGAAACAATGGATTTTGGCAAGGATGTGGAGAAATGGGAATCCTCTTGCACTGTTGGTGGGAATGCAAACGGGTGCAGCCGCTCTGGTAAACAGTGTGAAGTTTCCTCAAAAAATTAAAAATAAAACTACCCTACGACCCAGCAAGGGTGCTACTAGGAATTTATCCAAAGGATATAGAAATGCTGGTTCATAGGGGCGCTTGTACCCCTATGTTTATAGCAGTGCTTTCGACAATAGCCTAATTAGAGAAAGAGCCCAAATGTCCATCAACTGATGAATGAAGATGTGGTTTATATGTACAATGGAAGACTATTTGGCAATAAGAAATAATGAAATCCTGCCATTTACAACAATGTGGATGGAATGGAGGGTATTATGCTAAGTGAAATAAATCAGTTAGAGAAAGGCAGATATCATATATTTTTACTCATATGTGGAAATTGAGAAACTTAAAAGAAGACCATGGGAGAAAGGGAAGGGGAGAATAGTTTCAAACAGAGAGAGAGTCAAACCATAGAGACTCTTAAATATAGAGAACAAACTGAGGGTTAATTGGGGGGGGGGTTGGGGAGGGGGGAAATGGATGATGGACATTGAGTAGGGCACTTGTTGGGATGAGCACTGGGTATTGTTATATAAGTGATGAATCACATGAATCTACCCCCAAACCAAGAGCATACTGTATTTATACTGTATATAACACTGTATGTTAGCTAACTTGAAATTTTATATATATAAATATATATATAAATATATAAATATATATATATATATATATATATATATATATATATATATATATATATGAGTTGGAGGCTTAACGGACTGAGCCACCTAGGCGCCCTTGCTCTTCCTTCTAATAAATTCAGCAAATTATTCAGCAAAATCTAATAAATTCATCAAAATCTGTCATTTTGATCTCAAAAAAATATAAAAAAAGATTCTCCCCCCTCTTTCTGCCTCTCCTATGCTTGTGCTCTCACTTTCTCAAAAATATAAATAAACATTAAAAAAAACACAACAAAAATCTGATTATCAAAACTCAACCTGAGGAGTACCTGTGTATCTCAGTAGATTAAGGATACAACTTCAGTTCAGGTCATGAACCCGCTGCTCATTGGTTTGATTCCCGCAGCTCAGAGCCTAGAGCCTGCTTCAGATTCTGTGTCTCCCTCTCTCTGCCCCTCTCCTGCTCACACTCTGTCTCTCTCTCTCTCTCTCTCTCTCTCTCTCAAAAATAAATAAACATTAAAAAAAAAGCTCAACCTGATAATAGATGAACTCAATACATGTATGTAAGGAACAGGGATAGACGTGACATAACCTGGTTTTGTTAGGAAATTTATAATTTAAATAAATTTTTTCATAAATTTTGGTAATTTAAATAAATAGCTGGTTTGGGAAATAAATCTTCATTGTTGCAACTGAAGAGAGAATATACATGCAATGGTTGACAGATTTTTTTTTCCAAAGCTATTTTCTTTCCACGGGATATTTGGATATAATAAAAGAATGTCTGAATTCAATCAATGATAGCAACTTGATGAAAGGTGATTTCAGTAAATAGTGAGCCCCTACCTAAATCCAAAATGAAGATCATTCAACATAAGCATTTCTGAGGCACTCAGTTTCATTTCCTTCCTGGCAAAGATGGAGCTGGTACTCCTTTTGCTATTTTTGACAGCATAATTTTGTGTCATAACGTTTCAGATCACTTGGTTATAACAACACAAGACCAGAAATAACTTAATTGTGAGTGAAGATATATTTGCTGCTATCTTATAAAAAATCTTATCTCTCGATACTAAAACAAGAGTATTATATTGGTAACACAATTTTACCTACTTTGGATATTTTTAAAAATTTATATTATAAAAGAAAATATGTTAAAAGAGTACAAAAGGAAATACATTAAAATTTGAGTCTCATGGGAGTTCTACTTCCCATAGGTATACACACTCTGGATACATATATGTGTGTGTTTATTTTTTCACATAATTATGTGAATAGGCAATTAACTAATGGAAAAAGAAACAGAGATAGCTTCTGACACATAAAAACATATCTCTTTCCCAATATACGAAATAATCAAATATTTTTGCCTATCAAATTAGAAACTACATATCAAATTTGATAATAGAAGTTAGCAAGAAGGTAGGGAAGCAGAAACTCTCATATGCTATTGTAAGAATCAATAACTCAGAACTACTAGTTATCATTTTGAATACATGCAATTTAACCAATTTTTGTTTTATTTTTATTTTTCTTATTGGCTTACATATGACATTTATACAAAATAACAATCTTTTTTTTCAATATATGAAGTTTATTGTCAAATTGGTTTCCATACAACACCCAGTGCTCATCCCAGAAGGTGCCCTCCTCAATACCCATCACCCACCTTCCCCTCCCTCCCACCCCCCATCAACCCTCAGTTTGTTCTGTTTTTAAGAGTCTCTTATGCTTTGGCTCTCTTCCACTCTAACCTCTTTTTTTTTCCTTCCCCTCCCCCATGGGTTTCTGTTGAGTTTCTCAGGATCCACATAAGAGTGAAACCATATGGTAGCCAAATTATGGAAAGAGCCTAAATGTCCATCAACTGATGAATGGATAAAAAAAATGTGGTTTATATACACAATGGAGTACTACATGGCAATGAGAAAGAATGAAATATGGCCCTTTGTAGCAACATGGATGGAACTGGAGAGTGTTATGCTAAGTGAAATAAGCCATACAGACAAAATAACAATCTTTTTGCAGGTTTCTGGGTTTCAGTTTTTTCCAGTTTATGATTTGTCTTTTGACGACTCCTTTAGTATTGATTGTGTGTAAAGTTCAAAATTGCATCACTTTATGCTATCAAATTAGTTAGTTCTTATGGTCTTGTTAGTGTTTGTCTTACTTTAAGTTTTTCTTTACACAAATCATAAAAAAAGAAAGGCTTACTCTTATTTTTGTTATTTTACATCTGTTTTTGTGTACTGATTTGTTTCCAAATTTCACTGCCAAATGTTAATCATAAATTAGAGAGACTTATGTAATAGTCTTAAATGAATTTTACAAGTATTAATGTTTTGCTGTATGGGTTAATTTTGTGTTTGATTAAATATTTTAAGTTAAAAATCTCACCACATTTCAGCTATCTACTTTACCCAAACACTTCAGCATACATACCTGGAAAAAATATGCATGGTTATTGATCTATAAGAATTTCAACCTTTCAGGTATAAATTATGTATTAAATAAATTATTGAAACTGGTCCTGATAAGGTTTCTACAAGAAAAATTAAAAGAAACCCACTTTTAACAAAGTATGCTGAAGGTGAGTTCTTTGAAATCAAAGCCATTAAACCATCACATACTATTATTTTCTAACCTAGTTTAACAATAATTGTTGTACTATGTATTTTGAAAGATTAATGATTTTGAGAGGTTAATTGTTTTGAGACATTAACCATTTTGCAATGTTCAGATCCAGCCTAGTTAATCAATGGTTTTGTATGGTAAACGAAATAACTTCTACGGCCATCCTGGCTACACTTGCCTCTTTTTCATTAAGTATACTACATTAACGGGAGACCTAAAAATTATCGACATATATCCTCATCATATTGTCATGAGCAGCTGAATTCATAATAATCAATGGAAATAATTGAAGACCCCATCATCACAGAAACATTATTCAACTATGAAATTGAAAGAATACCTGTCCGGTTTGCAATGTAGTATTGATAAAGAATTTTTTTAGATTTCTGAAAAACAATTACAATTGTTAATCTTAATATGGCCTAAAAATAGAATTCAGATATATTAACTTTGGAGGTACTGACTGAATCCTTTTTCTTTCTCCCTCCTGACTTCAGATTCATACACATGTATACTTTTTTGAAACTCATTTTAGGGACAATTTTCATTTATTTTAAGCCACATTTATGATACAGTAAAATGGTGGCATAATGTGCACTGGTAAATAGAGAAAATCAGACTCATTGCTTTAACCCAAATGCTTTATATTCTCTTTTCTCATTGTGTCAATAATCTTTCCATTCAATCTTTATTCAGAATTGAGAGCTCTGGAGATATTTTAAAATTATTTTTCCATGGAACTTGTAAGGTTGTCATTTTTCTACTATAAAAAAACACAACCTTCAATGTATAACTAATTTTTAATCTTTGATCATTTTCATTATACTCACTCTTACGTATTCACAAATATATTTTTACTAAAGAAAGGGGTGAAAAGATAAAATTGCAAAGTACAACAAAAATATTTATGAAACATGTAAAACAGAAAGTAAATTATTCACATATCACATGTTAAAAAAGAGACAAATCATGTTAGGCTTAAAGCAAAATGATGATGTCTTTCCATGACAGGGATTTTATATCTAATTCAAAACAAATGGGAAGAAAGGACCATTGACTGATAATGGTAAATATCATAAAAAGAGACATTTTGATGTCACTTTACCCTTCATTCATTGAAAAGGATAGATCATGGTTTGTGATGTCAAAGAATGACAAGAAGATAGAAAAATGAAAAGAATAATAACTGAACAATATCTTATTCTTAAAAGATGTCAATTATGCCACTTATACCCTGTCTAAATATTGTATTTTTTTACTTCAAACTATTTTTAAATTGTGTTTACTTCAATGACAAAAACAGTGAAATAATATTATTGTCAATGTGATTTCAGCAAACTCTTTGTCTGCCTAATTTGTAAGTATTTGAATCTAACTTGGACTTCAGAAAATTTCTCCTGCGATCTATCAATATGGTATCAAAAGTAATTTAGTTTAGACAGTTCCATTAAGTTTGGTAAGAAATTTATATTAGGACTAGAATGTAATATTTAGTTACAATGTCTCAAATCTTTGAGACAAATGCCCTAAACATATGTGCACACCTTCTTCTGGATTTAGGAGCAAGAAATAGTTGAATCCTAGGTTATCTTTCCAAAAAAATATTTTAACATAAGAATCCTTCTAAAAATATATTGTTAGAGTACCAGTTCTGTGACATTAGAAACTAGTATACTACTATAACACATAATATTATGGTAAAAAATACTTGGAGGACAATTTAAACTGGTATCCTTATTATACAACTTCTCAGAACCCTTAATATTATGATACCTACTTTGAATTTGTCAACAGAGCAATAGAGAGTAGTAATACATTCCAAACATATTGACCACATTTGCTTCAGGAATAACCTGGCAGAAATATTTTATAGCACAAATTTTGGCAGACACTGAGATGTTTTGTTGAATTATTTTTGGAAATGTAAGGTAATTTTTTTAAAATAAGAAGGACTATATCCCCATATATTTGAAATTCACAAGTGTGTATGGATAGGGTCCCATAAGAGTGCCTAGCGTAACTGAGTACTCAATAGGAGGCAGATTTATTTTTCTAATCTTTATCTTATTATTGTGTGTGTAGGTTTGAGCAAGTTGAAGCCATTCTTAAAAATCCTAACACACTATGAAAATAGCTGACATAATGTAACGAACTTCTGAGAATCTCAGATAAACAGTGTTAATCAGAGATCCTTCTTAGGAAGCGTGAGTGAACTTTCATAGTCACTGATTTTCTAGTGTCAGTATATGTTGACATTACCTTATTGAACTGTGGCAACAAATCATGTATTTATTTTTTAATGCAGGTATTTGGTAGTGTTTTTTAATTATTTCTACTCAACAGCACATTTGCAAAGTACCACTCAAGAAAATAAATGAGAGGTGGTGAGTAAAAATCAATCCTATGTCCATGTCTTAAGGCCCATCTGGCTGTTCAGTGGTTCTCAAAGTTGAATGAACATAATGATTCCCTGGGGTCATTTTAGGAACACAGCTTCCTAAGCCTCACCTTTCCCAGAGATTCTGATCGGGTAGGTCTGAGATTAGTCCATGTAACTGATTTTTTTCCAAATTCCCCAGGCCATTATAAAACCTCTGATCCAGGGACCATACTTTGTCAGATATTAGGTTAGAAGGATCTCACAGAGTTGACTGATCACTTTTTTCTTCTACTGAGAATGGCTACATTCTATTTGTTTATTTATTTATTTTTTAAAATCCGTGTTGGTATTATTATTATTTCACAAGGAAGATTCATCAAAGAGAAAAGTGCAACTTTGTCTAGAAATAGAAAACAGCTTATATTTTAATCATATCAGAGTTTTACTAAAAAGAAATACAATGTATCATCCATGCATCACATTATTTACTGATGACCAATATACTGAAACATTATAGGCAAAAAAACGGATGTTCTTTTTCCCCTCAACTATGCTTCTCAAGAAAATAGAACTTGGAAGGGTTGAGACGTATTCCTAAAAAGCCAGACTGCAGTCTACTTTCTCATTTATTCATTCACAAACATTTACTCAACAGCTATTAGACATTAGGCACTTGCTTCATACAGATAAGACCCCTCTACCTTCAAGGTACTTCCAATATTCAGATACTCTGATATTTGATGAGTGAGCTGGATGGTGAGCAATGACATTTCTCTGTGAGGAATAGACATTTACCAAACGCAACTATATTTGCCTATATAGCCATTTTGATCTCTAAGCTTTTAATAAATTATTTAGGTGTTTATTCTTAGAGAAGTATTAGTAACGTTTTAAGATTGTTCTCTACCTTACAGCTCTTCCACATTAGTGACCATTTTAGTTCTCCTTGGTGATGTGGAAGCCCGCCTTAAAGGCATCAAAGGGCCCTTTTCTCCAAATAAGCAATAAAGGCAAACCTTGATTTCACCAAGTGATTATGTCATATTACTTGCCCTTCACTATGTCAGTGTAGTCCCAATCTTTGTGTTTTGAATTAAAAAGTTGGTATTTAAAAGAGAGCTATTAACTTCCAAGGAATAGAAAATTCCATGGATAACAGAATGTTATAACCATTACAATCTCACTTTGTCAGCAGTACAAATTAAATTCCCACATCTTAACATTTTATATATTCACTGTTATTTAAAGGATGATGGACATAAAGGTCCAGAAAGACACAATAGAAACTATTTTAATATTCTCAGCATACATTGGTGTAATGGTTCAACAGTGAGCTTGTGTTATTTGTGAAGATTTTTCTCTCACCTTCATAGGTATACGCAGAAGCAAACATTTAAGCAATTATGAATTACAACTTTGAATTAAAGCTTTTAAAAACATCTATGTATACATATGTGTATGTGTACACTTAAATACACACATATACACACATACATATGTATATGTGCATATGCATGTGTATTTGTAAACTCTTAGAATTTATGCATATAAGATGTTTTTCTTCATCCATTAACTATTCATCACAGTATCATTATTTACTCTAGGTAAGGAAATCTACAAGAAAAATGGCAGCAATGAGAAATATCACTTACTTGATTAGAGTCATTCAATTCTTTTTTAGGGATACATTGCAAATAACTGCAGCAACCAAACAAGATTTCTAATCTTTGTGTTATAAAAAGGCTTTATGAGTTTCCTAATTTACTGTCCAATAACACACAGAGTTTCTATAGCAACTGTGTAAGAAAACATAGCACTTGTGTTATAGCACTTGAAAAAGGAGAAATGCTCCATGGACACTCAAATACATTTTAAAAATTAGATAACCTGTCCTAGTAGCATACTATGTTATATGTACAAATAGAACTTCACATTGTCTTTACTGGAGGATGATTATATGTATACCATTATGTTTATGTATTTGCAAGTCCATTTTCAAAGAAGTTAGCTAAATATGGAATTTGTACTTTATGGTAAATTATATTCATTACTAAATAAATGATTGCTGTTCTTCAAGTCTCTTTAGAAGGCAAGATTATTTTACTTATTTGTTTGTTTTTTAAAGAAAATTTTAGAGTTTCAGATTAACAAAAAAATTGAGAAGATAGAGTGTTCCCATATACCCCTTGACCTGCCACCTGCATAGTTTCTTCCATTATTGATATCCCCTAATAGGATGACACTTTATTAATTTTTAAATATTTATCTTGCTCTCTGAGGTTTTTTTTAAGGTTTATGTATTTTGAGAGAGAGTGAACATGCTCAGGAAGGGCAAAGTGAGAGGGAGAGAGAGAATCCCAAGGAGGCTCCGTGTTTATAGTGCAGAGCCTGACGCGAGGCATAATTCCAGGAACTGTGAGATCATGACCTGAGCCAATATCAAGAGTCAGACGCTTAACCAGCTGAACCACCCAGGCTATTTTTCTATTTTTCTATTTTTCTCCATGGATGAAACTTCATTGACATAACCACCCAAAGTCCATAATTTACATTACAATCTGCTCTTGGTGTTGTACATTCTGTGGGTTTGGACAAATGTTTAATGGCCACATCCATCATGATAATACCATGCAGAGTATTTTCACTGTCCTAAAAATTCTCTATGCTCAGTCTAATTCATCCCTTCTGTCAAATCCTGACAACCATGAATATTTTCACTGATCCCACTTTTGCCTTTCCAGAATGTCACATAGTTGGAATCATACATGTATCATATTCACACTGGCTTATTTTACTTAGTAACATGTGTTTCCTCCATGTATTTTCATGGACTGATAGCTCATATCTTTTTCAACTCTAAAAAATATTCCATTTTCTGCATGTACCACAGTTTATATACCCATTCTCCTAGTGAAAGACATCTTGGTTGCTTCCTAGCTTTGGTGGTTACAAATAAACGTGTGAACAATACTTATCTTCAGGTTTTTTGTGGACATAAGTTTTCAACTCCTTTGGATAAATATGAAGGAGTACAATTGCTGACTCCTACGGTAAGAGTATGCTTAATTTTGTAAGAAACTGCCAAAATGTTTTCCAGAATGGCTGTATCATTTTGCCATATCTGTGATAAATGAGAGTTCCTGTTGCTCCACATTCTCATCAACATTTGTTGTTGTCAGTGTTCTATATTTTGGCCACTCTAATAGGTACATAGTGGTATTGCATTATTGTTTTAATTTTCATTTCCCTAATAACCTATGATGTGGTGCACCTTCACCTATACTTGTTTGTCATCTGTGTATCTTCCTTGGTGAGAGGTTTATTATAGTTTTTGTGTTATTTACTAATCTGGTTTTTTGTTGTTGCTGTTGTTGTTTTTCACTGTTGAGTTTTACAAGTCCTTTGTGTATTTTGGATAATAGTCCTTTATCAGATGTGCTTTTTGAAAATATTTTATCCCAGTCTGTGGTTTGTCTTCTTCATCTTGTCAATTATTTCTTTCATGGATTGTGCCTCTGGTGTTGCATCTAGAAAGTCATCACCATATCCAAGGTCATCTAGGTTTTCTCCTATGTTATTTTCTATGTGTTTTATAGTTTGCCTTTTAACTTTAGGTTTGTAAGCCATGTTCAGTTAATTCTTGGTATAATTTATTTTTATTTCACTTCACAAAAGTATTGGTCTGCAACATACTGAAAATTTATTTAAAAAACAACAGTAACAATTTATCCTTTCACTCTAGATAGTTTGAAAGTAATACCACTTGGCCTTTATCCATTTTTCTCCTGCTTTCTATACAATTTCCTGTTATTTCAGCCATCTGTGAGACTTTGTAAATTCCTCTATTCATTGTAATCACTGTCACTGTTGTCTCATTGCCTATTGCATGTCTTTTGATGCCTCTATATGGTTATTTTCACAATGCCATCACTACACACGCTAACAACTTCTGATTGAGGAATGGAGATCTCTTTGCCTTTTAAAAAAATTTATTTATTTTGAGACAGACAGAGAGGGAGTGATAGTAGGGGAGGGGCAGAGAGGGAAACAGAATCAGAAGCAGGATCTGTGCTGACAAGCAGAGAGTCCAATGCATGGCTCAATCTCATAAACCATGAGATCATGACCTGAGCCAAAAGCAAACACTTACCCCACTGAGCCAACCAGGTGCCCTGAGATCTGTTTGATGACTGAAAGGTAAAGTTTTATTGTGCACTCAAATATTCCTCACAGGTTTTTAGTCCGTCAACCATTCTTACATTTCTTTCTGTTGTCTCCTTCTCTTCTACTCAGATTGGTATGCATGAAGGGAGATAAGCTACTTACTGAAGTGTTTTCCTCATGTTGTACATGCTGTTTTAGCTCCCAAACTCTTCTCTCTTTCCTGGTTTATCTTCAGTGTCTTGCACTATCCTTGATCAACTCAATTTTATAAACACAGTAGTGAATATTTTTGTTAAAAAAGCAATTTCAACCATTTGAAATACCATGTGTATTGCTATGTGTATTGAATACTATTTTGAAAATTAAAAGCCGTATTTATCAGAAATACATGTCTATGTTTTTATTGAAAAAATATGAGGCTTCTTAAAGCTTCAATTTATACTAAAGTTTAATGTAAGGGCAACAATACTTTCATATTTTGTGTTTTAAATAATTTGGCATCATCACAAATGAACTAAAACAACAACTACAACATAAGTGTATACTGAAGATTACACACATCTGCTGACCTTTCCAATTTTGCAGATCAGACTCCACACTCTAACGAACTCTATATTCCTGAATATTCACTAATAAGGTAAAGGAAGAGAAGTCTACCATTTGTCAATATTTCAGAAGTGTGAGACACAGAGATTTATATGATTAAGCATTATGTCAGATTTTAATTACAAAATACCTCCTCAAATACATTTATGTGCATCTTGCAATAACTATTTCACAAACTGTAAAAAATTACAGGCAACATATAGATCTTAAAATATACCTGTGTCAATAGAGTAACTTTTCAAGCAAAGGCATTGGGTCATCCAGGACTCTAGGGTAAAGAATTGGAACCTGACAGACTGTTAGGCTGTTAGAATTGTTACCACTGCCAGCCATCATTTCTATATATTTGATGGTGCTTTAATGACTAATTGATACCACTGAGCTTCTCAGCCATACTCACACACACAGATAATATATTTTTTCATGGTATCACCTTAAAAATAAACAATGTTAGCATATAGTTGAAAACATTATTAGGGGTTGCTTTGTGAGCCAACAAAATTATTAAAAACTTCAGTGAGTTTTTGTGATGGTGTCTGCTTAAGCAGTCTCTATTCTGGAAGTAATTTCTCTTCTTTTACTGAGGAGTTGCTATCTAAGTCATACTGAGTAGTACTATTAGATTTCTGCACCTGGACATCTCTCTTTCCGATCAAACTACTCATCTTTAGGGACATGGAAATGTTCAATGTGCCAATTGAACCAAGCAAAAACCATTACTAAAAATTTGATCCTGTGTTACTGTGAGAAAAACTCTTGCTTCCTGATTTTATCATACAGAACATTTTCATTCTATAACCTAATAAAATGAACTGAAATTGAACTACCTAAATCAACTTTGAATTAATACATGCTATCAATTTTTGATCAGGTATAACTCACAGTGGGAGGAAGGTCAAATCCCTTGTCAGGCAATAGTCTTGAAACCCCAGTAAGCACCTCATAAATTCTCATCCAGCCCTACTTTTGGATTATACTCAGAACACTGAAAATATTTACACCTGGGTTGGCAAATTCCCTCTTATGTTATTTTCATTCACTCAATAGGTAATTTTAAATTCTTTTTCAATTTTTGAGAAATGTTTGTTTTTCCTGGAAAACAGAAGAAAATCTTTTTTCTTCTTGGTTCTATTTTTTTTCCTATTCTTTATTCCATGGCTTCAAGGAACTTGAAGGAAGTTCTTAAGGAACTGAGATATTAAAGTTACAGGTTAAAAAAAATACCCCTAATGTAGAGACCATTAAGTAAAACTGATCAAGTTCTATGTCTTCTCCTGATCTTTGATTTTGCCCATTGAGATTTCTTTGTTGCAATTCACCTCCCAAATAACATATCTATATCTATCTACACATATATATGTATCTAGATAGTTTTCAGTAAATTTACTCATCATTGTACTTACAGGAGTTTCAACAAAAAGTATAAATATACTTAATCATGAAAACTGTGTGACAGCACAGTCTTGTCAGTCTTTATTCCTTTAGGCATGTCTCCAGCATTTCTTTTTTTAAAATCTCACTGCTAAGGACTTTTCAATAATTTTCCTACCAGTTAATTCTAATGAAATCTTTACTTCTCAAGTTATCCATGATTCAAAATTCAGATGATTCTATAAACTTGATTTCAATGTCAGGTATGTGTGATAAATTAGCAGGTAAGTCTTTAATCCAAAAGTGACAATACTTAAACTCAGGACACCAATACGACAAATTTCTAACACAAAAACCTCTACTAAGAAGAAATAAAGTTGAACTTTTAATTAACTTTCAAATAGGTGAAGACATATTCATCAAAAGAGTTTGTAAAAAAATATATCTGACCTACTTGCCCTATATTGATCCATACTTATATAAACATTTTAGGATAACAAATACTATGATAACATATGTTGAACAAATACAAATACAAGACGGTAAACATCTTCATTCTATATGAATACCTTTGGTTATACTTATACTTTTGGAGTATAAGTAAATTTTCAATTATTTACCAGCCAGATGCCTACTGACTGAAATCTTGTAACTCAGTAAGAATTTTTAAGTTAAAGTATTTCTCTAATTTGCAGTTTTGAAAAAAAAAAAAAACAATTTGTCTGAAAAAATAAATGAAGGCCAAAAAGAGCTTTGTTATAAAGTGATGAAGGTATAAGTGGGCAGACGGTAACCCCATCTATCACCATGACACTAGGTAGGAGTAGAGGTCATGCAATCCTTCTGAAAACTTTTATTTACATATGTCTACTGAGGTTATCTCCAACTTCGTATCTACCAATGGGTTTCAAGTAGAATAAAGGAAAGACAAGTTTGTTTTTTAAAATTAAATTGTCTTTACGCATATTGGAACACATATAAATTTTAGAATTCTATTGGCAGTTCTATATTTATTTGTAAATTTATTTAGAAAAGGTTTTCTTCTGAAAAAATATTCTATAAATTTCAATCTTTGAACTAAAACCCTGTTAGATATTTTATATAGAACTTGTTTTTTCTTTATAAAAGTATTTTCTTATGATGTCTTATTATTTAGAGAAATTGATATTTTCCTGTCAGTAGATCATTTTGGCTCCTGGCCTGTCCCACTTTTATCAACTCGTTTGCCCTAGAAACCAATAAAAAATTGACATAATAACTCTCATTCAAATAATTAAAAACATTTTTTTTTTAATTCCCACCACAGCAGCTATTTAGCCAAACTGGTACATACTTTTCTCTCCAATTATGCAATATGCTCTCCATATAAGCTTAAAAATTGTCTACTGTCTGAAGCACAGTAACTGAAATAGCAATTTCCACTCTGTTTTAACTAGCTATATATTTAAATCAGATGTTTCACACTAGCAGCAATGGTGGATTTAAAACTGCATTTGTTTTTTTTGTTTTTGGCGGGGTTTTTTTTGTCCTGCAAAATGGTGGGGGGTTTTTATGTGATTGCTTGTTAGTATTTAAAAATCTGGACATTTAATATAAATTTGACATTTTCTTATTCTCATAAAATTTGGGATATCTGCCAAGTCTGGGTCAACTCTCGCAGAATCCAACCAAATTGAGTAGCTATTTCCCTATTAGGACTTCACCTACTGAAGGATGTGGCTTCCACTGGAGCCATGGGTTGACTCCAAAGGGTATTTGAGTTTATAAAATTTGATATGAAACCTATCTCTCCTCCACTGAGTCCCAGTCTAACATTCAGTTGCTCTTTGACAACTTCCTGCGAACATCTTGAGCCTGGTAATCATTTCTGTTTCTGTCCTCCTAGCTCTATTTTTATTTAAAAGTCTAATTTGGAACTTAGCATAAACATGATATGGTTTCACTAAATCACCACTCTCCCAAGTAGATTATAAATCCATTAAGCACACAGACCATATCTTATATTAATCTTACATGTCTTACTTTTTAGTATAATACCCTAGACACGTAACAATTTTTAAAAACAGTATAGTAAAACCTTGCATCGCGATTAATTTGTTATGCAAGTGTTCCTCAAGATGAGCCAACATATCTAGTGAATTTTAACTTGATAAATGAGCAGTATCTTGCAATATGAATAGTATGCGACACCAAATGTCACATGATCACAACTGAAATGATGGTTCTTCTCTCCCTCTCTCTCTTGATGCAGGATTGTGGGTGATCATCTCTCATGCTCGGATCCTTGGTCACAGGCTGTGGTGTTTGGCAGAAATCAGTGATTTTTCAGAAAGTTGAAAGGGGCCTACAATTGGCATTAGTATATTTTTTTGTCACTTCAAAGAACGTATGGGCAGTCCTTTGCTTTTCCATACAAAAGTAAGCTTAGGAATGCTTTGCTTCATTCTAGGTCAAGCAGCCTGCAGATATGGACCCTTTCCTCTGGTGCCTTATTGCCAGTTACAATAAATACAGTATATAACGAGTGTATTAATACTGTACTGTAGTCAACATCCACATGAGCATATACAATGGCCCCCATGAAGAAAAAGGGTGAAAAGAAATACAGTAAGAAGAAGGAGATGATTACAGTGGAAGTTAAGGAGGAAATCATCAAGAAGTACGAACAACGTACACGAGTAGCCAAAATTGCAAGATTTTATAAGAAGTCTATGTGTGCATCTTGTTCGCAGAGGAGGAGGAGGAGAAAAAGGCTGAGGAATCCCTCACTTCAAATGAGATTATGGAGATATGTAAAGTGTGGGAACCAGTGCAAGATTTTATAGAAAATCACCATCTGAGCAAGGCTGTAACAGGGTAAGCAATGAATCTGTTCAGTGACAATGCAATGTCACATTTCCACAAAATCCTCAAAAGGAGGCAAAAGCAAGTGTCACTGGATAGGTTCCTTGTTAAAGTTCCACGAAAAGAAAGATTCCCTTGAGGCAATAGATAGCAGTAATTCTGTTACTGACAGTGAAAGATGTCCTATAAAAGAACCCTCTTCTCTCTTGCCTCCTTCACACCAGCCTCTAAGGTTTTCAATGGTAAATGCAGGTTCATTTATTTTTCTTTATATTTTGTATTTTAATATTTTGTATTATAATACAGTATTGTAATAATTTTTAAATGAATATTTTTGGGTTGTGGAATGAATCATCTAAGTTTCCATTATTTCTAACTGGAAATTCACTTTGAGATATAAGTGCTTTGGATTACAAGCATGTTTCCAGAATGAATTATGCTTGCAAACCAAGGTTTTACTATATTTTATTCTAACTATGGCTTAGTATCTAAGGAAGTGCCTCTTTTTTTCTTTAGTAAGAATTAATCTAAATGAATGTGTACTGCACACATCTGAGCACTCCAGGTTTTTGTCTTTCACCCCATGATGTATGGCACTGTCACAGAAATCTCACAAGAAAACACTTGGTTTAATCCAGGCAATCATGTTCAAGTAATTAGTTTTGGTTCCAATCACTTGAGTTAAATATTTTCAAGAAATGTGCAGGATGAGAATTCTGGAAATAAATGTAGAAAATTGCCACAGGTATCGTTTTTGGCAACAAGAATTTGCCTCTGCTTCAGTCATGTTTCATATACTATGGAAATACAACTTAAAATTCAGAGGGTACATAATACTCCATGAAAATTATAGTTTCATTATGTGGTAAATGGAATATGCAAGGTATATAAAATCAGGAATGGAAAAATCAAACCACGTAGATCACAGAAGTTCAAAGCTCTTAATTAGAGTTTAAATTGTGACTTCAGAATCCTCAAATGCAGTTTAAGTACTTTCTAAACCATAAAGAATAGATTATATGTATGCAAATTAGAGCATATTTTATTGATGGAATGAAACATAATTTAGGACATTATTTCAGTGACAGGTACCCCCTGCTTTTTGCAAGTTCACAATGCACCAATTCATTTTTTAAGAAGACCTACAAATATACCTGTTTTTGCTAACTGAAAGAAATCTGAAGAGGATTTTCAGCTTTAGGAAAAAAGGGAAACACCAAAAAAAAGAGCATTCAGTGTTTGTTTTGTATTGCAGCTAGCCATCATAGAGGCAGCAAACACCGTAAGCAGTGAGAGTGGTGCTTCCAAGCTTCTTCCCTGGGAACTACACTCAGCACCTCAGCATCAAGCTGCCATTGTTTTGAGCTGTGTCTGTGAGCATCTATGCTTTATCTCAATTTCTTTTCCACATCTGTTATCAAGATGTGTCCTAAGGTATCAGAAAAACCTAAAAGAGGTTATTCGGGTGGCCTGGAAATGCTCAAAAAGTTTTCCATATGAAGTAATGGTAATTGCTTCTTCACTTCATGCCATTTTGGCTTATAAAAGGCTTCATAGGAATGCTCTACTTCTGGAATGGGGTGGGGGGAACTTGTACCTCAAATGTACTTCAGAATTGCTATAGAATTCCTAGTTAACAATTTGGTTTTTATAGCCTCACACAAATGTATAACTTTCTAATTATCATTCGTTCTATTATATACATAGGAATGAAAAATATAATTATGCAAATTATTGATAAATATTTGAGCTGGTAGAATGCTTGACTGGTAAAATAAAAAAAAAATTTCTATTATTCCTCTGGCAATTTGATATTATATACCATATTATTTTAATTTTGGTTTATTTTACTGAAGTGAATTGTCCTTTTTAACACCTTAGAAATGCTGAACTTTAAGATAAAATATATTTCAAACACACAGTAAACAATTTTCAAACAAAGGAAAAACCATCATAAGCCAGAAAGGAAGAGAGAAATCTAAGTGAGAGGAACACATTTCAGCTAACTCTGTAGTAACTCACTGGAGATAACACTCCTCAAATTTGACCCAGAAAATGAGTGATTCCTATTTTGAGAAGAAGAATGTGGCCTTTGCTGTAGAAAGCAGAACTACTGAAACTCCAAGTAATGGTTGACAGATTCTTCTTGACCAAATTTTAGTCAGACTGCCTTGAACCCTCTTCTTGACTAGGACTCAACATTTATTAAAACCTAGTGGGAAATACAGCACATGTGATTTTATCTACCCCACCAACTCCCTTTCTCTTTCTCTCTCTCTCTGTCTCTCTCTCTCTCACACACACACACTCATTCACTCACTCATAGACACAAGATAAGAGACTTGAAAAACACTAGCATAGTTTGTAACAGCTCAAGGCCATATCCCTAGGATGACCCCAGCTCCCTTTAAAATGTCTGCCTGAGAAAGAGGAAGGCTGCCCAAAGTATTTACTGTTTCCTCCAGCCAACACTTGAACATAGGAATCCTGTCTCTCAGTCTCTGTGGGAAGATAGGAGCCTAAGTTCCATAGCACCAGTTAGCAAACCCAGATGGTATAATCATACAGACCAAGACCTCTTCTGCTTTTATAAATTTCTTCTCCCCTGAGTCTGCTCAATAGTCCCCCACCCCAGTACCCCCTCTTACCTCCTCACTTTCCTTTTCAAATTCATAGTCACCTCTGTACAAATGGAAGTTGAATTCAGTTCATGGGGAACCCTCTTACCACCTTCAGTAACTGATTACTGAATAAAATGTGCCCTTGCTTTGTTTTCTTTGACATGATCCATACAAGAAATAGGGGATTAAATGTACACTGTTCACCACCCAGGAAAAATAAAGAGATGTTGGAGTGTTTGAGAGAGAAAAAAATAAACTTTTAGAAATTAATAACCCAAATAATTCTAACCTGAATTAACTATAAGAAATTACTAGTCTAAATTTCATAAATTATGTGTCACATTCTTCTTATTATCTACAATTTACTGAACTGGAAAAAAATGAACTCTGTACAAAATATAAACAAAATTAAAAATTGCAAAAAAACAGAGGGGAAAAGTGAATAAAAGTGAAAAGAACTAAAGATTTGTTGAATGAAAAATTTAAAATAATTTGAAAGAAACTAAAAAATATATTTGAAAATTAAAGTGAAAAAATTAAAATCAAAGAAAAATATATGACTATGTGTAAAGGAAGACAGAATTGGAAAAAAAATCAAATAATTTTCTGAAATTGAAAACAGTGATTATACCCTAACAATGTTCATTTTCTTACCAGCACTATTTCACCATTTTTCCTACAAATAGAAATTCTATTTTATTTTTTTTCAAACATACCCTATTCATCTACCTAGTTAAATGCCGCCAAGGTGCTTATTAAAGACCAACTTCCAAAGACAGATCTTATTGATACACAGAAAATCCCACTACACAGCTAATGATTTCATTCTAGAATGGGAATATATCAGAATTTGGGTCAAGGAGATATGATGGAAACAATACCATTGTCCTAACAAGAAAAAAAAAAGTTTAGCTTTTCAACTAGATTGTTTTATGTGAATATTCTGCCTATATATTTTTAAAAATGTTTTTATTATTTTTATTTTTGAGAGAGAGACAGAGAGAGACAGAAGAGAGACAGAGTATGAGTGAGGGAAGGGCAGAGACAGAGGGAGACACAGAATCTGAAGCAAGCTCCTGGCTCAGAACAGAGCCCAATATGGGGCTCGAACCCACAAAATGTGAGATCATGACCTGAGCCGAAGTCAGATGCTTAGCCCACTGAGCCACCCAGATACCACCCAGATATATATATATATATATATATATATACACACACACACACAGACACACATATATATACATATGTATATATACACATATATATACATATGTATATATATATACACACATATATACATATGTATATATATACATATATATATATACATATGTATATATACATATATATACATATGTATATATATATATACATATATAAATATATATATATGTATATATATATATATATGACATGTTATATATAAATTATAGGCAGAAGGTATCTGGGTGTGCGTGTGCGTGTGTGTGTGTGTGTATGACAACATAATATAAATGTTATGTGCTATATACGTTACATATTGTTATATATGAGGCTTTCAGTGGAATTATAAAGATTCATAGAAAATGGCAAAGCAAAGAAAGGAAAGAAATTTGATACTGACAATATGAACTGAACTGTAGAAGATATCTATCCCAGAGGCTATACTACCTCTAGACTTCTTGTTATGCAAGATATTTTTCTGGTTTTCTGTTACTCACAAACTACATCTTAAATGCATATACACTGAAATATAAAACTCAGGGGATAGGTGAATAAAGTTAGGTGAGTCTAAAGAAATCATAAGGATGATGAGAGGAAAAATACAAAAAGAATCTTTATCACAAGTTAAAACACGAGAACTGGGGATTTAAAAATCTAACTAGGGGTGTTTGTGTGGCTCAGTTAGTTGGGCCAGATAATCATCTCATAGTTTGGCTCAGGTCATGATAGTTCCCGAGTTCCACCCTGCTTCAGGCTCTGTGCTGACAGCTGAGTCTGGAGTCTGCTTTGGATTCTCTGTCTCCCTCTCTCTCTGCTCCTTCCTCGCTTGCATTCTGTCCTCTCTCAAAAATAAACAAACATTTATAAAAATAAAAATAAGTAAATAAAAATCTAACTAAAAGTTTTTAATAAGAGACAAAAACATTGATCTATATTTGTATACTATATAAATAATGTCATTATCTATATTAACTTCATATAATATCCATTCCTATATTTATATGCTCTTTAATATACAATGTATATGAATATATTTATTTATGAATATATACATATACATGAATATATACATATATACACATACACATGTCTATGCAATTATGGCATATATTAGAAATCTCAACCACATTCACAATAAAAATAAGAGTACTTATTTTTATTTATTATAAAAGTGACTTTAAAAAAGTGACTTTAAAAAAGTCACAAAATGAAGTACTAAATTTTCACTGGTGGATATGTTATCAATTTGTACCTTTACATACTGTTCTCAAATTTCAAAGCTAACATTATACCTTGCTTTTCTTGATTAATTTATGCTTCTCTAATCAATGCCTCACAACCCAATAATAGTACACACCACTTATTTTGTCATTTAAAATAGAATAAATTTTGGAGTGCCTGGGTGGCTCAGTTCGTTAAGCATCCAATTATTGATTTCAGTTCAGGTCATGGTCTCATGGTTTGTGAGTTCAAGCCCCACATCAGGCTTTGCACTGACAGCACAGAGCCTGCTTGGGATTCTCTTTCTCCCTCTCTTTCTGCCCCTCCCCTGCTCTCTCTCTCTCTCTCTCTCTCTCTCTCTCTCAAAATAAATACATTTTAAAAAATAAATTTTATTTAAAAATAGGATATATTCCAACTAATTAGAAATTTATTTCATTTATTTAAACTGTTATGTAGTTTTCCATTGTATAAATGTATCCATTCCCATTATTGGTGAATTAAATCTCTATTATCTAATTTATGTTAAAACTTAATGTTCAATGAGAAGAGTTGCATAGGTTCAGCATACAAGCATTCATATAAAATAAGTGTATTTTATATAATATTTTTAGCTGCAGGTATAGATCTGATATTTTGAGTGTGGATGGCAATATTACACATTAAAGGAGGTGATAAAGAGAACAGAGATCAGGGCAAAAGCACAAAGGTAACTCTAATTCTTATTTAAATATAAATATATGTATAAAGCAATGAATGAAAAAGTTAACATTTGAATACTCTGAATGATGGATATATGAATATATGGGTATTCATAGTATCATTTTCTGTCTTTTCTTCAACATAAAAATTATTAAAACAAAAATAAATATATAAACATAAGTTATTGTTCTTTTATATTAAAAAAGTAAATTCTGAGGCCTCTTTGGCATCCATGGGTACTGGATATCAGGGTTGCATGGTTGATGGTATACATAACTAGATGTGGAGAGAAGTTGGGTGGGTGGCCTTGGACAAGTTATTTGACATTTTTGAATCTCTGACTCCTTATCAATAAAAGCAAAACAATAACAGTGTTTGCCTTGTATAATTATTTTGAAAATTAAACTAGACAATCTATATTAAGTTCCGGAAATACAGAAGGGCATAAACAACCATTAGTTCTTCTGTCATCAATAAATATCCAGTTTCTTTGTAACTCATTAGAGGTTAGGAAGTTTCTGCTGCTTTCATCTTTAATCAGCTAATTAATTTCTAAAGATATTCTATACTATTCAGATATTCAAGGCAAGCACTATAACACCTTAGAATTTTCAAAAAGCCAGATTAACCAGAATTCAAGAGTAATAATATTTAAAATATTTGTTATATTGTACATGACTGGCTTACAGGCTTTAGTTTTTGTGTGTGTGTGTGTTGTTGGTGTTTGAATACTACCCTCTTTACTTGCTCAGATTCACTCTAAAAATTTTGCTTTTGTTTAAATTAAATATTTCTGTTTGTACTACAAAGTATGCCTTTCTAAAACTAGTAATTAAAAATAATAAACAAGTGTTATGAAAATGGGCAGGTTTGTTTTGCCAGCTTTTTCCCCCTCTGTGTAATACTAGAGTTAGGGCATTACTGAAGGCCAGTAGTATTTAATAAGGCAAAATGGCTTTGAAAATAACTTTAACTTTGAGAATTTGTCCTTTTTTCAGTCTGATATTCTTTAATATTCAATAATATGTTGCCTTGGTAGGAGATAAGAGGTAGAAAGTATGTGAGAGATGGGATCCACTATTGCATATTAAGATATTTTCATTTTTATATATCAATTTTTATTTAGGGTTTGATATATAACTGTCACATCATATATCTTTCCAAAGAGCCAATTCTCTGACAAGGCAGGAAATTGTACACCAAAATATATTTTACCCACATACACACACTTATACGCATAAACACATACTCTCTCACTTCTGAATTTGAAAATTGATAGAATATCAATATGGAAGAATGCTCACTTTTCAAATATTTCTATTAAATGCTACCTAAGGAATAGAAACTAAAATATAAAATGTAGAGGTATTTGGGAAATTTAGGATTGTAAATCCACTTCCTAATGTTGTAAAGCTCACGGTAGTCTGTATCCCATGGCTTTCTAATAATTGTAATCTGCTTTGCCCCCTGTGTTAAAGATATAATTATGTTAACAGCTTTCCTACACAGGCACCATACATTGCCATTATGAGGCTAACTTCATTTAATTAGCATCATGTAGTAAATTAGCAGTTATAAGGACTGCTGGGTACAAGGGGATCTCCATTTTCTCACCATTTACTTAATCCTCAGTCAATGTTAAGATTACTGCTCACTGAATTTCCATAGCAAAATCTCCCTCCTCCGAGGTTGTGATTCAGCATATGTATGGATTTGGAACAAACAGTTTTCTCCGGATGCCCAGAAGTTAGGATTATTGAAACCCTGTCCTGCTCCTTTTTGGAAAGACACAGGAATGCAGAGACATTGCCTATGTGAATGCATTCTTTTTTCTTTCAAAACAACTACTTTTTTGAACAAGTTGATAAAAAGAGTAGTATTAACTAGAGAGTAAATAGAAAGGCAGAATGATTCCTTTTAAAAGGAAGTTCCCAGATTTTATTGGTATTTTAGTGAGCAGACCTTTTTTATGCCTAGTACTTGCTGGAAACACATAAAATTAAATTACATTATTATTTATCTCATTACTGGACTTCCAGTGTGCTGTGAAGATGAATAACTTCTGTGTTTGTGAGTGAGTATGTGCTTGATAATTCATTGTTTTTCAACTTTATTAAGAATTATTTTCAGAATAGAAAAACTACCAGTGTTAAGAAGAAATTATCAAAATCTTAGAACATCAGAAAAAACATATTTATTTGCTTAATATAGAAGAGAAATGATGCATACTTAAAATGCCATCTCATCTTGGTATTTCAATATAATTTAATTATATGGTTACACACACACACACACACACACACACACACACACACACACACTTTATAAGTAACTTCCAATTTATGGTTTTATGATCAGAGTCTATAACTAATAATTCAGCCTCCAGAAATAAATATTGAAGAAAATCTTCCCAAAGCATTGTAAAAAGTAGTCTAAAAAATTCTGTTGTCTTATTTCCCTCTGGTTCTACATGTACCCTGCCAAATAATCTGTAAACACTAAATATCACACCTGTGTAGAAAGCATTTCATATATGTTAAAAGAGAAAACTACACTCAATCAATTTTTACTGGTTATCAAACAAATGGAAAGTGTGAGGATGTTTAGATTACAGACAGTCCCTGACTTACAATGGTTTGGCTTATAATTTTTTGACTTTACGATGGTGCAAAAGCAATATGAATCCAGTAAAAAAAAACATACTTCACATTTTGAATTTTGATCTTTTCCAGATTAGCTGTATGCAGTAAGACACTTTCTCATAAAGCTGGGCAGCAGCAGCCGGCCCACTTTCCAGTCAGCCATGGGTTCACAAGGGTAAGCAATTGATATACTGGCAACCATTTTGTACGCATACAGCCATTCTGTTTTTCACTTTCAGTACAGTTTTCAATAAATTACATGAGATACTCATCACTTTACTATAAAATAGGCTTTGTGTTAGATGAATTTCCTCAGCTGTAGGCTAATGTAACTGTTTTAAGCACATTTAAGGTAGGCTAGGCTAAGTTATGACATTTGGTAAGTTAGGTGTATTAAATGCAATTTCAACATGATACTTTCTGCTTATGATGGGTTTATTGGGACATAACCTCATCTTGAGTTAAGGAAGAGCTGTACTTGACTGGGTGTCCCCTCACCTAACAAAAATTTAAAATATTTGGATCTAGAATACATGCCACATGGATCCCTCAGGCATGATTTTCTACTGACTACTATGCTGATTCTTGAGAAAGACTCCCAGAAGCATATCTGCAGGCCCAAAGGGGATTTCCATCATCACCAGAAATAAGTTCCTAGAATGTTTCATATACATCTCAGAAGGGCCAGGCTTTTGTGACTAGCTCACTGCAGTAATTGCTCTCAGATCTCTCAGCGATACAATCCCAACTGTAACTTGTCTCAAGCCTTGTTCAAGGCCATTTGACCTCCTTCCCTGGTGAGTCTCTGTTCCCCTGGAGCCAAGAAGAGGACAAAAGGCCTATTGTGAGCTCACAGAAGTGCAATAGTTTATTAGGCCTGGCAAGGAGGATTGCCAGTTCACACTCCTTACTGGCTTGCCCTGCACCCTGTGGATTATACTTGGGTGCTATCATTGCTGTCTGGAAACTTGCTAGCTCTGGTAACCACTCAGAGTGGACAGCACAACCAACATGTGTAAGGGAGTTGATCTCTATGAGGCAATGTTGATCAATGAAACAAAGCCAATGAATACATTTTCTACCATCATTTTCCTACTGAGATTCTTTTGAGACATATTTGTCCATAGGGTCGCTGTGAAGATACACCTCCCTAGCCTCACTTTTCTCAATTTTTCTTCAATTTCCTTCAATCTTGACTTCTTTGGAATTTACAACCCATAAAGTCTTAGCATCTAAAGCAATAGGCCAGTTTTCTAGGCAAATAAGGTAGAGAGAATATGAAGAGAATATGTAAGTCACTGGCCAGCCAGCTAAAAATCAGAGTCAATACATTTAAACTCCTGTCTTTTACTCATAGGGAAACTACACATTCCTTTAGCCAGATGCTAGCTACTCTTACCCACAACTTAGATATGCTTCATTATTTTGTTTTGAAGCACATGATATTGGGAAGTAGCAAACTTGAAAAGATGATGGATTTCTACATTGTTGTCTTTGGGAGAGAAAGGTGACAGTGAAGTAGGAAGGAAACAAACTAAAAAAATTAAAATAAAATAAATAAAATAAAATAAAATAAATAAAATAAAATAAAATAAAATACTAATATTGTGCCACAAGCCCTGAACACTTTTATATGTCTTGGAACCATTACTATTATAAAATACAACACCCAAACTTATTTTATAATAATTGCCTGGATTATAAAGGAAAACTCAAATTATATTTACAATACTCAATATACAGAAGGCAGGCAAATTCCTTAGAGAATTC
Source organism: Panthera leo (assembly GCF_018350215.1). Classification (NCBI taxonomy): domain Eukaryota; kingdom Metazoa; phylum Chordata; class Mammalia; order Carnivora; family Felidae; genus Panthera; species Panthera leo. Next base: position 166,545,654 of record NC_056679.1, on the reverse strand, counting down.
TTAACTAAACAATTATGCCTTGATGCTTAGATTGGAGCTAGACATTCTGACAAATATGGCCCTATAGAACACTTTATTCTCTAAGGTTCCAGATCACATTTAATTTCATCTTTTTTAATAAGCTAGATATTTCCACATGGGAACCTGAAAACATGTAGAAGCATATTCATAGCAGCAAGGAAAGATCAGATATTGGCTTACCACAGAGCTGTTTTTGCAGCTCTGGCTTCCTGAATCAGATTAATATTCCTAAATACAAACCAGAGGGGTGGGGGTGGTGGGAGGGAGAGAAAGACAGAGAGAGAGTGTGAGAAAATCTGAATATCCCATAATTAGTTAAAACAACAACAACCTGACAAAGAAAGCACTGGACCCGATGGCTTCAGTGGTGAATTCTACCAAATATTTGAAGAACTAACACCAATCCTTCTCAGGCTTTTCCAAAAAGTTGAAGAGGAGGGAAAAATCTGATATGTTCTATAAGGCCAGCATTATCCTGATACCAAAGCCAGAATCACTACAGAAAAGAAAAACTACTGAATAATTACCTTTATGAACAAGGATGCAAAAATCCTCAACAAAACACTAGCAAACCAAATTCAACAGCATATTAAAAGACAATCATGTGGGAGGTTTTCCTGGAATTCAAGGACCATTCAACCTAAGAAAATAACTCAATATATCAGATTAACAAAATGAAGGATAATAAACTATTTAAAATTATTAGCTCAAGTGATGCAGAAAAAGCACTGACAAAATTCAACATTCTTTCGTGATAAAAACATTCAATAAACTAGGAATAGAAACTACTTCAACAGAAGAAATGACATATATAAGAAATCTACAGCAAAAGTCATATTCAATAGTCAAAGACTGAAAAAAAAGCCCACTTTCACCACTTCTACTCAACGTGGAATTGGAAGTCCTAGTCAGGGCAATTAGGCAAGAAAAATAAGTAAGTCATCCAATCAGAAAAGATGAAGTAAAGTTATCTCTGTTTAATGGATGACATAATCTTATCTTTAGAAAACTCTAAGATTCTACAGAAAAATATTAAAATAAATTCATCAATGTAGCTGGATATAAGGCAAGCAGTATACAAACCAAGTTGTAATCCTATATACTATCAATAAATGATCTACAAGGAAGTTTAAAAAAACAGTTCAATAAAAATAATAAATATTTAGGAATCAACTTATCTAAGAAGATGAAAGACTTGTGCCATAACAGCTATAAAACATTTCTGAAAAAAATTAAAGAAGACAAATGGAGAGAAAGATATCCTATGTTCCTGAATCAGAGAATGAATATTGTTGAGATGCCAATACTATCCAAAGTGGTATACAGAATTAATTTAAACCCTACGAAAACCCTCATGATGGTTTTGTAGAAATAGAAAAATCTTCTCTAAAATTCACATAAAATCTGAAGGGACCCTGAATAGCCAAAATAATTTTGAAAAAGAACAAACCTGGAGATTCATACTTCCTTTTTTCAAAGCTTATTATAAAGCTCCAGTAATCAAAATAATATGGTACTAGCAAAAAGACAGACAGTATGAACCAAAAGAATAGAATGCAGTTCCGAAAATAACCCTTGCACATATGGTTAAATGATTTCCAGTAAGAGGGCCAAAACCATATGATGAGTAAAAGACAGTATTTTCAATGATACTGGGAAAACTGGATATGCACATGCAAAAAAATAAAATTGGACCCTCACCTAATACAATAACACAAAAATTTGCTAAAAAATGTATCAAAGACCTAAATGTATGACCTAAAACTAACACTTTTAGAGGAAAACATACAGCAAAATATGACATTTGATTTGACAATGACTTTTTTTTAACATTTATTTATTTTTGAGACAGAGAGAGACAGAGCATGAGCAGCGGAGGGTCAGAGAGAGAGGGAGACACAGAATCCGAAACAGGCTCCAGGCTCTGAGCTGTCAGCCCAGAGCCTGATGCGGGGCTTGAACTCACAGACCGCAAGATCATGACCTGAGCCAAAGTCGGACACTTAACCAACTGAGCCACCCAGGCACCCCCGACAATGACTTCTTAAATGTGACAATAAAGGCACAGGAAACAAAAGAAAATGCAGACAAATTGAACTTCATTAACATTTCTTTAAAAATTGTGTATCAAAAGATACTATCAACAGGGGCATCCGGGTGGCTCACTCAGTTAAGCTTCCGACTTTGGCTCAGGTCACGATCTCATGGTTCGTGACTTTGAGCTCCACGCCGGGGTCTGTGCTGACAGCTCAGAGCATGAAGCCTGCATTGGATTCTGTCTCCCTCTCTCTCTCTCTTTGCTGCTTTCCTGCTTGTGCTCTCTCTCTCTCTCCGAAAGGAATAAACATTAAAAAAACAAAAAAGATACTATCAATAGAGCAAAAAGGCAATACACAGAATTGGAGAAAATATTGGCATATCATATATCTGATAACAGATTAGTATCTGTAATACATAGAGAACTTCTCAAACTTAACACCCAAAAGCAAACAGCTCATTGTAAAGAGGGACAAAGGACTTAAATAGACATTTCTCCAAAGAACATATAAAAATGCACATGCAAAGATGCTTAACATCACTAATCATTAAGGAATTGCATATCAAAAATATAATTAGATACCACCTCATGTCCATTACAATGATTATCAAAAAACAAGAAGAAATGATGGCAAGGATGTGAAGAAAGTTTAACTTTTGTGGATTTTTGCTGGAGAATGTATAATGGTATAGCTGCCATGGTTTCTCAAAAAAATTGAAAGGAATTACCATATGAACCAGCAATTCTACTTCTGGGTATAGTTAAAAAATTCAACACCGGATCTCAAAGAGCTATTTATATACCCATACTCATAGCGGCATTTTTACAATAAATAAAATAGAAGCAACTCAAGTGTCCATCAACAAATAAGCAGATAGGTAACATGTACTAAACTCTTACAATGGAATATTATTAGCTTTATAAAGGATGGAAATTCTGACATATACTACAACATGGATACATTTTTTAATGTTTATTTATTTTTGAGAGAGAACATAAGTGGGCACGGGCAGAGAGAAGGGGCCAGAGGATCCAAAGGGAGCTCCCTTCACACTGACAGCAGCGAGCCTGATGTGGGGCTCAAACTCTCAAACTGCAAGATCATGACCTATGTCAGATTCTCAACCAACTGAGCCACCCAGGTGTCCCAACAGGGATGAATGTTGAGGACGTAATACTAAATAAAATAGGCCAGTCACAAAAAGGCAATGCTGTATGATTCCATTCTTATGAAGCAGTTAGAGTAGACCCAATTGTAGAGATAGAAAGCAGAATCATGGATGCCTGGGGCTGAGGGGAGAGCAAATGAAAAGGAGTTATTGTTTAATGGGCATAGAGTTTCGATTTTGCAAGATGGAAAGAGTTCTGGTGGTGTTGGTTGCACAAGAGTATGTATAAATGTATTTAATACCTGTGAACGGAATAGTTAAAAATGTTACAGTAATAAATTTTATGCTATGTATATTCTACCACAATTTAAAAATGGAAAACATATGTGAGGTTATAAGTATCTCACAATAATTTCACTGAGAAAAAAGGTATGTTTTAGAATTATTAACTGATAGGAGGAGTAACACAGCTTGACCAAATTTCACACAGCTGGTAAGTGAGAAAGCTTGACCTGAACCCAAGCAGTGGCAACAGTGTCTGTGTTTCTACACTTCAAAAAAAATGTTTATATATTTTTGAGAGAGAGAAAGAGCAAGCACACACAGTGGAGGGGCAGACAGAGAGAGAGGGGAGACAGAGAAACACAAGCTGGGGCTGGAACTCACAAACCGTGTGATCATTACCTGAGCCAAAGTCAGACGCTTAACCAAGTGAGCCACCCAGGAGCCCATGTACTTCTGCACTCTTATTGATCAAACTAACATCTATTCTTTACAATGCAGGTAAAGACAAAAATGCATTTATGTGAAATTTTATTTTATTTTATTTTATTTTTTTATTTTTGATAAGGGGAAGTGGAACAGTGGTTCTTAGATCTATCATCAAAATGTCTTCTTAGGTCCCAGAAAAGCTTTGAGCCTTAGTTCTCAAAGCTACTAAATATGATCAGGAGAGTGAATATTTAAAAGGAAGAAGGGAGGTCGCTTAGGTGGCTCATTTGCTTAAGCATCCATCTCTTGGTTTTGCCTAAGAGCATGATCTCACGATTCTCGGGACAGAGCCTCACATCAGTCAGGCTCCAGGCTAACAGACCAGAGCCTGCTTGGGATTCTCTCTCTTCCTCTCTCTCTGCCCCTCCCCTGTTCTCTCTCTCAAAATAAATAAACTTTAAAAAAAAAAAAAGGATGATGAGAATGGTAAGAAATGAATGAGCAGCACTGAGTAGCTAGAACTGTGATTATGAAATGAGCCGGTCCTGTGCTTTTAGATGGAATGTGGGTACCCTGTGAATATGGGATTCACATCTTAATTCCTTTCTGAGGCCAGGGTCTATTTTGTGCCAGTCTTGGTGCTCAGTGCTTTCATAAATGTACCTTAATTTCATCTCTCTCAGTGATTCTGCATTAGGGAAATAGGAATATCTATTTATTCCCATAGTGTTGTTTTATCTTAGGGGGAATATTCGAATTTGAAGACTATTGTTCTCAAAACAATTTTAATCTTTGTATATTGGTAGGTAATGATAAAGCACTGTGAATTTTCTTGGACTTAGGTTTTCTGTTTTCATTTGAACGAATTTGGGTAAGATATTTTTCTTGACGTTTTGTTTGATTTAAATCAATTCATTAGAGACTATGTATTTTGTTAATTAATTCCCTTTATCAGCAAATCACATTCTAATTTCCATCTCCCTACAGGAGATCCTCTTAATGAACTTATACTATTTTTTTAAATTTAAATATATTCTTGTAAAGAGTGTACTCTTTTATTCTGTGCATTTTTCCTTCTGGAAACTACCTATTTTCCCTTTAGTTATGGGTAACAAATATTCTCTTTACATCAGTAAGAGAATGAGCACGGTTTGTGGCTAGTTATGTCTTGGTGCCCCAGACTACCATCCTTTCTCTACAGTATATAAAATGTGCCAGTTTTGCACTGATGGGCCACCTGGACCTTGTTACTTGGGTCACTCCAACACCTTCACCTTAAGTTGCCATTTTTATCCAGGACCTGTCAGTGTGTGCCTGGTATTTGTGAAGTTTCTTTCTTTCACAAATGCCAGTAATGTGCTTGCTCTTATTCAGCAAGTCAAAATAACTAAAACAATAATTATTGATACAATTTAAATTTGAAATTTCCATCACTCTTTGTAAATGATTGCCTATTATGTGTCATGATCAGAGTCCATAGGAGCTTGAGGGAAAATAGTTCAATCATCACAATTAATACAATTAATCCACTGTCATATTTGAGCCTATAGTGTGCTGACTCTAAGAAAAATAATTATCTGCAAAATAGAATAGAATAGAAAAATAGAATAGCACATTACTAGAGGGTGCATGCTGACCTTTTACCTTAGAGTAAAATGGGCTTATGATTTATTTCTATACCAATTAGCTAGTACTTAGGACAAACTGCTAGCCAATTAGGATAACAGAGAAAGTAACCTGAAAGGCTATTTCTTGTGCTTCAAATATAATTCAAAATATTGTTGATAACCTATAGAACTCTGTATTATGATGTAGTTAATTTAGGTTTCAAGGTGAAGTATGGAAAGCAAGTAACCAGCTGGATTATTCAGTCATAATGTCTTACACATTGACTTTTTCTGATTGAATAGGACTTTATACTAAAGATATATTTTATATTTATTAATTTTAAGGATTCAGTAATACTTCATAAGGTAACTTATGTATGAATGAAGTAATACTTCATAATGTAACACATAAGCAAAATCAAGTAATGAATTTACTCTTAGATTTAAACTTTTAAGTTCAAAGAACTACACAATGTTTTTGTGAAGTAAAAATACCACTACATAAATGAAGAATATGTTTTTTTTATTGGAAACAAATATAGAAGTTATAAAAATTATAATTTTTTTCTCCCTAGATTTCTCACAATCTAACAAATATGATTGATAATTCAGTTTATGAGATTATCTGCTTCAGTGTGGGCTTATCTAAATCACAAATAAATTGTCAAAAGGTAGATTCTGTCATCAGCTAGAAAAGTGATAAAAATCACTAAAGGGCAGAAGAGGTTCAGAAACTTCACTTACAAAAGAAAACTTTGATTTAGTTTTTAACACATCCCTTCCATTTACACTAGGGGTTTCGGGGACAAAATTTTTTTTTAAGTTTTATATAAAGTGTTAATCTTGGAAGTATAATTACTACATTCATTTAGTTGTGGTTGAGAACTGAACCTTTTTAAGAATATTTATTTGATGACATATTGGACAAAGGGCTAGTATCCCAAATCTATAAACAGCTCACCAAACTCCACACCCGAAAAACAAATAACCCAGTGAAGAAATGGGCAGAAAACATTTCTCTAAAGAAGACATCCAGATGGCCAACAGGCACATGAAAAGATGCTCAATGTCGCTCCTTATCAGGGAAATACAAATCAAAACCACACTCAGATATCACCTCACTCCAGTCAGAGTGGCCAAAATGAACAAATCAGGAGACTATAGATGCTGGAGAGGATGTGGAGAAATGGAAACCCTCTTGCACTGTTGGTGGGAATGCAAATTGGTGCAGCCGCTCTGGTAAACAGTGTGAAGATTCCTCAAAAAATTAAAAATAAAACTACCCTATGACACAGCAAGGGTGCTACTAGGAATTTATCCAAAAGATATAGAAATGCTGATTCATAGGGGCGCTTGTACCCCCTATGTTTATAGCAGTGCTTTCGACAATAGCCTAATTAGAGAAAGAGCCCAAATGTCCATCAACTGATGAATGAAGATGTGGTTTATATATACAGTGGAAGACTATTTGGCAATACAGGAGTACTGATGCATAGGGGCACTTGTACCCCAATGTTTATAGCAGCACTCTCAACAATAGCCAAATTATGGAAAGAGCCTAAATGTCCATCAACTGATGAATGGATAAAGAAATTGTGGTTTATATACACAATGGAGTACTACGTGGCAATGAGAAAGAATGAAATATGGCCCTTTGTAGCAACGTGGATGGAACTGGAGAGTGTGATGCTAAGTGAAATAAGCCGTACAGAGAAAGACTGATACCCTATCTTTCTACTCTTATGTGGATCCTGAGAAACGTAACAGAAACCCGTGGGGGAGGGGAAGGAAAAAAAAAAGAGGTTAGAGTGGGAGAGAGCCAAAGCATAAAAGACTCTTAAAAACTGAGAACAAACTGAGGGTTGATGGGGGGGTGGGAGGGAGGGGAGGGTGGGTTATGGGTATTGAGGAGGGCAACTTTTGGGATGAGCACTGGGTGTAGTATGGAAACCAATTTGACAATAAATTTCATATATTGAAAAAATAAAATAAAATAAAATAAAATAAAATAAAATAAACAAATGTAAGTAAAGAAAAGCAAAAGACCAATCTGCAGCTATTGAAATGATCATGTGATTTTTTTTTCTTTTTTCTTTTGGTAATACAGTGGATTACACTCATTAGTTTTGAAGAATTAAAGTAACCTTGCATTTCTGGGATAACTGCCACTTTGTTATTATGGAATATCTTCTTACGTGTTACTGGATTTAATAGGCTGAAATTTTATTAAAGATTTGGTATTTATGTTCATGAGGAAAAAAATATTTATTTGAGAGAGAGAGAGAGAAAGTGTGCATGTGAGTGAGGGAGGGGCAGAGAGACAGGGAGAGAGAATGACAAGCAGGCTCTGTGCTGTCAGCAAGGAGCCCAACATGGAGTTTGATCTCACAGTGTGAGATCAAGACCTGAGCTAAAATCAAGAGTCAGACGTTTAATCAAATGAGCCTCCCAGGTGCCCAGAACTAAACATTTTAAAAAATAATATGCGATAACCAAATTATTGATTTATGGATTTAGGGCTTCGTTATTTATACCAAATAATCTGATACCACTAGAATCTCATCAATATCCAGCTAGTACTAATAGGATATTTAATGCCCAAGATGTACTACTATTTGGTCACTTCCTATATTTCTCTTTCCTCTTTCCTTCCCTTCTCTATTTCCCCTCCCTTTCTTTCTGCCTCCCTCCTCTGGCCGGCCCTTCTCTTTCTCTCTCTCTCATCAGCTGAGACTCTCCATCTGGTATTTCTTCTCTTTCAACTCCTAAGAGCCTAATCTTTGGTACATGTATTGAACTTCTCATGACTTAAATGTTGCCTTCTCTGTAAAGCCTTAAATAGATACAAAAATATTTTTCCCTCCTTTTCAATAGATCTCCCCTAACTCTGGCATATTAAGCATTGCATTTTGCTCAACGTTTCTATGTGTGCCTTTTCCTGCTCCCCAAGGCAGGGCTAATCTTATCACTGTACCCTTAGCCTTAAAATAATTTGTGAAACACAGAAGATTTGTAATGAGTGTTTATTTTGTAGATACTTTTATTTTTAGGTTAATTTTCCCAGTTGTTCAAATGAGTTGTGTTTTTTTTTTTTCCCTCTGTGGAGACTTTCAAAAGAGTCAAGAGACTAAAAAGTGCTTTTTCCACTTTAAAGATGCCTAGTCCATGTGGAAAGATAATATATCTAGGAAATGCTTTCCAACAGTCTTCTACAATCTTACTTTTCCAAACCAACAATCTTAAAATTCTAACATTTGTATTCCCAACCTGAGAATTTGGGAATCTCTTACAAGCTACACATGGGTCCGGGAAGTACTGAAATTATGTTTACTTTTTTCCATATATCTTTGGACTTGGGTGAAATGTCATTGAAGTATTTTGATCCAAGAGTCAGGACACAAAATGTTAAAACTTGTAGTAAGAATAACAACTACATCAAGTATGACAGCAACAAAAACAGCAAAACAATAAGATTTTTATAGTCTTCCGTGACTAAAATTGTTGACAGAAACTAGACATTTGGAGACTATCATTTCTTTCTGATGAGCATGTAAATCCTGCTGTAATTGACATGGTCAATTAATAATACTACAGGATACCTAAATGTTCTTACCTGAAGAACTCACGCAATATGTACATTGCTAAAATGCACATTCCAAAGGCAAAATAATTTTGATCATCATTATCAATGAAAAATATTAGAAAGGAGGTTTTAAATGGAGCAGTGGAAGGAGAAATAGCAATGAGATTCTATTTATAAATTATTTGCTACCTGCCAGTACTAAGTATTAAACTTTTAAACATTTCTCATTTATATCACTTTCTACTGAGTGACAAAATGCTATTATTATGCTCATTTTATATAATAGGAAATAGCTAAGAAAGGGTAAGTAACTTCTACATTGTGACTCAGCAAGTAAATGTCTAGATTAAATTCAGACCCAGTTCTGTCTGCCTGATTTAAAAGGCTATGCAATTAATTACTAACTCCTTCACTTTTCATAGTAAGATGCCTTCTCACTACTATGCCAGATATATTTGCTCTGCACTTTCCCTCTCACTGGGAATTTGGCTGTTCTTCTAGATTTATTAGTTAGTTGCTTAAAGAGGAAGGTAGAGAAAGGTTTGAAAGGTTATTGCAGTTTTGTGGGAGGACAGAGGAATATTTCTGTTGGAAAAAAGAATGTCTGAAGACCTCTTTTTCCTTTCTTATTATGGATTGCATTTTTAAAAAATGAATAGGAAAAAAATCTAGAAATAAAATAACTACCATGTATTGAGCACTCGGTGTGTGTCAATCACTGCTTTAAAAATTTTACATATGTTACGTCTATTAAAACACTGCCTCAAATTAAGTGTTGGTTTCTTGCTTTACAAATGAGGGAAATGAGGCTCAGAGAGATTAAATGATCTGCTGAATGATTGCAGATCTAGGACTAGCATATAAATGCCTATAAAGAATGAAATGCCCATGTATTTTCCTGAGGAAGAAAGATGGACAACATTGAGGGATGGAATAATCTTACACAGAAGTAAAAAGAGAGCATCTGTAGAATGAGATGATGCTGTAGAAAATTGTTCCCCCTTTGGATTATGAATTTGATATTTCTGCAGATGAAGCAGTGACCCATTTTCAAGGATGATACTAATATACCAATTGATACTATACTATTGATGGGGTTTGGGCTGATGGTGGGGCTTTGGAGCCAATGGCCAAGAAAGAATTCTTGAAGATGTCTTTGGTGCAAAAAGGTGATTCTATTAAAGCATGAGTACAGGACATGTGGGCAGAAAGAGCTGCACTTGGGTTGTGAAGAGTGACTGACTACATACCTTCAGGTTGGGAGGGGGTTAGGGACAGTGTTAAGTCACTAAGGAATTTTGGAAGCAAGGTTTCCAGGACCTTGCGGGGCTAGCTGTTGTTAGGAAAACATCATTTATTACTGTTTAGTAAAATCTCAATCATGAGACCCTTCAGATGTATACCAGGGACCATATGCTTAGAGTATAATTGCCAACTTATACCTGGGGGTTAAAGATAAAGGAGGTTTGCAAAGGGATTTTAATGTGTTTAAGGAGACACAGGATCCTGGGGATCAGGATAATGTTAAGCCAAGATTCCCTTTTGCCCCAGCAAAATGTTATCATCTAGGCAGCTGAGCTCCTACAGGAAGGTTACTCTGCCTGTTTCAACAACTTGTCAATGGGCTGTAGGAAGTAAGGGAATTTAATGTTTTATTTTCCTTTGGCAAGCACTTAAACCTCCTTGCATCTTGATGAGGGAGATATAAGGGCTCCGGGAAACGGAGTCTATCAGTTTCTGGAGATTAGGATATGGAGAAGATTGCCTTTTTCTTGCAGTTTACTAAGTTATCCATAAACTGAAGGAGACTCCTGTCGTGCATGACTGTGATCTCTATCAGTCAACCATTTGCTTTCTTTCCTTTCCCCTGTTCCTGGACAGCTATGAGTATCTGAGGAATATCATACATATCCCACTTGCTTGGGGGAGAGGGGTTGCTGTTAGCCTGTATTTGCCCTCAGGTTGCCTCATGCTCCTTCATACTACCATTTAGTGAACATTTAGTATTCTTTACAGTACAATCTCCATTCTTACACGAAACTTATGAGGTAGGTGAGGTATGTATTTCTAACTCCAGGTTATACGTGAAGTAACAGAGACTTTACAAGTATCAAGATCTTACAAAAGTTATATAAAAATTGGTAAATAGAGTAAGGATTCAAGTGCATCCCTGGTTAATATCTTGCCCTATGCTCTTACCTAAGGAAAATATCCTGTTAATTATATTATGTTAATGATATCATTTTAATAACATTCTTTGAGGTAAGTAAGTTACATCCAAAGTAAGATGTCTGGCCAGAAAGAGATTTTTTAAAAGTATATAAAGAGTGTCTAGCCCTTGCTTACCCAACTCCAGTCCTGTTCAAGACTTGTCATCGACAGTAAGACCTGGTGCCCAAATAAAAAGCCATATCTGTTGGAAATCAATGGTAAATTGAAGAGCAATAGCTGAATGATTTTGTGACCACCAAGAATGCTGCTTATCCCTTCAGCACTTGCATCAGTGAAGGCTAGTTCTAGACCATCCCTTAGTTCTGAGAATGATTCCCAGGACACTGTGATATGAGAATCTTATTTGCTCTTGAGCTGAACTTGTAAACTGAAGGCAATTATTAGTTGCAACTAGTTGGGGCTGGGATAAACAGAAACTATATATTTCTGAATGGGTTATCATATCTCAGGGGAACATAAAAATCAAGAATTCAGTACATATTTGATAGTTTAAGATTTTTTAGTATAATGAAAAACTGTAGACTGAGCCTTAGAATAATTAAGGGAGATTTGTGTTTTGACATGCAAATACAACTCTAAAATGTTGATTAATGGATCGATGCCAACACTAGGGAGATCTCTAAAGGAAAAGTACAAGAATTTGCAATATTTTTTATCAGTGACTTGGATCATGACATAGAAGCCACCCTTTTCGTATTTGTGGATGACAGATTTAGGAGGATTATCCAATATATTTCATGACAGTGATGGATTTCAAAAATCTTGATAGGCTTGAATGATGGACTAAAACCAATAAAGAAGAATTTGACAGAAATAAATATAAGATTCCCCATTTAGATTAAAAGCAGGTTACATAAACGTAGATTCAGAGAGTCCTATCTCAAAAGCAGCTCAGTGAAAAAGACTAGATGTTTAAATTGGTGACAGAAGCCAACAATGAGATATAAATAAATTCTAGGCTGCTTCTGAAGTATGTAACACCTATATGGCAGTATTTTTCAAAGCAGACTTTAAAGAAGATCCATTAATGAGTCTTGAAACAATTAGTGGGTCATAAAGAGCACCTTATTTTATTTTTTAGAACTAAAAAGAAGAGAATAGGATCAGAATGGACAGATGGAATAAAAAATATAAGATTGCATTACTCATACAAAGGAATAATTACTTGAGGGATGCAGGTAGAGAGACGGATAGGCCTAGATTATTAATTACATGGGAGCTAAAATTTTTGATTGCTGCCATTACTTTTGAATACCTAGTACATGACACAGAAGAGTGCATGGCGCATGGAATATACCCAATAATGTTATGCAATGAATTATGATGAAATATATCTATATCTATTTCTATCTATCATTCTATCTATTATTTTATTTATTTATTTTTTACTGTGGTTCATGTGAAAAAGTTTAAGAGCCACAGCCTTCTGTCACTTTGCATGATCAAGACACTGGGGCACAGGGGCACCTGAAAATTTTATAAGGTATATTAACTTATCATGGAGGCTCCAAATGAAGTTTATCAGAATGGAACTGTTTAAAAACTACACTATTGTAGGGGCACCTGGGTGGCTCAGTTGGTTGGGCAACCAACTTCACTCAGGTCATGATCTTGCAGTTGGTGAGTTCGAGTCCCGCTTCTGGCTCTATGCTGAAAGCTCAGAGCCTTGAGCCTGCTTTGGATTCTGTCTCTGTCTGTCTGTCTGTCTGTCTCTCTCTCTCTCTCTCTCTCTCTGCCCCTTCCCCACTCACGTTCTATCTCCTTCAAGAGCAAATAAACATTAAAAAAAAAAAAGAAAAACTACACTATTGTAGAAACTATCGAAGTACTGATATTTAACCCCCAAAATTTCTGGGACTATATAGATTCTTTATATAAATGAAGAGCATTCAAGTGAAAGAACAAACATTTCAACAGATCTTACACTAATTAGGAGGCACACTTTAATAAAAAGTTACAAAAATATTTCCAGTGCAGAAGTAGCTTTCAAAAATTTAATAGTTGTAGTGTCTTGATACTGACATTTTTAAAACAGATAAATTACTTAATTTATAAGGAAGACAGATGCCATAGTGGTTTTTTGTTTGTTTGTTTGTTTTGTTTTTCCTGAGTCTACTTTTTAGTTCAAACTTTTTGGTGTAAAGATTATTTCCGTATTTAAAAAACAATTAATTAATTAGTTGGTTGGCTATGCAAGAATAATGTAAGTGATACTGCAAAGGAATCCAGAAAACAATTGTATTACGGTAATAATGTATTAATAATATTAATGTAACCACTTTCATCATCTCTGAGACAGAGAAAAATAGACCAAAAAACTTGTTTGTAATGACCATCTTCATAATGGAATAACATCTATTTTCTTTTAGAAAGAATCAATTATTCCTCACATGATGGCTTAGATTAAATTGAATTAGAAATTTTTAAAAACCAACCAAAATTCCAATTAGATGGTCAGTGAAGTGGCTTAGCTAATTCTTAACAGAACATAAGAAACCCACTATTTTGAAAGGCATTATTGGGATTACTAATAGATCCAGAATTCTGTAGTTTCAATTCCAATGGTTAAATATTTTATAAGTAAATGTGAAGAATTATATTTCCCTGGAAACGGATTTACATTTTATTATCATCATTTAGTATATAGTCTATATTATCATTTTTAAAACCCAAACACTTCAAATTTTTTAGAATTTAGAGGGGTTTTTTAATTATAAAGAAAATATGAAGTTTTTGTAAATAATTTAAAAATAGAAAAAGGATAAAAATGAATTAGTAATCATTACTCAAAGCAAACACATTGTTAACTTTTCAGTGTGTATTTTTAATTATTTTTCACACATGGATTTTCATAATTTGGAATTTTAAGGTTACTTTATAAGCTATGTATTTTGTTCCACTGACCTTTTAGATCATTCTTTTGCCATATTTTAAAAATAATATTTTTCTATCTATAAAATATGTACTATTAGTTTTTGACAGGAAATGTTCCCATTGTTACTAGTTTTCCTAGTCTGTTTTTCTTTCTTTCCATTCATGAATGTTGTATATCTCACATATATATATATATATACATATACATATATATATATATATATGTACATATATATATATGTATATGTATATGTATATATATCTGTTCTTGAAATATATATAATCTGATCTATAACAGAATCTCTTGTCGCACATCTTAATCAGTAAATTTGTCCACAAAATATGACAAGATCATTTGTTACTAAATTTTGTTTTCCCTCAATAGGGGGAAAAAGAGGCAGAGAAACAACAATTAAACTACTATCCTAAGGAAAAAAGAATGAGGATTTTAAGGAATATGTGGCAATTTTTTCTTACATAAAGCCCTTCAAGAATTTATAACCCTGTACAATGGAAATGATAAAATTCACTATAGTCTGAAAATCAACTTGAGATATAGAGAGATTTTATTTATAATATTTATTGCTGTATGGTAATCTAAATTCTTTTTTCTTATTACTATAGTTTTTATTCTTAAAGTCACCTTTAGTGTTAAGTAAGATTATTTCGGTTGGACATTATACATCAAACACAACTGAATACTGGCAATGTTATATTATTTAACACAAGGTGGAGGGGTACCTGGGTGGCTCAGTCAGTTGAGCATCTGACTTTGGTTCAAGTCATGATCTCATAGTTCAGTTCATGAGTTCAAGCTCTGCATTGGGCTTACTGCTCTCAGTGCAGAGACTGCTTGGGATCCTCTCTCCCTCTATCTCTCTGTACCTCACCTGCTTGTTCTCTCTCTCTCCCTCTCCCTCTCCCTCAAAAATAAATAAAACATTTAATGGGGTGTCTGGGTGGCTCAGTCACCCAGCTTTGTCTCAGGTAATGATCTCACGGTTCACGGGTTCAAACCCCACATGGAGGGGCGGCTCTCTGCTGACAGCTCAGAGCCTGGAGTCTGCTATGGATTCTGTGTCTCCCTCTCTCTCTGCCCCTCCCCTGTTTGCATTCTATGTCTCTCTCTCTCAAAAATAAAATAAACACATTAAAAAATTTTAAATAGATAAATAAAACATTTAAAAAAACATAGGGTGGCATCGCTAGTCTCATGGTTTTCAAATATTAAATTAGAATTTTAGGTAACCACAGAAGAAATACTGCTAAAAAGAAAAAAAAAGATTCATTACAGATTTGAAAAAAATAGTCATTAAAACTATCCATAAATTAATTCTAGTACACTCCAGGACTTTGAAATTGAGTAAGAAACATATTTTATTGAATTTGAAAAGAACTACAAATCAAATATTTTTCATAAGTAAAATTGATTCCAAATAAAATTAGGATAAATGACAAGACTATTGAAATGAAGATAAGGAATATAGCTTGTTCAAAAATGTATCCATGAACAGCTACCTATATGTACTAAAATACTATCTGCTGTGAGTTTAATAGAACAATGCATTAGTTGTCAACATCTCCAAATAGTTTTAGATAGACTCAACAAGCAAAATGAAGGAATGAGCAACACAGGACATTCAATTTCTTATTTTAACAGAGTCTACACCTGCAATTTCAAGAGAACAAATAGTAACATATGCCTTGCATTATTTAGTAGGACAACATCTCAGCTCAGAAGAGGCTGGAAACAAATGGTTTTCACTTACTAATGTGCTAAGAAACCTCAGCCTGAAATGAATGAACAGAAAACTATGGAGATCAGTAATGCCAACTGGATGATAACTCAATGGTAAGGGGAATCAGATACACTATACCTACAACAGTATACACAACACTAATGAAAAGGAATAAAGGACATGCAAAATCTCAGAGACTGAGCTATGAGGAAATGTTTACTTAGTATGTCTTCTGTGACAAGCACTATCTTAAGAGCTGGGGGATACAGTAATAAATTAGATGAACCAAGTCCCTGTTCTTCTGGAAATATTTTTGTGTAGGCTAGGGGCTTTGGGAGTGTAGAGGGATTTGGGAGTGAGGAATATAGCTAATAAACAACTAAATTACTACCTCAAAAGAATAAACAAACAAAAGGGAGCAAGATAATTTTAGATAGTGGCAAGTGGAGAAAGAAAAAATGGGATGAGAGCAAAAGCAATCTGTTCTGGAGTTCAATGTGTTAGGAAACAAGAGTATTATAATTGATTGTAAGCATAGTCCAGCCTAACTTAAAGTGCATGCAAATAACTAGGGATTATTATATATATTATATATAATATATATATATTATATATATTATATATATAATATATATAATATATATAATATATAACACACACACACACACACACACATATATATATATATATATATATATATATATATATATATATATATATATATTCTAAGTTCTGCTCATTCTTTAGAATTTATTCTACAGAGGCAGTAGGGTATGGAATGAGAGACACTAGAAATTTTGTGGAATTTAGTAACAAATGTTAAAACATTAGATTTAAAATGTCAATGATCAATGGCTTTATTTGGCATATTCTCGATTTAGTAATTTAACTTAATAAGTTTTCTTTCATAGTTCCATATTATGATCTAGGCACTGTACTAAGATTCTTCAAAAACACAATATGAGGGGAGCCTGGGTGGCTCAGTCAGTTAAGCATCCAACTTCAGCTCAGGTCATGATCTCATGGTTCATGGGTTTGAGCCCCACATGGGGCTCTGGGCTGACAGCTCTGAGCCTGGAGCCTGCTTCAGATTTTGTGTCTCCCTCTCTCTTTGCCTCTCCCCCATTCGCTCTCTGTCTCTCTCTCAAAAATAACATTAAAAAATTTAAAAAGCACAATGTGAAAACTCTTAGAGAATTTATAAATAAATGTGAATGAACAATTACTAATATTAGAACAAAGCAAATAGGAGAAAAACACAGTGTTGTTGGTATTTAAGTGAGTTGAGATAAAGAGAAACTTTGAAAGGTTTCACATTAATGAAAAATGAAGCATGACTTCTAAAATATTTCTGAAGTGTGTTTTATGCAAATAGGAAACATACTAAAAGTTAAGTATGGGCATTTGAAAGAATCATGAAAATCAGTCACAAATGCCTAATTGTGATATGGGAACATGCACACGGGATAAAGTATATTTTGAATGTTTGGAATATATGGTCAAATATAGGGTTTATTATTTGTCTTATATGAAGAAGTGATTACTATAAGAGCGATTTACTTACCAAATGGATTTTAAATACTTTGTTCAAAATATTTGATGACTAACTACACCATTATAGCATCTATAATTTAGAATAAAGAATAGGGGGGGCGCCTGGGTGGCTTGGTTGGTTAAGCGTCCGACTTCGGCTCAGGTCATGATCTCACGGTCCGTGAGTTCGAGCCCCACGTCGGGCTCTGTGCTGACGGCTCAGAGCCTGGAGCCTGTTTCAGATTCTGTGTCTCCCTCTCTCTCTGCCCCTCCCCTGTTCATGCTCTGTCTCTCTCTGTCTCAAAAATAAATAAATGTTAAAAAAAAAAAAAGAATAAAGAATAGGAATGTAAAATCTAACTTCTCAAAGGACTATTATAGAACGTGCTCATGAATACTGCACAATCAAATATTATACTAATAAGTTCTCACTGACTATCATTCCTATGAAATGAAAAAAATTCGTTCTCCTGTGAGGGAGTTTGAAAAATTGTTTTGATGACTAATTAACTGATTAGTGTAGCTCTTTCTTTTCATTTTTTGACCATCAAATTAGTATCCACAACTTAAAACACTTACATATTTATAAAGGTGATTTTTCAAGTTACACTTTTACTAAAAATAAAGCATAAATATAGACATTGTGGGTGCCAATTAATAACTTTCATTTAATTATATGTGCTATTTGTGCAATTTCATGTACAATACTTACACTTATTAGATAATTAGAATATGTGACTAAAACTTGCTGTTATATAGTAAAAGACCTTAATGTTATTTTAGACAGAAAGAAAAAGGAAATCATCCAAGCTTCTCCTAAATAAGGATAATGGTATCCTAAAAATAAGTTAAACAATATGATACAAATATAAGTAATATTTTCTAAGGAATTTGTGTGGATCCAGTTTCTGTGAATACTGTCCTAGAAAACAAAAAAAAAAATATACCTTCTAATGTACACAGCATAGAAATTCCGACATTGTAATATTCTCAGTAATATTATTTCATAAAGTTGTCAGTTACTTTGTTGTATCCTCTTTGAACACACATTATAAAAATTGTGATAGATAAGAAACCCAAAGTTAATATAACTGACAGTTGCACCATGAGTTAAGACAGCCTTATATTTCTGTAGGCAGACAAGGTGGTCAGTTACCAAAGTACCTCCCTTTTTCCCGCTAGTTAAATCTCTGGAAAGTAGTGTAAGTCAATTTTTATAGAACATTGAACAATGTTAAATATGAAGATACAGGAAGCTCCTAAAAGGTGGGCTCAAAATATCTATGCAACTATTATCAACTCCACCTGAAATAATCAGGTAAATGTTGATGAGGAACACTATAACCTAACACACAGATTAGGCTGACAACTCTTGAATCTTATACTCATTCTTAAAATCACTAAAATTGAGACAACCACATACCATGTATTAGCCAATGTGGTACAATAGGAATTACACACACTACAGTAATGTATTCTGGGGGTTGGTGGGGGGGGGACTCTGAAACTACCAGTTTACAGATAATATGGAGGATAAAGTTTCATGTTAAACTATGCTATGAAGTTGTAATCAGCCAAACCCAGAGTTTGGAAAATTCTGGAGTACACAATTAAGTAGCACCAACTATTAAATGATGTGAAAAAAAAACATAAATGGGAAATGATTATAGAGTAAAAGAAATTTAAGATACCTATCAAGCAAACAAACATGTGAAATTCATTTTTATTCCAATTCCAACATTATAGAAGACACTTTTGAGATAATCCTAAAACATGAGAAATAGACTAGGTATTAGATGATACTGTAGAATTCTTATTATTGTGTAAGGTGTTATTTTGTTTTGGTTACATTTAAACAAAATGTCCTTATTCACTGAGATACTCATTTTAATGAATGTGTATTCACAGTCACATTTATTGGTGCAGTGAGGTAAAGTCTGAGATTTGCTTAGAAAGAAAACTGAACAAACACATGAAAAAAAAAGTTGGTATATGTATGTTATGGGGCAAAGGGGATAAATGAAATAATGGCAAAATATTGGTAACTGCAGTATGTATAAGAAGCAAGAAAAGGACACCCCCAAAGATGTCCAGGTCTCAATCTTGGAAATCTATGACTATCTTGTTATATGGCAAGGGATAATTAATGTTGCAGATATAAATAAGTTTGCTTAACAACTGACATGGAAATAGAAAAATTTTCCTGAAGACCCTACAATTAAGAGGGGAATGAATCAATGCAATCATAAAGGTTCTTACAAGTAGAATAAGAAAGCAGAAGGGGTAGAACCAGGGAGTTGGCCAATATGACAAGGAATTGCGGTAATGTTGCTGGCTTTGATGATCAAGGAGTAATCCCCTAAGGCTCTAGGCAGACTACAATCTGGAAAGACAAGAAAACACTCTCTCCGCTCCAATCCAGAAAGGGAATATGTCCCTATTTTTAGCCCAGGGAGATGCATTTCTGACTTCTGACCTATGGAACTGTAAAATAATATCTGTGTTTTAAACCACCAACTTTGTGTTATTTTTCTTGCACGGCAGCAAGAGGAAAGAATGTACTAGGTTTCTGGTGTGTGGGTTTCATTATTCTCTTTACTTTTGTGTTAATTTTAAAGTTCCCATAGTAAGACTTTAAAACACACATTAAGATTCTGAAAAGGATTTTCCATGACAAATTTTGTGATTAAAGTCCAATAGCCAAAAGCTTAATTTAAGGATATGTGAAATCTAACTTAAATAATATGATTAGATATGAAGATGTTCTTCATATGTACTCAGAGATGTTATAGTTTGGTATAATTATTTGATTAATATGGTCCTGTTAGAAAATAAGGAGGGGAGCCTGGGTGGCTCAGTCGGCTAAGCATCCAATGTTGGCTCAGATCACTATCTCATGGTTCGTGAATTCGAGCTCCACACTGGGCTCTGCTCACATCTCAGAGCCTGGAGCCTGCTTTGGATTCTGTGTCTCCCTCTCTCTTTGCCCTTCCCCTGCTCATGCTCTGTCTCTCTCAAAAATGAATAGACATTGGGGCGCCTGGGTGGCTCAGTCGGTTGGGCGGCCGACTTCGGAACAGGTCATGATCTCCCGGTCCGTGAGTTCGAGCCCTGCGTCGGGCTCTGTGCTGACGGCTCTGTGCTGACGGCTCTGTGCTGACGGCTCAGAGCCTGGAGCCTGTTTCCGATTCTGTGTCTCCCTCTCTCTGATCCTCCCCTGTTCATGCTCTGTCTCTCTCTGTCTCAAAAATAAATGAACGTTAAAAAAAATTTTTTTTAAAAAGAATAGACATTAAAACAGTTTTTTTAATAAGGAAAAAAAAGTGGGCATTGTCTTCATAACAGATTTGTGATGTCACATTTGTAAAGGAAAACTATTGAAAATCACATGATGACATCAATTAACACATCAGGGAAGATGGTACATACCTTTTATGACTTTTTGTGTTAAGCATTCACTGTTAATTTCAGAATTTTCCAAGTGAGGCATAGTTAAAACAATAAATCCCTCTATAAACACCACATTTTTAAACCAAAAAAGTCACAGGGTGATAAACTATTATTATATGTAATTTAAAATTGTAATATTTTACTCACAGAATTATATTCACATGAATATTTTTATCTGTCATAAGGGAAATGGTGACTTTTTTGAAGGATGGGGATTTGTTTCTCTATCATGTGAAAAACAATTCCCCATATCTTCAAAAAAATTAATTTTATTTCCATGCAACTTAAAAAGATTACTTCACAGTACAAAGAAAACCAAGATTACTTAATGAAATTTTCCCTTTAAAAGTCATTTTAAAGTAATAATAAGGGGTGCCTGGCTGGCTCAGTTGGTAGAAAATATGACTCTTGATCTCTGGGTCTTCAGTTCAAGCCCCAGGCTAGGTATAGAGTTTAACTAAAAAATAAAAACAAAGTGGGGCGCCTGGGTGGCGCAGTCGGTTAAGCGTCCGACTTCAGCCAGGTCACGATCTCGCGGTCCGTGAGTTCGAGCCCCGCGTCGGGCTCTGGGCTGATGGCTCGGAGCCTGGAGCCTGTTTCCGATTCTGTGTCTCCCTCGCTCTCTCTGCCCCTCCCCCGTTCATGCTCTGTCTCTCTCTGTCCCAAAAATAAATAAAAAACGTTGAAAAAAAAAAAATTTAAAAAAAAAATAAAAACAAAGTAATAATAATAAAGGGTGACATAGAATCAAGTGATTTCCAGTGTTTGGCATGTATACGTGATTCTTATGTAATGGTTTAACACTATCAGAGAGAACACGGAGAAAAGGGCAAATTCTGCTTCCTTATTCTATGAAACTTGCATGAGGCATCAAGTTTCTTTTACCTCTATAGTTTATTTCACTTATCATGTAAAAGAGGAGAGGGGAAGAGATAATGTCAGATTCAGTCATGAAAAATTGATATGATGGTAAAACTGGAGAGGGTAGGTGCATTTTTCATCAGTAATATGGATTTTATTGAGACCCTATATTTGCTTTTATGGCAAAAATTAAAAAATGGTCAACAATTACTTTGAAAGTTAGGTACTTACCTCACATACGCGCTAAAGAATCAGTTGGGTTATTTCAGTTTTTCCTTCACAACTTACATGGCCTGTGCCTACAGTAATAAGTGCAAGTGATGAGTCTGCCATTGTTTCCAACATTCTGTGTAATTAAGGTTTAAGGGTAAAGATAAATATGTGAGTGTCTACCTCAGAAGGAATGTTTAAAGCTCACTTTTATGTCTGCACTCATCCTGTCCTGTATTTATCTTTTCTAGGGAATTGCTGGGAAATTGAATTACTTTGCTTTTGAAATTAACCCTGAAGGGTTACACAATTCTTGGGCAAAACTGGCTAGTAGCCTATTAGCACAGAAAAAGATACCCACCAAAGAAACCTCAATTTGCAAATAAAACACTGATGAATGAAAGAATTAAATGATGAGAAAAGCTACATCCTATCCATGGGGAAACACTAAGGACCAAGTGTACTGAAGTTTTATGCTAATACAAAATTGGTTCCAACAAAGTACCCAGTTTTATAACCTAACAAATTGGTGCCAACTTATTTAAACAGTCTAACAGCAGAAAAAAAAGAAGAACACCATTAAAGAAACATCTGTTTAGAAGAAAAGTATGGAATCGTTACAAATATATTCATTATAAGATAATTAGTAGGAATGAAATCAATACTGACTTGCCTCAGAGATATGGATTTAATGCATGCGGCAATGAACAGTGACTGTTGTGGATAAAGTTTTTCCTTCTTATGCTAAATTAATATTTGTGTTATTCATTATTGAATGGCACAAGTGACAGAAGACTCCCATAAACCAATTCAAGATTAAGGAAAATATTTCATCATGTTATAAACATAGTAAGAGGAAAAATAAAATAAAGGGCCAAAAAGAGAAATTCACACCTGTTAAAAGATAAACCGAGATACATTAAAACTTTTGAGAATTTATTTCAGCAAAAATCTATTAGAATTGGACAGTGCCAAGTCAGAAGTGGCCAGGAGTGCTTCAGGAGCTCAGGGAGAGACTTTTATGGCCAAAAGGTAGGAGCAAAGTAAGGAAATTATTGATTGGCTATAGCTTAAAGCGTGGTTGGCTATTAGTGATTGATTGTCTTTAGCATTTTGATTTCATAAGCTTCAGGCATTTACAGGTTTAGATTCTGATTGGCTTACTTAGGCCATCACAGCATTAGAACCACATCAGTCTAATGGCCTCATTGTTTAATCAATTTAACTATTCCCCTCACTTGGTCATCCTCTCATACATGAGAGATTAAACAAAAATTTGCTGCTGGTGCCACTCTCAGTCTCCATCAGAGTTAAATTGTTCTTGTCTCGTTGTGAAACTCACATTACGATGTCAGATTCGTGGGAGAACTGTTTATGCTGTTCATCCCATTGTTCATCTTGTTTCTGTTTCTCTAAGCACAATGAGATCATCTGATGTATTGCTGACGGCTGTGAACATTCATTTAAAACATTTGACAGAACATAATGTACCAGGGAAACTACAATGATAACAATTATTAGGATAATGCCAAAAGACTGACATACACTCCTTAGCTAGCATTTCCATGAACCAAGCCAGTTGGTATCAAATAAATCAAAGAATGTAACGAAAGGGAAATCAATCTGTTTCAGCCAAGTGGCTTATTTCTTGTATTTGTTATAGTACCAGCAATGTTGATCTAGGTACAGATAGAAGTATTTGCTATGGCACAGACTCCTCCTTGTTCAGCCAGTAAGTACTCTAAAGCAATTCTATAATCTAAAAACACCTTAGCAAGAAAGTCTAGGGATTTTTTTTCTGCTATGGCCTTAGCAGTAGATTCAACACTACTTGCCAGGGTTAATGAGCACGGTCTTCCTCCCTATTCACTAAAGAAAAAAGCAAATAGCAAAAAGGCAAAAAGAATAAAGGTTTCATATTAGAGATGAACATCTTATCCTTGATCTTGGGCAACCTACCCACCCCCAAGATGTTGTCTACTCCTTGGAGGAACCTCCCTGCTCTATTTTACTTCTAGATCTCTAGCTGGTTCCAAGAGTTGGACAGAGCCCTTTTTAACTGGGGGATGTAGATCCAAGGTTCAAGTTCCTAAAGTTTGGTTACTGTCTGGGTAGTGAGGAGGACCTGGTATGGTCCCTTCCAAAGAGGTTCAACGGCCATCTTTATTCTTAATGATTCCAAATCAGAAGGGTGGGAGAAAACTAAAAACATTAGTTTGGAGAATTATAGCCAGATATTTGAGGAAACTAGAAGAATTTGGGATCCAGCTTGGTTTGCAGGTATATAATAAAACTTCAGAGACAATGAACAGACTTAGAATCTGATATCTATAAGGTTGTGTTATAATTTTCTATTGAAATAAAATTTTTCCTCTATAATCACCCTCAGTTCTATGAAAGATAATCACAGCAAGACTAATTTGTTTGCAAAATAAGTCCAGTCCCATTAAACTTGGTCTGATTATTTACACAAGTGTATCAAAAATAGTGGTTAACCACATAGGCTCTTTTAATATCTATTTTGCTAGAAATTTACATAAGGAATCTTAGATTGGACTTTAAAGCCACTCTGGTCTAAGAAGCCAAGCCCAGAACCCTCCATCAGATTTCACCTGAAGTACCTATTGATTGGGGCAAATTCCTCTCCTCTTGAGGTACCCAAGGTATCCTGAGATTCCTGGGCCTGCCAGTGAGTGACCTTCCTTAGTCTGGTAAGCCTCTCAGGAACTTTGTACGTAAGACACCAGGACAGTTTTACAAGGGGCTTTTATTCGCTCCATTCAGTCAACCTTAGTTTCTTAAAACTGTCTGGTTATATCTGATTTTATGCATATTTTCAAATAGGACATTCCAGTCAAGCCTTAGCAATACAACCAAGGTTTCCAATTGTGTGTGTGATTTGGGGAAGTTTTAAAGTGTCAAAGTTATGAATATTTGATGAAATAGGATCTCAGATCATTATGAAATAATACTTAATTATCCATTAAACTAAAGTGACCAGATTTTAAAGGCAAATATAGAATGATACACAGAGGTGAAAAAAGTTTTAAACTACATATATTGATTAGAATTCTGAACGTTTAGAATCATTTATTCCTAGTGGAAACTAAGAAATAAGTTGTGGAATGTCGGCTACACTCATATCCTCCAGATTGGTAAATCTATAAGTACATTTCACAATTTCTAGGAGTTTATTCTTCCTCACAGTATAGTTTTCAATGTAACACAAAACATGTTTACGAATACACCCAGATATCTTTAGTTCCTCTGTAAAAGAAAGCCAAAACTGAATAAACCTGTGATCAGTAACTAATGTTTCAGTATTTTATCTTATTTGGAAATGATCTTGCTTTTCAGTGAAACCTACGTGGAATAAAAGTATTGTATTTAATGCTGCTAACTCTAAAAACATTTCTGTTTTTATTAAACCAACAAACTTAAACTAGCTTTTATTTACTGAAGATTATCCTATATCACCGGAACTTGAAAAATATTTGTGTTAGTTTATTTCTGAGAGTATACCTGATTTGTATACTTATTTGTCTTTAAGCCAATTAAATAGAGCTCTTTACAAATTAATTTTGGCAATAACATCTAGAGTTAGAAAAATATCACACATTTATAATTTACCTAAATAGACATAGATACTGTCTATTTTACAATATTTGCAAGTCTTTTGGGAAGAGCAGCGGGTGTTTCGGGATTAGTACAAAGGATAGGTGGGCTTTGAATAGTTTCTAGAGTAACATTTATGTTCTTCTGAAGATTCAATTTGTAAGACAAACAGTTGTTTTTAATTCCTCAACGAATTCTATTGAAACCTGGATGATGTGAAGAAATTGATTCAGCCCATCTGACTACATTATCTTCAATTCGCTTTTTTATACCAGAGAGATCATCAACTAAGATGGAAATCAAAAGATTCCTATGTTCTAGATTTAGAGCTGCGTTTGTTTGGAAAGTTTTAAGAAATCCTTCCAAAATGGATTCATAATTTTTTTTTCTCTTTGGGTACATAGTTTCATTTTAGTTTTAGGCAAGAAGGTCTAAAAGTTCCTATCAGATCCTAAATATCAGCTTCCAATTTGGCTAACTTCTGACCACAGAGCTACTTAAAAGAAAAAAAAAAATTCAATATCTTGTGGGTTTTAGCCATGGCAAACAGTAAATATTCCTGGCACAGACTCCCAAAGATAACCAAAAGAAAGACTTGGGCAATTTTCCTGAGAGCTGAAAAACAGTGTTAAGACTCCAGCTGCAAATGGAATGCAACCCACATTTGTGTCTGGCCATATTTTGAGGATCCCCAACCTGACAGTTGGCAAGCCAAGTTCTCAGAGCACAAAACAAGACAAACTATATGGCAATAGCTGTCTCTGGGAAAGAAAGGATCAATAACTAATTTTTTTTTTCCTGACAATCTGAATTAGGAAAAGAAGAGACAAGGTGAAATTTTTCCTTCCTCTCTAGACCAGGCACCACAGACATCTGGGAGAGTTGACATCATTAAGAATTCTTATCTTTGGGGCACCTGAATGGCTCAGTCAGCCAACCCTCTGACTTCTGATCTTGGCTCAGGTCCCTATCTCATAGTTGTGCAGAACCTGACATTGGGCTCATCTCACTGGTGTGAAGTCTGCTTAAGATACTCATTCCCTCTCAGGGCACCTGGGTGGCTCAGTCAATTGAGTGCCCGACTTCAGCGTGGGTCATGACCTCAGGGTTCACGAGTTTGAGCCCTACATCAGGGTTGCTGTCAGTGCAGAGCCCACTGTCCCTGACAGATCCTCTGTCCCCTTCTGTTTCTGCCTCTCCCCCACCCGCACCTGCTCTCTCTCTGAAAAATTAACATTAAAAGAAAATGTTCATCCTCTCTCTCTCTCTCGCTCTGCCTCTCCCCAGATTGTGTTCATCTCTCTCTTTCTCTCAAAAAAAATCTTACCTTTTGCCAGCTTCTGTCAGTTTTCCCAGGTTTCTGTCTACAGGCTCTGGAGTGAGTTGGCTGCCCCAACAGTTCTCCTCACCTTCAACAATAACTGTACTGGGATACAATTTAAGTCATACCCAGTCTGACCCCTCAACGAGACTTGTTTCTTTGTCCCACTCAGTCTGACCCTGGAACCGATGCCCAGAATCAGTCGGGTTCTAAGTCAGACCCATCCAAGTCTATAACCAGTCTGGTTTTCAAGTCAGACTCAGCCTCACTGTGGTGGCTTCTGAACCCAGTGTGGAAAAAGCAGTGCTCAGAGTTTGAAAACTCATAATGCAAAAGTTGTAGAACTAGGATCCAGGAACTAGCAGAAATTCACCCACCCGCTACAGAGGACTAATGCTGCCCCAGAGGCTGAGCAGGTACTCAAGCCTGGTTGCTCCTTGCTCCTGGGGGCTCTCAGCAGTCACTCTAAGTTCCCTCTTCTGATTCCAGAACTACTAAAAGAGAAGCTGAGGCATATTAAAACTTTTAAGAGTTTAATTGAGCAAAAATGTATTTAAATGGGTAGCTCCAAACAGGAAGTGGTTAAGAGTGTCCCATCGGCAGCGATGGGTGTTAGCAGAGTGACTTTTAGAGAGAAAAGGCAGAAGCAGGGTAAGGAAATTATTGATTGACCGCAGCTTAAAGCCTAGCTGTTTGTGATGTGTTGTCCTTAAGCATTTTGGTTTGGTAAACTGGAGGCATTACAGGCTTAGAATTTGGTTTGCTTATTTACATAGGCCACCACAGCATCAGAACCACATCAGTCTAATGGTCACTTTAATTAATTTAACAGATCAAATTGGACATTAATTCCCCTTCACTGACTTTCAAAGCAGAATTCAGATTTTGCCTCTGGCAATTCTAGTCTGAATAAATTTGTAGCAAGCAATAGAGGTAAAAATATTTTGAACTTCTGGATATAGGTGATTAGAGTAGCTACAGCTTACTTTTTGTTGTTTTCTGAATTTGGTCATCTTTCAAGAAAGGAAAAAAGTTCACACACACACACACACACACACACCCCAAAATGGTACTTTTTATATAACTGCCTCTGTTAATATCTCATAATTTTTATTTTTTGTGAGTGAAACTGAAACAAATTATTTAAAAGTATACTTTAACTAGTTTATTCCACAGGAATAGAAATATTATCAAAATAATAGAGGGAAAAGGATGAGAAAATATTTTTTTAAACTGCTAACATTAATGTGTCAGTATCAGTAATTCAATTCTTAGTTAGCAATCCCATATATAGGTTCTACACAGTAATAGTCAAAATGATTCTTAGGAAGTAAGCAATAATTCTTCTCAAAAAATAGAACTACCTCTTATATACAAAGCAGTTGACATATTTAACTTTGTAGTTAGGTTTATATATAAGGCAGTATTTTATTTATTTATTTACTTATTTATTTTAAAGCTTTTAATGTTTATTTACATTGGAGAGAGAGACAGAGTACGAGAGGGGGAGGGGCAGAGAGAGAAGGAGACATAGAATATAAAGCAGGCTCCAGGCTTGGAGCTCCGAGCTGTCAGCACAGAGCCCAAGGCGGGACTTGAACTCACAGACCACAAGATCATGACCTGAGCCAAAGTTGGAAGCTTAACAGACTGAGCCACCCAGGTGCCCCAAATAGTACTTTAATACCCACACTAAAGGTTGCCTTTCACTGTGGAGGGTAGTTTTGATTTATATTCATAATCAAAAGTCTTTTTTAAGTCAGGTCTACATTCTTCTTACAAACCAACTGCAGTTCCAGTATTGGCTCCATGATGGAAAGGAATGAGACTCTCTACTGTTCATCTTCCAAACTAGAGAAAACTAGAAAAATAATTCACAAGTAAAAACTCACTAACTTCTTGCAGGTCCTGGGTGGCTCAGCCAGTTATGCAACGAACTCTTGGTTTCAGCTCAGGTCATGATCTCATGGTGGTGAGATCCAGCACCACAGTGGGACTTTGTGCTGAATGAGGCTCCATGCTGAGCATGTAGCCTGCCTGGGATTCTCTCCCTCCCCAGCTTGTGCTCACTCCCTGTCTCAAAATTAAATCAATAAACATTTTAAAAAACTCATTAACTTCTTGCTGGCTTTTATAAATTGAGTGATCAGTTAAGGTCTAACATTGTTTTCACCAAAATAGATAGCTTTATAATAAAAGAAAATGACTGGTACTCCTATGTTCATTAGAAAAAGGATTGTTCTCATATTTTTAAGATGAATGTTCTATAAATTCATTTGAACACTATTTTTTTGGTTAGTAATACATCATATATATTATATATTCATTAATATTTTTGTTTAAAAACAATTTTTTTGTTTTGTTTTACTATTTTTTAGTCTCTGTAAACCAAAATAGCTCCACCAAACCCCTACTGATGAAGACTAGAATTCTGCAACTTTTCACTAAGACTACAATGTTTTATGTATTTATCCACGACATATAAAATAGAAATATATAATAATGACAAATATATAAAATATATGGAAATATTTTAAAATATATGAAAGTAGGCATAGAAAGTATATTGCTTTTAGAAAAAAATCTTAGCAATGCACTATTCAGTCCAAAATTTTAAATATTTTAAGATTTTTAAATATGCATAATCAACATTCTTTTGGGGTTTTGTCCCACTATATTTCCATCAGGCTGTATAGTAGACGAGGAAGGGGTTTGGAAGAAGATACAAATCTTTTTTAAAATAATGAGTAAATGTTCATCTAAGCCATCATAATGAGATGTGTCAAAAGGGAGGTTCAGATTAATGATACCTGAGTGTTGGTGCCCTTATCATATTGTTCATAATCAACACTATTAGGGTGGATAATATCATCTATGTAGAGAGATTAGCCTGAGGAGAAAAGTCGATTTGGGGTACAGTTCTAAGGAATTTCACCATGTATAATTAGTTATAAGAGGAGGAGTATTAAGGAGACAGAGAAGGAAAACCCATAGGTGTAGGAGAAAAATCAGGAAAGTTTGGTGTTACAGTAGCCAAGACAGACCTCAAGAAAGAAATGGTAAGCAGTAGCAGCCAAAATTTATTCAACATTATAGAAGTCACTGTCAATGACCTGGAAAATTGTACAAAATTGAAGGTAATGAATATTGCAACCTAGTGGACAGAATACTAAGATAAGGAAATTATGTTTGGATAAGTTAATATATAAACATGTAGGATGCCATTAAAATTGTTACAGGTATGAATTTATGTAAAGGTGTTTATGTTTAATAAGTTTGAATATTCAATGAAGATATGGATTGAAAGCATTCTTTGGGTTTGGTGACAATGTTGTTGGTTATATTCATGAGAATAGTTTCAGTAAAATGGTAGGATTTAAGTTTCATAGGAAGGGATTCCAGATTAAGAGAGAATAAGTGGGAGATAAGTATATAGAGCTTATTTTTTAAATCTGGCTGTGAAGAGATGGAAAGAATAAAAAAAAATAATTGTGTAATCAGTGGTTGGAAGTTCCTAATGAGTTTGCAAAACATGTTGTAAGGATGAGAGATTAATTGAAAGACTGTGGTACTTAAGATGCCGGAATTATTGTAGGTGATGGTCCTCAGAGACATGGAGATGACAGACTTTAGAAAAGGCTATGCATTTTTGTGAAATAGGAAACTAAAGAAGGATGATTTAAGACCTCAGATGGTCCTCAGAGACATGGAGATGACAGACTTTAGAAAAGGCTATGCATTTTTGTGAAATAGGAAACTAAAGAAGGATGATTTAAGACCTCAGATAGAAACTGCAGGTAAGTGACAAAGAATGAAGCAAGTGTGTGTGTATGTGGTGGAAGGTGTTAGGCTGGGGATAGTGGTGACACAAGACTTTAAAGATGGCAGCTTGGGCACTTAAAAACAAATATATTTTAGGCAAATGTACTTTATTCCTTTGTGATAACAGTATCTTCTAAGTCATTTGATCTGTATGAGATTTAGCCTTCCTACAGACAAGTGCAAATATTCCATTTTCTCCATAAATAAAAACAATTACACAAAGATAACACCCATTTTAGAGCATGCAGTAATTAATGATTATCTCTGATTCATTGTACAAGTTGTACTTTGTTAAATTTGAGTATTAGATGAACCCAGAGTTAAAAGTTTAGTTGGAAATATGTTGCTTGTAAAGAAACATCCTCATTTAATTTTCATCTCTATTTGAAAAGTATTAGAATAAGCAACAATTATTTAAAAAAAAAAACACCATGGTGTTACTTTTTATCTCAAAATCATCCCAGTTATGGTTCAGATATCAGTATATGGCAATACTCAGTTACCACCTTAACTACAATTTGACCGCATAGAGACTGCAGAAGGCAGACAAAAAGCCGATAGTCCTATTATTAGACACACTGAAGGGTTTTACTGCAACATTAATAAATTGTATCACTTAGGAGTTTTTTTTTTTTTTAAATCTTCTTTCTTCCTAAATTAACAACCATTAACAAATTTAAAAAAAAATAATGTTTATTTATTTTTGAGAGAGAGAGAGAGAGAGAGAGAGAGAGACAGACAGAGCGTGAGGTGGGTAGGGGCAGAGAGAGAAAGGGAGACAGAAACCAAAGCAGGCTCCAGGCTCTGAGCTGTCAGCAGGGAGCCAGAAGCGGGACTCGAACTCACTGACTGCAAGATCATGACCTGAGCCAAAGTCAGACACTCAACCAACTGAGACAACCAGGCACCCCAACTCTTAATGAATTTTTAACGAAAGAGCATATTCTATTTTACATTATTAATTTCTCAAAAAAAATGCCAAAGTCTATATTGTACACTACTGTGGTTTACAAACCAGCATCAGATATAAAGCACACAACATATGGAGGCTACTTTAATACTCCCCATCCCATTTCCTTTCCACGTTATTCATCTCTCCACAGAAAAGGCTATTATTATTAATTTTGCATTTCCACATGTGTTCTCAAACTTTTAATACATATGTATGTATCCATAAACATTTACTATGTTTGTATTGTAGAGTTAAATACATTATAATAGTTTTGTATAATTTTCCAAGTTGGTTTATGACATTTATCTATTATACCACATTTCCATTAAAATTCTTCTGGCAATGGGCATTTGATTTGTTTCCAATTATTTCAGTTTTTTAAATGATGTTGCCATAATATATTATACATCTCTACTTCAGCACATATGCAGGTATATCTTTTAAACTTATACTTTATATTTTATACATTATAATTTTAATAATGTAATTATTAAAATATTATAAGTAGTAACATGTAAATATAAACATTAAATCATAATAAAGTATATGTAAATACAAAAAAGTAAAATTATAATTTTATTACATAAAAATAATTCTATAATAATCATTATTATTCATTTGTGGTTTGTAAAAGAAATATTCGGAATACCAAAACTTTTGATGCATGTAGCAAATATCTTCTAGTTTGTTACTTGTTTCTTGTCCTTTTTTGGTAGCTATAGAAACACAGATGTTTTCCATTTAACATGGTTATAATAATCAGTTTCTTCCTACTTGTTTTTGAGTCAGTGTTAAAAATCCTTTTCAAAACAAAATTTTTAAAATTATAACGACATTTTAAATTTTACTTTATATATTTCAGCCTTGAATTTACCTGCAAGTAATTTTGAATTGTCCAAGGAATTTTTTTATCAAATTGTTCAAACCTTACTTCCAATCCTGATTACTCAAAACCATCTTTGGGGGTGCCTGGGTGGCTCAGTCAGTTAAGCATCTGACATCAGCTGAGGTCTTCATCTCGTGGTTTATGAATTTGAGCCCGGCGTCAGGCTCTGTGCTGACAGCTCAGAGCCTGGATACACTTCGGATTCTGTGTCTCTTTCCCTCTCTTCTCCTCCCCAGCTCACACTCTGTGACTGTCTCTCTCTCTCAAAAATAAACATTATTTTTTTTTAAAACCATCTTTGCTACATAGTAAACATTCCTACATCTTTTAGCCAAATTCCAGGCTTTCTATTCTGATCAATTAGCATCTCTGTTTATACCTGCTTAATACAACATTTTGCAATAATGTTCAAAGTTCAATAATGTTTTGACATTTATTAATATAATAATTATGAACAAGACTATACAACCAAAAGGTCCAGATTTAAATTCAGTCTCTACCACTGTGTGAAAATGGACAAATTATCTGTCCTCCGTATCACTGTTTCCTCATCTAAAAGATAGGGATTTTATAACTTATATAATTGTTGTGGAGAACTTATTTAATTGTTGTGGAGAGTAATAATACTTTAAATTTTTAATTTTTAAAAATTTTTCAGAGAAAGACAGAGCATGAGTAAGGGAGGGGCAGAGAGAGAGAGAGAGGGAGACACAGAACCCAAATCAGGCTCCAGCCTCTGAGCTGTTAGCACAGAGCCCAATGTGAGGCTCAAACCCACCAACTGCAAGATCATAACCTGAGCTGAAGTCAGGCTCCCCTAAATGTAAACATTAAACAATAATGTTGGCAGCTAAAAAGTACTATGTAAATTTAAGTATCATCAATTTATTCTTGAGATAGCAAATTTCTTCATTTCTGTCTCCAAAAATTTTGGTTCTTGTCCATTCCACATGTATTTTAGCATGAGCTTTACAATTTTCATGAGTATAACCTGTTGTCATTATAAATGGAATGACACTAACTTTATAGGTGAATTTGGAGTGCAATGGTATGTATATGGTAGTGTTTCCATTCATTACATGGTACACTCTCCTCCTTCCCTGTCTTCCTCCTCCTCTTTCTCCTTTTTGTTTTTCCATTGTAATGTCTTTTCATAAAATCATATATTCTTCAAAAATATTTTACACAGCTTTGTTAAATGTAGTCATCAGCAACCTAATGTTTTTATTGCTTTTGAAAGTTTATTTTGAGAGACAAAGAGGGAGCTGGGCAGGAGGGAGAGAGGGAAGGAGGGAGGGAGGGAGGGAGGGAGAGAGGGAAGGAGGGAGGGAGGGAGGGAGGGAGGGAGAGAGGGAGGGGGAGAGGGAGAGGGAGAGGGAGAGGGAGAGGGAGAGGGAGAGGGAGAGGGAGAGGGAGAGGGAGAGGGAGAGGGAGAGGGAGAGGGAGAGGGAGAGAGAGAGAGAGAATCCCAATCAGGCTCTATGCTGTGAGCATGGAGACTGACATGGAGCTCAATTTCATGAACCTTGAGATCATGACCTAAGCTGAAATCAAGAGTCAGATACTTAACAAACTGAGCCACCCAGGTGCCCCCCAATATCTTTACTTTTAGAAAAATGCAATTATTCTTCAATTATGTGGCTTCTATTTTTGTTTCTAGGATACTGAAAAATAATTCATTTTATATAATGAAGCTGTAATTGATTGCATATTGACCTAATAAATTCAAATAAATGTCTATAAATTCTATTTAATTTTCTGTTAGAATAAAGATATCTGTAAGTAATGAGGTTTTTTTAATAGCTTATAATTTTTATTTCTTTTTCTTGTAATTTACATTACCTAATCCCTCAAATAAAATATTGAAAGGCAGTAATGAAAACACTCGAGCATGTATTTTTACTTCTGATTTTAAATAAATATTTTAATTATTTATTTGTCACTGTTGTTTGCTGATGGATTTTATTCAACTGGGAAATCTCAGGTTTATTTTTTTTCTCTAAGTTTCTTCTTTTTCATAAAAATAAAACAGGTGCTGAATTTCCTAATCACATTATGATTTCTCTTTGTGGTATAAATTAAAATATTCTATTAATTTACTAGATTTTTTTTAACTTCTCATAGTAACCTTGTTCTATATATTTAACTTAATGGTATTTTTTTATGAACCAAGGGTTTTATATTCAGCCAACCTTTGCTTTCAGAATGAAAGCAATTGAAAAAGTTTTTAAGTATTTAAGAACTCAGGTATTGCTGTAATCAAGAATGCTTCCCAAGAAATTTATGAAAGAATTAGAAACTTGGAATTTTGATCACAAAATGTGGTCTTTGAAAATTTCTAAGTCTTGCATTAAGGCTTAAAATGTGTCCAGTTTTTTATATGAATAGGGTTGATGGCTAATTTGTTGATATCGGTTGAATTCTGTCCATTCTTTCTTCATGCGTTTTGAGACTATATTACTTATTTATATTTGTCAAAAGATTGAGGGAGATGATGATAAAATATGCAAATACAAACTCCAAATTATATCTTATTATAGCATGATGACTCTCTGCTTGAAAATTTATTTGGTCTAATAGTAACCTCACTATACCATTTATTTTCATTGCTATTTGATGAGTTTAATTGTCTTTTGTCTTTTCAGTTCCAGTCTTTGACATTCTAATTTATGTTTATAAATGGTACAAAGTTTGTCTCTGTTTCTTTTTATTTACTCCTATGACTTCTGTACTTAACTGGAAAATTTCTACCATTTACAGGTATCACAATGATAAATGCTTGCGACTTTCTGCTATAATCTTATTTTGTAATATCTTAATCTCTTTTGTTGCTTTCTTTGGATTTAATACATTTTTCCTTTTTCCTCCTTCTAATGGTTTTAGAACTATACACTCTATTTTATTTGTAAGTATTTATGGGTAACACACATATACTGATATACATATACACACACATACACACACACACACACACACACACACACACACACACACACACACACGTACTCACCACTAGTTCCACTATCCTTAAGAAGTATGTGAGGCCAAACTTCTCAAAACTAATCATTGTTTTCTGTGATACATGTTATTCCTGTATATTTTACTTTTATGTTATATTCCACACCCAACATATATTGGATATTAGCATTTCATATGTAATGTTTACATTACATACATACCAGTTCCTTTGCTCACTATTCCTTATTTCTTCCCTTTTTTATTTATAGTGAAGTAAATTTATTAAACATTTAGTATTGAGGGTTAATAAGTGGTAGACTCAATCAACAATTTGTCTAAATTCTCTTCAACTTTTCATTAAGTAAAAATTAAATAGGTATAAAATTATGGATGATTATATTCTCTGCATTTGTAGGAATTTTCCCCAGTGTTTGTATTATCATCTATTCTTGTAATTGTTAGTCTGCTGTAAGTCTAATCATCATAATTTCTCTTTAAAATGCCTTTCCTTTATGGCTAATTTAAAACCTTTTGAAACAGGATTTTTAAAAATATTTTTATTTAATTTTTTTTTTTTTTTTTGATAGAGAGACAGAGACAGCATGAGCAGGGGAAGGGCAGAGAGAAAAAAAGACAGAGCCTCCCAAGCAGGCTCCACAATGTCAGTGCAGAGCCTGACACAGGGCTCAAACTCACGAAACCATGAGCACGACCTGAGCCAAAACCTGTCTAAGCTGGCTAACCTCACTAACCTGAGCCAAAAGTGTCTAAGAGCTGGACACTTAACCGACTGAGTCACCCAAGCACCCCAATTTTTTTTTTAAGTAATCTCATGACCCTGAGATCAAGAGTCATATGCTCTACCACCTGAGCTGGACAGCTCCCCAAAGGGGGGATTTTTGAAAGATGGTAACATAGGAGATTCCTAAACTCCCCTTTTCTCACAAACACACTAAAGGTACAGTTGTACATAGGGAAATTATCACTGAAATAAATCTATAAATTGAGTGACTCCTATACATTGTTTGAATGAGAAAATACATTGAAACAGAAAGTCTCAGTTTTCCAGCTAAGTAAAAGCTGAAAGACTTCGTCACCATTAGACTAGCGTTACAAGAAATGTTAAAGGGATTTCCTCAAGATAAAATAAGAAAGGACTAAGTAGGAAAAAGAAAACATGAAAGGATAAATACATAGTGAAATTCAGAATAAATGGTTAAATATATAAAGGTAAATATATAGTTAAATTCAGAATAATGTAATGGTGGCAAGTAAAGCACTTACAAATCTAACATGAAAGTTAAAAGACAAAAGTAGCAAAAATAACTTTAAAATAATCTGTGAGTGAACACAAAGTAAAAAGTTATAAATTGTGACACTAAAAATATAAAAATGCGTGTGTGGGAGGAGGGGTAATAATATAGAACTTAATATGTGTTCAGACTTAAATAGATATCAGCTTAGACTGTTATAACTAGATTTACGTAAACCTGATGGTCATCGCAAAGTAAAAACTTGTAGTAGATACACAGAAGATAAAAAGGTAAGAATACTGGCATACCACTGTGGAAAAACATCAAATAACAAAGGGAAAAAGATCATGATAAAGGAGAAAGTAAAAGAAGCTTTACAAAGCAGCCGGAAAACAAATTAACAGAATAGCAATAGCCCATAAGTATCAATAAACGTTTTATGTAAATTGACATTTTCCAATCAAAAGACATAGTATATATCAAGAAATGAAAAATCTCAAACCACCTAACTTTATACCTCGCAGAACTAGAAAAAGAACAAAACCTAAGTTAGTAGAAGGAAGGAAATAATAGGTCAGAGTGGAAATAAATAGAGACTAAAAAGACAATAGAAATGATTAATGAAACTAAGAGTTGGTTCAAAATTAGCAAACCTTTAGCCAGACTAAGGGGAAAAAAAGAGAGAGAACTCAAAGTCAGAAATGAAAGATGAGATATTACAACTAATATCACAGAAACAAAAAAGAATTATAAGGGACTATGAACAATTATACAGTAAAAAATTGGACAACAGAATAGAATCATTCCAAGAAATGATCTATCAAGACTAAATCAAAAAGAAATAGAAAATCTGAACAGACCACTTTCTAGTAAAGAGATTTATTCAGTAGTCAAAAACCTCCCAACAAAGAAAAGCCCAATATCAGATGGCTTCCTTAGTGAATCCCATGAAACATTTCAAGAATTAATGTCAGTCCATTCAAATTCTTTCAAACATGAAGAGAAGGAAATACTCCAAGATGAGTTTACCAGGCCAGTATTTCCTTGATACAGCCTCTATGGAAAACAGTAAGGAGGGTCCTTTAAAAAAATTAAAAACAAGAATACCATATGATAGAGCAATTCCACTTCTGGATATATATCCAAAGTGAATGAAAACAGGATCTTCAAGAGATATCTGCCCATCCATGTTCACTGTAGTATTATTCACAATAGTCCAGATATGTAAACAACCTAATTTCCTATCAAAGGATGCACAAAGAAGAAATGGTATGTATATTCAATGGAATATTATTCAGCTTTGAGAAAGGAGAACTTTTTATTTGCAACAACATGGATAGACCTTGATGGCACTAGGCTAAGTGAGAAAGACAAATTCTGTATTATATCACCCGTATGTGTAACATAAAATGTAGAACTCATAGAAGCAGAAACTAGCATGGTGATTAGCAGGAACTTGGGGGTGGGTGAACTAAGACGTTGCTTAAAATGTACAAACTTCCAGTTATAAAGATGAATAAGTTCTGGGGATCTAATGTATAGTATGGGTTATAATTAAGAATTTATTATACACTTGAAAGTTGAAAATAAAATTTTTTTGCCCTTGGTGCCTTAAAGTTTTATTACCATGTATATAAATATTCATTACAGATCTTGTGCTTTTTATATCTTGAAATTCACATATTTAATTGATTCTAGGAAAATATCAACTATCATTTATTTGAATAGTGTCTCCATTTTCTTGTCCATTTCTCTAGAACGACTATTAGCATTCTTAACCTTTTCTGTCTCTTCTACATGTTAATTTTTATTTTTTTATTGATCTTCTATCTGTGCTGGTATAGATAATCCCTTCTATATTATTTTTGAGCTAATCAGTCTTTAGTTGTATCTAAGCTTTTTATCAATCCACTGAATATACAATATCAATAATCCTATTTGTTATTTTAGTAAGTTGTATTTGATAATTTAAATAAGGTACTTAGTTATTTGGGGAGCATATTCTGTTATTTTCTTCCTTCTCATATTTTTATTTTTTTATCTACTAAATTTCAAAATATATTTTTCATACTCTATATTCCAAAAGTCCATTATCTGAAAATTCTGGGAGTCTAAATCTTCTCATTCTTTCATTGTAGCACATTCATTTTTGTGCTAATTTTATAATGTTAATGTTGTTAAGCTTTATATGTACAAATTTTGTGCAGCCATGGTTGAGGGTCATTGTATAACTAAGTTATCTTGGTCTTGCTTTGCAAGGATCTCCGAAACTATAAGCTCATGAAAAAGCAGATTTTAGTCACAATTTCATGGGTACCTATTTTCCAACTGGAGCTCAGGGCAGGCACGTGATTTTTCTCATTATATCCCTCTACTGGCAGTAGATGCCTCTCTGCTGGCATTATTCTGGCATTTCAGTTCTGACTTCACACTTCATGGACCCCCAATGCCTCCATTACTGTATCCATGCAGCCACTTTGGTTTTGGCTTCCTCTTCATTTTTGGCATCTGGGGATTTTGTTTACTTTCATGTGAACTCATTCATATAATTGAGGGGATATTTATAATATTTTTCACCTAAGTGTCTTCTTCTAAGTTCTAAAGCCAGAATTCCTATGCGTCTTTTAGAGAAGTTATTTGTATTGTTTATTCTGCCATATTATTGAATACTATCTCTCCATCTTATATACCAGTATTTGTGTGTGTGAGAGAATATTTTTCTGGATCAATAGGACCAGTATTGATGGGGGAAAAATCACCACAGCTCATACATGTATTATTTGCTGAAAGCACACATAAGAAATAGAGAGCAATATATAGAAAATGCATTATATATGCTAAACACAAGGTATACTTTTTTTTTTTAGTTTATGCTATGCAAAATGCATGTAAATATAATGTCTTCTTCCTTTAGAAATGGTTATGCAATAGAAAATTTACATCTTCTACTGGCTAAAATAGGTGAAAAAAGGAAAATGGGCTTAAAATGTCATTTTGAATTTTACTCTAAGATTACATTTTAATTTAGGAATAAACTCCATGGATCCTTAAAGAAGCCTTTGGGAGGTAGGCACTGACTACCTATGGAACAACATCTATAAAACTAAGAAGATTGCTTGTACTTTCAGGTCTATAAAAATAATAAAAAGCCTTTTATATATAGTACATAAATGAATATTTGAAGTCTACAATATCTATATTCATTTTTTTAAATGGGGAGCATAATTTAAGTGAGAGAAAAATAATATGGCAAAGATTAATGTCTTACAATGACTACACAAAATTTCCCCAAGTGCTCCTTTATTTCTTTTCCATTTTCTTTTATTTCCATTTGCTCTTAAATCACTAATCACCTAATTTCCAAAAGCCACAGTTAATTCTGAAGTCATTTACTAGCCTGATAGTCTGAGTATCATATGCCACATTGCATAACTATATATGCCAATATAATCAAAATCTTAATGAAACCCAATTAAGCTGTCTGTGCTGTGGCTCTTCAGGTATCTTGTCTCTTTATTATAGAAGTCAATTTCATTTGTTAAGCCCTTTATAAATTTGAACTATGCCAAGAAATATTTAGCTAATAGATGTTTTATCAAGATCCCAGGAAAATAAACCAATACTTTTCTGTATATTAATAATTATTTTCTTACTCCCCTCCACCCTTTTTGTTGTTATTCTAGCCTACATCATATACAATTCAAGCTGGTTGATTTTTACTATTGTGATAAATACTATATGAACACAAGAATATATATATGTCTCATGTATGTAAGTATTAATGGATATCCATATAATCATCCCCTTGTTCAAAAAAGAGAGTATTTCTAGTACTTGAACCTTTTGTATGCCTCTCTTCCAAAATATTTCTTCCTGCAAAAATGATCACTCTCCTGATCTTTGCAATAATTCTCTTGATTTTTTATTTTACTATGTATTTATCAATTAACATTATTTTAGTTTGCCTTGTCTTAAAATTTATATAAATTAATCTACACTATGTAGATTTTACTATGTAAAATTGTGTTCTTTGCTTCCTACGCAAAGTATTGCCAGCTTATTTTATATTATTCTGTAGTGCCTATATCAGGATTCTTCAGAGAAACAAAAATAGAATCTCTCTTTTCTCTATTTCTATATATAGATTTTTAAAAATGTATTCTGGCATTGGAGAAGAATTCAAAAACTAATTTATGTAGTATCTACATATATCTACACACAACATACATAAACTGTTTTTGTTTTTCTGGAAAACTTTAATACGCAACAATATGCAACAATATGAAATGAAAGAGATATGAAACGAGAGAGGGATTTATTATAGGAATTGGCACACACTATTAGGAAGACTGAGAGGTCCCACAATAGGAAGCCTTGGAAGCTGGAAAACCAGAAAGGCAGGTGGTGTAATTCAGTTCTAGTCCAAAGGCCTGAGATCAGGGGAGCCAAAGGTGTTAAGTCACTGTTTGAATCTAAAGGCCCTAGAATTAGGAGTGCTGGCTTCTGAGGCCACAAGATAGATGTCTCAGCTTATGCAGCCAGAAAGTTTACCCGTCCTCTGCTCTTTGTTTTATTCAGGCCCTCACATGATCAGACGGTGCCACCAGCATTGGTGATCTTCTTTATCCAGTCTACTAATTCAAATGTTAACATATTCCAGAAAACTCTTCAGAGACACACCCAGAAATGTTTTATCAGTAATCTGGGCATCTCTCAGCCATCAACTTGACACATAAAATTAACCATCACTTTTAAGAGGATTCAAAACACGTAATGCCCAAAATATGTGACTTAGCATGTTGAATTTTTTGAGCTGAAGGCACTGAAGGTCTAGCAGACACAGGAAGAGCTCTCAGAACTCCTCCTTTCTACCTAAAAGCATGTCATAAAATTCACCATGAGAAAGGTGCCCTCTCTGGGCCGGGGAAAGAAAATTCTTATTACTGGATTCTGACAGATGATGCCAAATTTTACCTATTCAAAAAAATCTATAAAATAACCCTTATCTTGCATTAATTTCACCAATATATATGCAGCCACTTTCCCACAATTTACTGCCCCTAGCTTAAATTTCTTTGCCTTGTCATTTCTCCACAAATTTATCATTACTTTGTTAAAAACGTACATAAGCTCTTGGTCCTAACAGGTAGTTCAGGAAAATTCCTTTGTACACATAAAAATATTAAAGAAAATTAGCATGCTTTTTTTTATGTTAGTCTATTTTATGTAAGTTAAAATCTTAGACCCAGGCACAGAATCTAAAAGAATAGAGGAATATTTCTCCTCTTTATTTTTATACTATGTAATTTTACATTGCTTGAATATAATAAAAATTTGCCCATTCTATGAGTGGTTCATATAGGTTCAGACTAGTTTACAAAAATCTTACTAAAACCATTTTTGTACGTATCTTCTGGTACACATGAACAAATGCTTTTCTAGAATATATGTGTATAGAAATTGAATTGCTCTTCTGTAGAATCTATATAATTTAAAATCTCTCAAATAATGTTCCCAAGTAGTATAGTAGCTTGCACTCATAGTACTCACATTTTAATCCATATTCAGCATTTTCAGATCTGTTTAAATGTTTGTTAATCTGGTGGGTTTTTAATTGAATCTAATTGTGATTTTAATTTTCATTTCTCTGTAAATGAGTTGAAATTTTTTCACATGTGTTTGAGAGATTTTAATAACCTATTTTATGTAATTCCCAGATTGAAAATTTTTATCTTTAAAAAGCATACTTGATAAAGAATATTTGATCAAGTTAAACCTGTTTTCCAAATTTAATCAACCTATAGGATTTTCTGGCTTATCTATGCTCCTTATTAGACCCATATACATCCCTATATTTAGTAGTTAAGACTTCTTTAGAATTTAGAACATGGAGGTAAAATTTAGGAAAAATGGTGGAATACAAGAGAAAAAAAGAAAATATAACACTTAGATGAGTAAACTTGTTGATGTCAGAGTTTGTTAATAAATTTGAATTGATACTGTACTTATGGAATAGAAATATTGAAGATGTGTGTAGAAATAAGAACCTTATCTAAGTACATTGAAATTAGTTTAAGAAGTTTTCATGGAAAATATGTATTTTAAGTTAGATTTGAATCTTCCAGCTTAAAAAAAAATACCTAGGATTGTTTGAAGTAGTTTGAAAGGTAAGCTATGAAAAAAGTCGTAAGGTTCTGGTCTTGCTATCCAATGTGCTCCCAAGATGAGATTGATGAGATTATTGCAGATAATTACAGATAAAGTAATGATTAAAATAAAAGAAAATATACATTAACTTTTTAACATACCCTGTGAGTATTGTAGGAGTTTAGAAAAATGTTCTATCTGTGTAGTATGGATGGTTAAAGACGAGACAGGAAGGATTTTGGTAGAGGAGAAACATTCATTGAATATTCCTTCAAAGCAAACACTGAGTTTCCTACTCAAGGCATATACATGAGTCCTAGCTCTTCAAATTTTTTTGAATGCTCTTAATTTCACTTGTACAAATATTGGTGTTAGCTCAATGCTGGTCTTTAGTGTAGGGTGTGATAATACTATAATTGGAATATTATCTCTAATGTCTTACAACTAAATGTCTACTTTTCATGCTTAAAACAATGTGTTTTTTTTTTTAATTTCTTATGTGCCTGAAATCCATTGTGAAGTGAAAAGCCTGGCAATTATTTAATTAGTTTGTTCAGTGAATGTAGTTAATTAAAATAGTAAATTATTTAGGGCTAGAATTATATGGTGTTTCCTCAATTAAAAAATGGTATTGTCACTGTTTAAGCAAAAGTTATGATATTGGTAACCAGGGACTCTGAATTCTCAGTGACTTACAATTACACAGTTGTTTTCTGTTTTTTTATTTTTTATTTTCTGGTTGTTTTTTCATGCAAAAAGACAACCTAGTCAAGAGAGTAACTCCATTCAGTAGAACTTCAGAGTGACAAGTAGAACCAGACTGATGGGGCAAACACAATTTTGACTATTGTTTGTCACATTGCTGGAAGAAAAATAAAGGTCTGGAGATTTGTACAATCAGTTAAACATTTGACCAAGAAGTGTTACAAATCATTTACACACACCGCTGGCGAGAACTTCTCAATTGGACCCATGTGATATTGGGTGCCAAATAAGTGTACTATATGCCTGAAGGATCAACAGTCAGTAACATTCAATGAACAACACCAAATTTGCCCATTTTAGTTGCTACATCTTTACTTCATATAACTTAGGTAAAATCTTTACTAATAGATGAAACTTCTGATTATTCTTTTTTCTTTATCAATATTGAATAAGCAATTAAACTTTTTGGTTAATTTTTCTTTATTACTTAATAAAATTTTTAATTTTTAATAGTTTTATCAAGAATTTTTGGAATTTTCATTTAGGATTTTTAATTCAGTGTCAAGATAAATAATAACCAACATCACATACCAAAATAATGGTACCTCCTTTAATGGCACAATAGCAACACTAGGATTAGATGTAATTGCTTCAAAGTTAATGTTTAAACTGACCAAACATCAATTTGATGATCATCTATGATTTTCTAGTTTTCATATTTATTTACTTTTTTTTTCTAGTTTTCATATTTAGATGAATTTTTCTTTTATATAGTTCACTGATTTTATTCCAATTAAAAATACCAATACCTAGCTCTTTCCTACCTAAATAAAGTATTTGTCCTTTTGGTCATGAAAAGTCTAAATACTAATAAAGGCATTCAACATTCTGAGGAACAGTGGAGTCACACGTGTACCTGCTAGAAATCATTTGAACCGTCAGGAAATAAAGAAAAATCATAGAGATGATGATTCAGCATTTTTCTCAAAGATAGTGTGCCT
The DNA here is from genome assembly GCF_018350215.1 of Panthera leo. NCBI lineage: Eukaryota > Metazoa > Chordata > Mammalia > Carnivora > Felidae > Panthera > Panthera leo. The sequence continues at coordinate 166,501,026 of NC_056679.1, read as the reverse complement.
CTGAGAATAAACACAGTAAGATCTTAAGTTATCAACCCACATTTTAATGTCTTTGAAAGGAAAGTGGAAATTCTCCAAAGAGTTCCCACATCATTGAGAAATACATGAATAACACTGTTTGTTCAAGTGGTTAGGAAGATTAAATTGGAGGATTATATTTATTAGGAAAGGGAGGAACATTGACTATGAAGGATTTGTAAGAATTGATATGACTTTCTACAATGAATGTAGTATACATAAGACAGTATGTTCCATATTTTGTGGTTGTTTAATAGACTGTCAAGAGTAATTTTGACAAAGTGTTCCCCTTACCATTTGATTACAGCTTAACTCAGAACGTGTAAATCCACAGTACAAAATACTTCATAGTATAAAATGCATGTGGCAGTCCTGTTAATAATCAATGTACTATTTGTCAAGTACACATGTGAGGCTATTTTGCCTGTTTATTACATTGTTATTGATTTCCTGTTTTAAGGAAAAAATTTAAATAAACTTAAAACATTTTTAGAATAGGATTAGGTAGACAGAAAATTTGCAAAGAGAGTATAAAAACCTCTTGAATACCTTTCACCTAGTTAACATTTTACATTGCTATCATACATTTGTGAAAACTAAGAAACCAACGTTGGTAATAATGCCATTAACTAAACCCAACGCTTTACTTGGATTTCCCTAGTTTCGCTCTAATGCCCTAGTTCTGTTCCAGGATTCCATCCATGATACTACCTTACATTTAATCATTATGTTTGTTGAGCTTCCTCTGTTCTGTGAGTTTCTCAAACATCCTTGTTTATGATGCTGTTGATGTATTTGAGAAGTATTGGTCAGGTTTTTTGTAAAACAACTCTGAGGTTTTCTGATGTTTTTCATTTTTCATTTTGTTTTCTTTTGTTCTTCTATGTTTACAGGGGGGTTACAAGGCTTTAGGAAGAAGACTACAAAGTTGAAGGTCATTCTTATCACATATATCAATGATAGTAAAATCAAAATAATTTTTCACTGAAGATATTAGCCTTTATCACCCATCTGATGTAGTGTTTGCCATGTTTTTCCAGTGTAGTTATACTTCCCCACTTTTTTAATACTCTCCACTTAGGAAAACTCATGGTGATTTAAAAGATATTTCCTTCAGAGATTTAGAAAAAAGGATGATGTAAGTGCTTAGAAGCACAGAATAAAGCAACAAAGTTACAAATATTAAGGTCAAATTCCTATGAAAGGGCAGACAGTTGGATCCTCAGCCTTGAAAAGAAATAAAGTCAGTTTATCTTCAAATGGAAGGTTGTCAGAGGAAGATGGTGGTGTAGGAGCATGCTGGGCTCACCGCGTCCTTCTGATCACTTAGATTCCACCCATACCTGCCTAAATAACCCAGAAAACCACCAGAAGACTAGCAGAACGGAGTCTCCGGAGCCAAGTGCAGATGCGAGGCCCACAGAAGACGGTGGGAAGGTGGAGAGGCGGTGCGCGCTCCACGGACTGGCGGGAGGGAGCCGGGGCAGAGGGGCGGCCCACCGGCAAAGCAGAACCCTTGAGTCTGGCTTGCAAAAGCGGAGGGGCCGGATAGAGTGTATTCTGACAACAAGTGGGACTTAACATTTGGAAGGTTATAAGATAACAGCTCTGCTCAGAGAGCAGGAGAGCTGGAGGACAACGGGAGGGAGAGTTGTTGAGCCCCTGATGACAGAGCTCAGCTTGGCGGGGAACAAAGGCACTTGCCAGCATCATCTCCCTCGCCCATCCCCCAGCCAAAATCCCAAAGGGAACCAGTTCCTGTCAGGGAACTTGCTTGCACCGAGCAAACACCCAACTCTATGCTTCTGTGGATCCATCCCTCCGGCGGCTGGTCTGACTCCCTCCTGCTGCTGCATGCCCCACCCAAAGTGGATCACCAAAGGATAAGTGACCTGAGCCTGCCCCTCCCACCCCTGTGCACCTTGCGGATCCACTCCAGCTAATACGCCAGACCCGAGCACTACAAGCCAGGCGGTGTACAAGTAGCCCAGATGGGCCATGCCACCCCACAGTGAATACTGCTCATAGGAGAGGGGAAGAGAAGGTACACACCAGTCTGACTGTGGCCCCAGCAGTGGGCTGGGGGCAGATATCAGGTCTGACTGCAGCCCCGCCCACCAACGCAAGTTATTCAAGACAGCACAGGGGAGGTGCCCTGCAGTTCCACAGCACTCCAGGGACTATCCAAAATGATGAAATGGAAGAATTCCCCGCAAAAGAATCTCCAGGAAATAACGACAGCTAACGAACTGATCAAAAAGGATTTAAACAATATAACAGAAAGTGAATTTAGAATTATAGTCATAAAATTAATCGCTGGGCTTGAAAACAGTATAGAGGACAGCAGAGAATCTATTGCTCTCTGGGACTAAGGGACTAAGGAACAGACAGGAGGAGCTAAAAATGCTATAAATGAGCTGCAAATAAAATGGAGACAACCACAGCTCGGATTGAAGAGACAGAGGAGAGAATAGGTGAACTGGAAGATAAAATTATGGAAAAAGAGAAAGCTGAGAAAAAGAGAGATAAAAAAATCCAGGAGTATGAGGGGAAAATTAGAGAACTAAGCGATGCACTAAAGAGAAATAATCTACGTATAATTGGTATTCCAGAGGAGGAGGACAGATGGAAAGGTGCTGAAGGTGTACTTGAAGAAATCATAGCTAAGAACTTCCCTGATCTGGGGAAGGAAAAAGGCATTGAAATCTAAGAGGCACAGAGAACTCCCTTCAGATGTAACTTGAATCGATCTTCTGCATGACATATCATAGTGAAACTGGCAAAATACAAGGATGAAGAGAAAATTCTGCAAGGAGCTAGGGATAAACATGCTCTAACATATAAAGGGAGACTGATAAGACTAGTGATGGATTTATCTACTGAAAGCTGGCAGGCCAGAAAGGAATGGCAGGAAATCTTCAATGTGATGAACAGAAAAAATATGCAGCCGAGAATCCTTTATCCAGCAAGTCTATCATATACAATAGAAGGAGAGATAAAGGTCTTCCCAAACAAACAAAAACTGAAGGAATTCGTCACCACTAAACCAGTCCTACAAGAGATCTTAAGGGGGATCCTGTGAGACAAAGTACCAGAGACATCGCTACAAGCATAAAACCTATGGACATCACAATGACTCTAAACCCATATCTTTCTATAATAACACTGAATGTAAATGGACTAAATGCTCCAACCAAAAGACATAGGGTATCAGAATGGATAAAAAAACAAGACCCATCTACTTGCTGTCTACAAGAGACTCATTTTAGACCTGAGGACACCTTCAGATTAAAAGTGAGGGGATGGAGAACTATCTATCATGCTACTGGAAGCCAAAAGAAAGCTGGAGTAGCCATACTTATATCAGAAAAACTAGACTTTAAATTAGAGGCTGTAACAAGAGATGAAGAAGGGCATTATATAATAATTAAAGGGTCTATCCATCAGGAAGAGCTAACAGTTATAAATGTCTATGCGCCGAATATGGGAGCCCCCAAATATATAAAACAAATAATCACAAACATAAGCAACCTTATTGACAAGAATGTGGTAATCGCAGGGGACTTTAATATCCCACCTACAACAATGGATAGATCATCTAGACACACGGTCAAAAAAGAAACAAGGGCCCTGAATGATACATTGGATCAGATGGACTTGACAGATATATTTAGAACTCTGCATCCCAATGCAACAGAATATACATACTTCTCAAGTGCACATGGAACATTCTCCAAGATAGATCACATTCTGGGTCACAAAACAGCCCTTCATAAGTATACAAGAATTGAGATCATACCATGCATACTTTCAGACCACAATGCTATGAAGCTTGAAGCCAACCACAGGAAAAAGTCCGGAAAACCTCCAAAAGCATGGAGGTTAAAGAACACCCTACTAAAGAATGAATGGGTCAACCAGGCAAGTAGAGAAGAAATTTAAAAAAATATGGAAACAAATGAAAATGAAAATACAATAATTCAAACGCTTTGGGATACAGCAAAGGCAGTCCTGAGAGGAAAATACATTGCAATCCAGGCCTATCTCAAGAAACAAGAAAAATCCCAAATACAAAATCTAACAGCACACCTAAAGGAAATAGAAGCAGAACAGCAAAGACAACCTAAACCAGGCAGAAGAAGAGAAATAATAAAGATCAGAGCAGAAATAAACAATATAGAATCTAAAAAAAAAACTGTAGAGCAGATAATTGAAACCAAGAGTTGGTTTTTTGAAAAAATAAACAAAATTGATAAACCTCTAGCCAGGCTTCTCAAAAAGAAAAGGGAGATGACCCAAATAGATAAAATCATGAATGAAAATGGAATTATCACAACCAGTCCCTCAGAAATACAAGCAATCATCAGGGAATACTATGAAAAATTATATGCTAATAAACTGGACAACCTGGAAGAAATGGACAAATTCCTAAGCACCCACACACTTCCAAAACTCAAACAGGAAAAAATAGAAAGCTTGAACAGACCCATAACCAGTGAAGAAATTGAATCAGTTATCAAAAATCTCCCAACAAATAAGAGTCCAGGACCAGATGGCTTCCCAGGGGAATTCTACCAGACATTTAAAGCAGAGATAATACCTTTCCTTCTCAGGCTATTCCAAAAAATAGAAAGGGAAGGAAAACTTCCAGACTCATTCTACGAAGCCAGTATTACTTTAATTCCTAAACCAGACAGAGACCCGGTAAAAAAAGAGAACTACAGGTCAATATCCCTGATGAATATGGATGCAAAAATTCTCAATAAGATACTACCAAATCGAATTCAACAGCATATAAAAAGAATTATTCACCATGATCAAGAGGGATTCATTCCTGGGATGCAGGGCTGGTTCAACATTCGCAAATCCATCAACGTGATACATCACATTAATAAAAGAAAATATAAGAACCATATGATCCTGTCAATCGATGCAGAAAAAGCATTTGACAAAATTCAGCATCCTTTATTAATAAAAACCCTCGAGAAAGTCGGGATAGAAGGAACATACTTAAAAAACATCATAAAGGAACATCATAAAAGCCATTTATGAAAAGCCCACAGCTAAGATCATCCTCAATGGGGAAAAACTGAGAGCTTTTTCCCTGAGATCAGGAACACGACAGGGATGTCCACTCTCACTGCTGTTGTTTAACATAGTGTTGGAAGTGCTAGCATCAGCAATCAGACAACAAAAGGAAATCAAAGGCACCCAAATTGGCAAAAATGAAGTTAAGCTTTCACTTTTTGCAAATGACATGATATTATACATGGAAAATCCAATAGACTCCACCAGAAGTCTGCTAGAACTGATACATGAATTTAGCAAAGTTTCAGGATACAAAATCAAGGTACAGAAATCAGTTCCATTCTTATACACTAACAATGAAGCAACATAAAGACAAATAAAGAAACTGATCCCATTCACAACTGCACCAAGAAGCATAAAATACCTAGGAATAAATCTAACCAAAGATATAAAATATCTGTATGCTGAAAACTATAGAAAGCTTATGAAGGAAATTGAAGAAGATACAAGGAAATGGAAAAACATTCCTTGCTCATGGGTTGGAAGAATAAGTATTGTCAAAATGTCAATACTACCCAAAGCTATCTACACATTCAATGCAATCCCAATCAAAATTGCACCAGCATTCTTCTCAAAACTAGAACAAGCCACCCTAAAATTCATATGGAACCACAAAAGGCCCCGAATAGCCAAAGTAATTTTGAAGAAGAAGACCAAAGCAGGAATCATCACAGTCCCAGACTTTAGCCTCTACTACAAAGCTGTAATCATCAAGACAGCATGGTATTGGCACAAAAACAGACACATAGACCAATGAATAGAATAGAAACCCCCAGAACTAGACCCACAGATGTATGGCCAACTAATCTTTGACAAAGCAGGAAAGAACATCCAATGGAAAAAAGACAGTCTCTTTAACCAATGGTTCTGGGAGAACTGGACAGCAACATGCAGAAGGTTGAAACTAGAACACTTTCTCACACCATTCAGAAAAATAAACTCAAAATGGATAAAGGACCTGAATGTGAGACAGGAAAACCATCAAAACCCTAGAGGAGAAAGCAGGAAAAGACCTCTCTGACCTCAGCTGTAGCAATTTCTTACTTGACACATCCCCAAAGGCAAGGGAATTAAAAGCAAAAATGAACTATTGGGACCTCATGAAGATAAAAAGCTTCTGCACAGCAAAGGAAACAATCAACAAAACTAAAAGGCAACCAATGGAATGCCAACGGAAAAGATATTTGGAAATGACATATCGGACAAAGGGCTAGTATCCAAAATCTATAAAGAGCTCACCAAACTCCACACCCGAAAAACAAATAATCCAGTGAAGAAATGGGCAGAAAACATGAATAGACACTTCTCTAAAGAAGACATCCGGATGGCCAACAGGCACTTGAAAAGATGCTCAACATCGCTCCTCATCAGGGAAATACAAATCAAAACCACACTCAGATATCACCTCACGCCAGTCAGAGTGGCCAAATGAACAAAACAGGAGACTATAGATGCTGGAGAGGATGTGGAGAAATGGGAACCCTCTTGCACTGTTGGTGGGAATGCAAACTGGTGCAGCCGCTCTGGAAACAGTGTGGAGGTTCCTCAAAACATTAAAAATAGACCTACCCTATGACCCAGCAGTAACACTGCTAGGAATTTACCCAAGGGATACAGGAGTACTGATGCATAGGGGCACTTGTAGCCCAATGTTTATAGCAGCACTCTCAACAATAGCCAAATTATGGAAAGAGCCTAAATGTCCATCAACTGATGAATGGATAAAGAAATTGTGGTTTATATACACAATGGAATACTACGTGGCAATGAGAAAGAATGAAATATGGCCTTTTGTAGCAACTTGGATGGAACTGGAGAGTGTGATGCTAAGTGAAATAAGCCATACAGAGAAAGACAGATACCATATCTTTCCACTCTTATGTGGATCCTGAGAAACTTAACAGGGACCCATGGGGGAGGGGAAGGAAAAAAAAGAGGTTAGAGTGGGAGAGAGCCAAGGCATAAGAGACTCTTAAAAACTGAGGACAAACTGAGGGCTGATGGGGGGTGGGAGGGAGAGGAGGGTGGGTGATGGGTATTGAGGAGGGCACCTGTTGGTGTGAGTACTGGGTGTTGTATGGGAACCAACTTGACAATAAATTTCATATATTAAAAAAATAAATAAAACACTTATGACTATTTAAAAAAAACAAATGGAAGGTTGTCTGTTTCATTTAGTGCTGATTATTGGTGTTAAGAGTTAGACTGTTTTGCCTTAATGAAGCTTAATTGTTATACTTAAAAGGCATTTAAAATTTTGTTGAAAGTATTCTTGACACAGTCACTGGAAATTGTTGAGGAAGAGATCAAAAGAAATTATGGAAGAGCCAAAACAAAAAAAAAGTAAATGAAAGTACTCTAAAAGAACAGGAGTCATTTAAAGATTAAAGAACCACAGAGGTTACTATTTTAGTGTATGAATAGAGACATGAATTTTATTACCAGAATCAAGTGTGCTTGAGCAAATAAATGTATTCCAGCTAAGAATCACAATTATTTGGTGCTGTTAAAAGGTTTTTATAATTTCTTCATCCCAGGTATCAGAATATTTTTAACTGGCTTGAAAGGCAAAGGCTGATGGGTATGCCAGGATTAAGACAGACAAATCAGTTAATTAACTCTAGAACGGTAAGATTTCTTTCATGGGCTAATAATGTTTTTCAACTCATTTATTCCTATTCTGATTAATTAGGAGAATATTTTGATTGAATTCTGGCAGATTTATTGATAATTAGTTTGGCTAAGTAAAATTTGCTGTGTAGTACAGAATATAGTGACAGCCCTTATGTGGAGCAATATTTATTAGGAGAGTTAAACCACTGGATTAGGTCCCTGCTTAAAAAGATAATGTTCAGTAAATTTTCCTCCATTTTATCTTGTGTCCCTCTTAAATAGGAATGGCAATGTTAATTAAAAATGGTAACTGTCTGCTTGTTGGGTTAATACTTTATGTAAAACATTCAACATGTTTTTCCTTTCTCCTTATAGAAATTAAAGAAGCTATGCATTTGTATTTATCAATTATACTCTTTTAAAATGGTTGGACATTTGACTATTGCATATTTTAAGTAAAAACAGTAAAATTTTAGGGTTTTCTTCAGAATTATGGTAGTAGCAGAAAGCAATTATTAATGTTTGTAGTGAAATAGGTAGAAAGAATACCTTTATTGAAATAGATGCCTAAAATATTTGAAAAGCGAGTTTTGAAAGAAAAATGGCTAAGGTCTTATTTCAGACCTATATTTGTCTCACTTATAATGATAATAGCTCAGTCTCCCTGCTGTCAACATCACCCTATGCCAATCCATTTCCCAAGCCTATCAGGTTCATGGTTTTAAATCCCTCATCTGATAATACTACACTTAGTAAAAATAAATAAATAAATAAATAAATAGTGTGACACTGAAGAATAGTTTTACTCTTAGTATATTTCTCTTTTTTTATTTTTTTTCAACCTTTATTGATTTTGAGAGAGAGAGACAGAGTGTGAGCGGGAGAGGGCTAAGAGAGAGAGGGAGATACAGAATCAGAAGCAGGCTCCAGGCCCTGAGCTGTCATCACAGAGCCCAAAGCAGGGCTCAAACTCACAATGGAGAGATCACGATCTGAGCCGAAGTCAGATGCTTAACCGACTGAGCCACCCAGGCTCCCCTCTCTTAGTATATTTCATAGGGCTGACCAGTCTAGGACTCAGGTCTCTCTACTTGAAAGTTAGACTTCAGGTATGCTAATATGTTCGTTGTCCTTATTTTCTCACGCTTCTTCTGTTTGCATTGATGTTGTCTCCACTCACAGTATCTTACTTTCATTTTTTAAGACTCTATTAGGTACCTCCTCTGTGAATTCTCCCCGTATTTCCCAGAAGCACTTTCTTGCCTCTTCATTTAGCCACTCCCCTTATTCCTGACTAGTGTGTACTCTACTGTTTGGGTACTGCTTGCTCAGTCCTTCTTATTTTACTCCAGATTGCATAAGGAAGTTTGCATTTTGCATACCTCATCTCAAGTGAATAGCACACTTACCATCAAAGGGTAAGCCAGTAAATAAATATTGATAGAGGAAAGAAAAGGAAAATGTATATTGATTTTAATTTCAGTAAGAAAAATAAATGTCATCAAAAATACCTAAATAATTTCATCTTGTTTAAAGTATAGGACAGATTTTCTTTCTCTGTTGTTTAATATGATAGATACTGAGATACAACATTGTTCCCTTAAAATTTCTTCTTGAGAAAGAATATTTGTTAGCCAAAATATTACAAGAGAAAAATTCTTAGCTAAGGATTTATTTCCTCTTTTTCTCCTTTGGAGGAATCAATTAACAACTGGTTCCTGCATGCATAAAAACCTGATGTTACAAGAGCATCTAACATAATACCCTGCCTCTGTTTAGAAAATACAAAGAAGCAAAGAGAAGTTAATATTTTTAACTTTTACAACAATAATTTCTAAATAATACTTCCAGAAATCTCTTCTTACAACCACCATATCTGGGTAGTGTAAGTTCCCTTTTTAAGCTGCTATTACTCATTACTATCCCGACATATATTTAGAATTCAGGATGTTTTCTCAAGACTGAATCTAAATTCTGAGTCTAAATTCTGAATTCTGAATTTTTCTAAATTCTGAATCTCTAATGGTGATCACATGTATAGCTGGAAAGGTAAAGATCATGTGTGGTTTAAAGAAGCTCTATTGCTGAAAAATTCTGATTCCACCCACCATGATTATCCCCCTACACACACACACACACACACACACACACACACACACACACACAAACACACACACACACACCTGTACAGAGCAACTAGTCTACCCTTTAGAAATTACAAGGATGGTTAGTGCCCCAACTTAGACTATGACTTCACAAATACAAATATGTACACACAAAAAGAGAGAGAGATCCACCTTTAAAAGAAGTGTAGGTGTGAAGTGTTGGCATATGGAGTTGACTGCAAGCAAGTGGAAAAAAATTGAATTCAGTCATTAATGAGCCATGGTAACTTTGGTCAAAAAAAAAAAAAAGACTATGGAAAACTCAAGATGATATTTGGGTGCCTAATATTCTACAAGCTGCAGCCGGGCTGAAGAGTGCATATTCTTCAAAGGTGTTTTCAGATGTGGCTTAAGAGAATAATGGGGAAGGACCTCCCAGAGCACAGAACTAAGGGCTTATAGAGAATTATTAGTTTTTTGGCTACTTCCAAGAAGTAGATGAGGTGAGCTGGTGCGTTAAAAATTATTCTCTATCCCCCAAATTTAGCATTGTTATAGAACATCAACTGCTTTGTATCTCCAATTCTTCTATCTGAAAAAGACTGTGTGATTAATTAGTCCCTAATTGTTGTTAGAGGTGTGTGTGTGTGTGCAGATAATCTTTTTCAAACTCCAGCCTTTGAATCAAGAAGATTCACATCTGGAACAAATGCCAAGGCTGTATCAAGATCCTGGACTTTGAGCCTTACACTGTGATTTGATAGGACTTTTTGGTAACTCCTTTGAAGGAAATAAGGACATTTTAACTAACGAAAGGAAGGAAATGAACAACACAGCCAAAATATTGTCTGTGGTAGATTACAATATTCTTTCCAATTACTTGCTGTAACAGGATTATTTAACCCTGTCCATTACCATGTGAGGGTCAATACCTCCCTATGGGAGGAGTACATTTCCTCAGCTCATCAACTTCTCGTTTTACTTTTCTTGTCAGTAGAATGTGTGAACAAGTCTGAGTACAATGAGAAGAGGGTTTATGAGTGACAATATGATTCAGCACTTTTCCTTTTTTCCTTCTGCCATGTGAACAGCACACTTCAATATAGGCTGTTGCTTGGTTGCTAGAATAAAAAAGACCCATAGAAGACTACTGGGGTGCAGGCAGTTGAATTGCAGCTGCCACAGCTTTTACGTAACTTGAGCAAGAAATGAACCTCTGTTATTTCAAGCTTTTGAGATTTAGAGGTTATTTCCAAGGCATAACCTACCAATAGCTGAATAGTAGCCATCCAAGAGCCATCTTCTCATTTTACTTATACAACCTGCCACTCTGCTCCAAAGTTTCTACTAAATAAATACTAGGTATGCACTTGAGTGAAAGCCATGGAGATGTCTAGTCACTCATCACTGAGGTTCCCGTTTGAGAAAAGCCCCATTATAGATTTTGTCTCCAATGACTACATGAGTCCTCAGTTGACTTCAGCAATCAAATCCTTGAGAAATTGGAATTTCTTTTGATGAACAACCAACATTGCTAATAAGAATAAAACTGAAATGTAGGCATTGATTACCCAATGCATATGTCTGAATGGATGAGAATTCACGCATCAGTACAAAATAACTTGTCTCTTGTAAATTAGTAAGGCAAAGATCAATAATTTCATACAAAAAATGGGCATGAAGAAATTAAAACATGTTAAATGAGAGTTGCATACAAAGGAAAATAAAAATTAACAAGACATGGGGTGCCTGGGTGGCTCAGTTGGTTAAGTGTCTGACTGTGGCTCAGGCATTGAACTCATGGTTCATGAGTTTGAACCCCATGTTGAGCTCTGGGCTGACAGGTCAAAGCCTGAAACCTACTTTGGATTTGGTGTCTCCCTCTTTCTTTCTGCCCCTCTCCTGCTCACACTCTGTCTCTGTCTCTCTCTCTCAAAAATAAACATTATTTCTTTTAATTAACAAGACATAATTTTTAAATATTAATAAATTTAACATACATAATGAATTGTGATAATTCACTGCACTGTCAATCATTTGAGTAAATAAGGGGATCCTCTATATTGGTGATAGAACTTTTCAAGACGATAGTTTAGCAATATCCATCAAAATTCTAAAGACACATAGGTTTTAACTCAACAGTTGTATCAGTTGATTATACATATATACTTACATGTAAGCAAAATGACCTATATATAGAGAAAGATAGATATAGAGGTATTTAAGGATATTTAATACAACATTATTTGTAATAGTAAAAAACCGGAAATAATCTAAATGTCAACAGGGGAAATAATGAGATGTCCATGTAGACATTATAAAGGATTAGTAATTTTATGTATAATCTCTGCAAATATATCCAAAATATAACATTATGTGAAAAAAGGAAGGTGAAGAAGAGTGTGAAGTATGATGCTATATAGATCAAATTAAAATATATATTCACCCCAATATATGTGTACACATATAGGATGACCAACTATCTCAGTTTGCTCCCTTCTAATTTTTACCTGTTGTCCTGGCATAATTAATACTTGCACACCATTTCATTTTCAAAAGTGTCTCAGTTTGGTCAATAAATTATATGCATACCTTTTGTTTCAGTACATACGCCTAGACTACTTACACTACTTCTTGAAGTATGTACAAGAAATACAATAATGGCTGCCACCAGGATGGCTCTGGGTCCGCAATGGAAAGAACACTTAATTTACTTTATATGTCTTTTATGTAGCATGTATTGTAACCCTGTGCATGGATTTCCAATTCATAAATTACTATTAAACATTTGAAACTAATTGCTCAAATTTATCTCTGTAAGATTTTTGTAGAATGTGAAAATATTGGGAAATACAAGAATAACAGTTAAAATAATACAATATTATACTAGGTAATGTGCAAAGAAATAAGTGAATGAAATCATTATTAGAGAATGTTTAAGGGCGCAGTGATCTAGGATTGCATTCTGCTGCTAAAATACCAAATTATGGCCCTAAAGGGAGTATAATTTTCTCCTTGACCTCTTCATGTTTTGCAAAAATAAGATGTGTGAGATAATTATAATGCCTTCTAGTAATTAAATCGACTCTTATTTTGTAAATAAATCTTATGTATTTTCAGTTCTCACCAGGATACATTATCTGAGTTTTGTAGTGGTCTTCAAATAGAGAAATTTTTTCTCAAAATCCTTTTTTATTTTATGTTTTTAAGGCCAGAAAGCTATCACAAAATCAAGTATTTTGGGACAGGCCTCATTAATTATTTGTTAGAATATAAGATTCTGATATGGAAGCAAATTTTCTTGGCCGGTTCTCTGTGATAATCCATTAGTTATAATAGTGCCTGGCATACTGTAAGTATGCAATAAATATTTCTTGAATAAATGAATAAATGGATTAATGAAGCAAAGATTTGACAGGTATTCTTATACTATAATATTGGTATATAAGTTGGCATAAAATTTTTTCAAGGTAAGGTATTTTAACACAACCACCAAATTTCAAATGTACTTTTTGAGCCTGCAATTTTATTTCTAGAAATTTATCCTGTGAAGATACTCATAATATGCACTAGAATTCACACACTCTTTCAACATATATGTTCAGTGGGACATTACTACAAATAGTAAAAATGTCATAAATATGTGTCCATTTTTAGGGGAAATGATTAAAGTCAATTATTTTAGATCCATAAATTGAATATAATGAAAATAAAAAAATTGATATGTATGTTCTGAGTTTAAAATTATAAAAAAGAAAAGAAAGCACAAGGGGAAGAAAAGAAGGGAGAAACCTATCAGCAAAGCATCCCTAGATTGGCACAAATTTGAAAATGTATACTTAGCAATGAAATCAACTAAGTAATTATCTTTTATAAATATGACTTAAAAATTAACTATAAAGTTTTACAGAAGTATCTAAAATTAATATAAATATGTGTGTTTAGTTGATTATAATTTTAACTATTACAAAGCTCCACAAAAGCTGGTATCCTGATTTTCGTGTTCACTTCTTTGCTGATTGACCCAATTGGGAGTAGATACTCAATAATTATGTGATTTCTAGATGATGTATCTAAAACTAACCTATCAAGTGGTATCCTAGAAATATAGTAAAAAACTCGGGTATGGAGTAATATATAGTCTATAATATATATAAACACAGATTTAAAATAAGAAGGCTGGACAAATTTCTCCAAACAAGTCTACATATTTAAGCATTTTACTGTGCCTTACATTTGGGAAAAGGCCCATTGCTCAATATTTTCTTGACTTTACTTTGAACTGCTGCATTATTGTATACATACAACAAGGCACAGGTAGGCTCCAGCTTCTTTCCTACTTTTTACTTCCTCTGGCAGCCTAAACAGCTTAGCTATCTCCATGCACTTTGTATTAGGTAATGCTGTTAACTAAGATCATTATGCAGATGTGTGCATCTACAAAAATCAATACCTAACAAGCATCCCCTGTTCCCCACCTCCTGGCTCACGAACATAAAAAGACTTTTATTTGGTTGGAGAATGCAACTTCTGTTTGTGCACAATGTGTATAATTCTATTTATTCATCTCATGATCTGTGTTCTGTTCAGATAGAACAAATTGATTTTAAACTGCCGATAGTCCACATCTCTTTACTATGATGTAATGTAAGGCATGAGTTCATATTTGATTTTCAAACTCATCATAATCCTTAAACTTGTTAAAGATTGTGACTTTATAATGGATTTTTTAAAGTAGTGTTTCTTTGAAAAAAGTAATCCCACTATGCCTTTTGGTGATAATAAGTTTGTGAAGATCTTGAGGTAGTTTTTGGAAGTAAAATGTCGGAAAACTTTTAGATAGGATTATTTGTGGGACTCAATTTCATTTTATTGACATTTATATAAACAATATGTCCCAGTGTTGTGTTGTTAGAATACACAAGAGAATCAGCCAAAGAGCCAGAAGCCATTCAGAAGAATGAGAGCCCTAAGTGCCCAGACTTCTATGGCAACACTTCCAGATGGGCCTTGGTGAGTTGACAGATGATAAAGTTATGACTGGGTAAAAAGGAAGCCAAATGACATTTTTCTATTATTTTTAAAGCCTAAGAAGACCTATGTAATTGAAATATTCATTTAAAAAACTTTGAACTCTGAGTAAGAAGGAAACAGACTATAATTTAAATATTCCTTGACCTCCTGGTTTCAAACAGGTTAAAGCATACCAATTTTAAGGAAAATATCTATTTCCAAATAATTATAGTCCTTGGGCTTGTGAGAGGATAATATCTTGAAAGGCATTAACTATAATAGATGTATGATAACTGCCATTTGACTGACACTCAGGTACTACTTGAAGGACTTCTCCAAGGACAGAAGATTCTTTCTATCTCATAAAAAGCTGGATGCCCCCGAAGGAGGAAAGACTAAGTGTTCTTGAGAAGATTTTTATTTGCATATGTTTTCAGCAGAGAATTACAAGAGAAATCATTCTACTATTAAAATTAAATCCATACAATAAAAATAATACTTATAGAGCTTTTACAATTTGTCAGGCATTTTATCCATCTGAAGTCTCTTCTAAATCTCAAAAAAAAAAAAAAAAACCCACATGATGTAATTTTATAAATAAAGTGACTAGGGCTTAGAAAGGTTAAAAATTCCCAAAGGTTCTACCTCTAGTAAATGGTAAGGCTCAGATTCAGATATAGGGAATTGTACTGAATGCAGTAAGTTATAAAAACTAAGGATAAATTTTTACTGAAAGTATTTTTATTTTAAAATTATGAATGTCTAATTGAAATAGGAGAGTATTATTTTAGTTGTTTTACCCATTTCCAAAAAAATTTACTCAATTATAAGAGGTGTTTATCTTGATTATTAGGTATTATTATTGGCATATGATAAAAACAATCCCAAATTATCATGGATTTTGCCTCTTAAGAGATATATAGTCATTAATATCGAAGTATAGGAAGCTACTTAATAAACAGATGCCTCTACTTGTAGTATGTTTTATGTAGAATTTCTCTTCACCTTTGTGGTTCATAAAAAAACAACCAAACATTAGATGTAAGAAAGGCAGAGGTTTATGTTTTATATTTAATAAAACTTAAGAAGAAATGCATTCTGATATAAACATTGTACTTGCTATATAGAATTTGGTTAATGCATATTTATTTTTTAATATATTAATTAAATCTAAGATTGCACAGATATAAAAAAATAGGCAAGGGCATTTAAGAATAAAGCTGTGCATTTGGACATTATACAATGTTAGACAATTCATCCTGATGTCTTTCTAATGAGGTAAAATAATTATGTTCAAAAATTGTTATTCTATGTATTTTTAGTTTATGACTTACTCTTATTTTGCATATTGATTTGTTTTACATTAATCAATTATTTGTAACACAGAAATATCTTTGGGCTAAAAGAAGCAGAAAGAGTTTGACACAATTAAATGCATTATCATTATCAATAAATATGTGATAAAAAATTAGGGCCCAAGGCATAGTGCTCACCTTTGCTGATCCAAAAAAAATACTAGTTAGAATGTATATCCTAATGGAAGCTACTTGGGGAGAAGTAAGAAGTGTATATGAAAGATAAGTGAGATTTTTCAAAGGTTGATGGAAGTTGTAAATTATTTGTGATCTATTAGTTGTGGGAAGATGCAATGAAGGCAGGCAGTATTCTAATTCTGAAGGAATCCATTTTTTTAGAGGGTGACAATCAGTTAAAGAAAAACAAATCACATTAAAATGACATGATGACAGCTGATATGAGAAAGTTAAGTACCTTCTCACGGTGGGATAGAGGATAGCCATGCAGATCTGAGCAAAGCAAAGCATGAAACGATGATGAGGTAGGACTAAGTTGCTGATACGTTCTTGCATACCTTTTGCAAATGCACAACCTACTACATAAGCATTTTTCAAGGTGCACAGTTATGAAGGAAAAATGTGTACGTTTAATTTTAATTGAAGGGATTTTTACTAAGCTTTGAAAATGGTCCTTAATTCCCCCCTATACTTTACTTGTATCCTCCCCTAAGAGCACACAGATTCCCAGTCACAGCACTATTTGAAAGACTCAATGTATTATGTAATGGATTATAAGGCTATAAATAATGTCATAAATAAAGCCAATGTCATTATATCCCAACAAAGGATGAGAATCCATTCGTAAACTACAAACAATCCAGCTGAAGAAACATGTTTTCCTTAAGATAATGAAGTATAGAAAGTGTGAAATTTATTTTGCAAGTAAGCCTGAGATTTTATGTATGTCAACCTTGGGAGAGGCTGTATGTTTTCCATGAAAGATATAAAGGATTCCTTTCTTAAAAAATTAGAAGCAGAAAAGTTTCAAGCTTATTTCAGTCATGAGTATGTCGTAGCTAAATTAAAATCTACAGTTTTATATCTGGTATTCAAAAAGAGTGCTTCAAATTGAAGAACTTTCAGTTATTTGTTTAAACATGGATGTTAAATCACTCTGAGATTTTCTCAGGTAACAGAACATAATGGAACTTACAGATGTTAGCCTGCGAATTCATAACTATGACTCGCCTATTAGAAATGGGAATACTTGATGACCTCGATTCCATTCACAAGGAAAAATGAAAAGAGCAATGACAACTAGATTCACCTCTTGCCTACACTTTATGTAAAAATGATTCAAACTACCCAGAGCTTTAAACTCAATTACAAAGGGAAACTAGGATTTGAAGTTATCTTGTAAGCAATAACACAGGTAGCCGGGTTAAGTCTAGAAGTATTAACCTGTGTGTTGCCTACGCATTTCCCTACTTACCTTCCAGCATTTCATTGGAACCTTAAGCTTCTTTCATCCCCTCTCTCAGCATACATAGAAACAAAAACGAAGTAGAGAAAACACTAGCCTAAGTAATAAACTGAAAGATTCTAACATGTGCTTGGAGAGCAATTTTTCTCCATCCAAAGATGATTTTAGACCTGAGGTAAATGAGGAGAGGGAGAGACTGATGGCATAGGGGATATGTAGTATGAAAGGAAAGAGTGGACAAATAAGAGTCATCGACATGAAAAAGGACACAAGTTCTAGAATGTTGCTGCTTCTGCATCCCTGTTTATTTATAGCGTTTGGACCACTTGCCATCTCACAGTTTGAACCACTAAACTCATCTGAATAGGAGTAGGTGGTCCTGGACATTTTGTATGGCAATAGGATATGGGAAAAAAACACTTTCCCTATCCCGTTTTATGAAGGAATTGAATAAAACTAGTTTGCAATTTTCCTGTTAAGCTAGGTCATTGTTGCACCCTATGCTATTTGATATATACCATTTAAATGACCTGTTAGTTCCAAAGGTGTGTGGCCTTCTATTGATCAAAGTGGAATATCATATGTATTTTTAAAAATACAGTTTATTTTTTTTAAACACAGCATGCTGCCATAGTACAGTCCTCTAGATGTTCTACTCAATCCAAAGAAAGGGGGGTAAGTTAGTCTCTTAAAAAAAACTTAAATTCTCTCCTGTGAACAAAAATCAACCAGGAGATCTTATTCAATCTATTTATTACATTCACTATTAGTATGTGACTTTCAGAATGTGAAATATCAGCTTCAAAACACCACATGAGAATAACTACTGCAAAATATGAGCTACTTGTTTTTCAGGTACTGTTATTGACATTCAAAATGGCAGTGCATTTATGTATGTTCAGCTCCTCTTCAGAGAGATGACACTTATACTATTCTTCAGGGAAGTTGCATGGGAGCATTTTCTAAGTTTTAGAATTGACTCTAAATTTCACTTTTATAAGAGTTTTATACTCAAGTATGTTTTATTTAACATCACAGAATGGCAAGTTTGTGGGCATTGCTGTATCACCAAGATATCAATGAAACTTATTAATTTACAGCCACATGCAGAGAGTTGGGGAAAAAAAAAACCTTGGGGAGAGTTTAGATAGTAGGAAATGAAAAATACATTTTAATAGCCACTTAAACATCACCAAGAATTTAGTTTGTAGTTGTTATCCCAAAACAATTTCAGGATAGGTCAAGAGATTTTCAAAGTGTTTCCCTACACAAGAAATCTGGTATTATGCATTGGTAAGATCTTTTGAAAACAATATGGTGCATGACTCAAATCAAAATATATTATAAACAATCTCTTGATTGGGTCATCCCACTTCTGAAAATTTGACTTAAGGAAACAGTTCTCTAAAAGTAGAATGCTAAAATAAAAAAAAAAAAAAAGAGGTTAGAGTAGGAGAGAGTCAAAGCATGAGAGACTCTTAAAAACTGAGAACTGAGGGTTGTTGGGGGGTGGGAGTGAGGGAAGGGTGGGTGATGGGTACTGAGGAGGGCACCTTTTGGGATGAGCACTGGGTGTTGTATGGAAACCATTTTGACAATAAATTTCATATACTGGAAAAATAAAATAAATAAATAAAATTAAAAAATAAAAAATAAAAAAATAAAAGTAGAATGCTATATGCTTAGCAAAAGTTTGTTAAAAATTTACCTGTGAAATCATAAAATTGAAAAATTTTAAATATGTCTAAGGAAGTGTTTAAACATTATGGCGTATGAGCTAAAAGGAATGTTATATAAATAAAAAATGACAAATATGAAGGATAAAGGATAATGTTCATGCGAAAAAGCCTCGGATTATACTTTTTAAAGCTGGTAAATGTAACATGTTACATAAAGTTAAAGTGATAGAGAAAGACAAAAATACTTATTTGATTAGAGTCAGCAAAATTATACTTATTGTGAATTTTATTGAATATATTGTACTGCGTTAAATACCTATGATTAAGGGCTAAAACATTCATGTCAATTTCACCCCTTGAGGAAGTCTACCAGTAACGTTAGAATCAAAGTATTATCGGTGTCTTTTTTTTTCAAAATTAATGTTTTTACATTCTTATTGAAAATGTTTTATTTTTAAATGACAAGGAATTGTACATTAAATATGGTAATTTTTAACCACTACCTTTTCTTCTAAGAAAGAAAAGTCGCAATTTTGTAGCTCTGGCCCCAATCTTTTTTTTCTTAATGAGGCTAGGCATACAGTAGGAAACTGATAAAGATCTCGTTGACAAATGGAAATTGCTAGGAATTAAAATTAGCCTGCTTATACTAATCAATACTTAGAAGACATTGAGGCATATACATTCATTAGAAAATCATTACTGCACATAAAAGATGTATTTGAAGCCACGGTAATGTAAAACTTTAAAAGATGTGTTTATTGCACGTCTTAATAGGTGAAGAGTGATAAGGAAGCAGTCATTAGTGCAGTGTTTGTAAAGTGTGGTAAATGGACCATTGCAGTTCTCTGTGGTCAAACACATTTTCTGCAGATGGAGCTGCTGCCTTTTAGAGTAAGGTGAGAGAGAGAAGAAACAATTTTCTCTGTGTTTACCCAATTTGAAATGTGAAATGTATAATCCATTCAGATTTTGATTCAATATTGTTATATTCTTAGCTCTCTACCTATCTATCGAGAGAGAGAGCCAGCATGTGTGTATGCACATGAACAAGGAAGGAGCAGACAGAGAGAGGAAGAGAGAGAATCCCAAGCAGGCTCTACGCTGTGAGCACAGAGCCTGAAGCAGGGCTCGATCTCACAAGCTGTGAGATCATGACCTGAACCGAAACCAAGAGTCGGACCCTTAACCAAGTGAGTCACCCAGGCAACCTAACAATCTCTTTATTTTTAAAGTTTTCCCATGAACTACAAAATCACATTGTTGAGTTGGTCTCTGTTACAATTCATTAAACAAGGCTTGGTGATTTTTGTCAAAGTGTCTCACATCATTTACTTTTTATTGTTTATGTTTAATAATTTATCATAGGTCACATTTCACTGCCATTACTCTAATTTAAGACATGAATCAGTGACTCAAAAATGATTTAACAGTTGTGGGGATGGACCAACTAATGTGAAAAATACATTCAGGATAATGTATGTAGGAACTTAGAACACACATAGAATGTGTAAACCTTGTGCTGGGAAAACTCTAATTTCACATAAGTAGCCATCAAAGATAACTTTTTTAAATGGGATGTTTAAGGGTGAATATTCTAAAACTGGATTTTATTGGAGAATTTCATCGTGTCTTAAATATTTCTCAAAGAGTAACATAAAACCACTAGAGAGTTTTCATCATTTTCTGTCAAACCCAAGCGACTTCTCTGGAATACAGTTGATATGTACACAATAAACATCAAGTAATTTTTCTAGGTATAGGGCAGCATATTCTGGCTTTGTAAGGAGGTCTTCTGTGTATGCTTATAGTATTATTCCAAACTGTGTTATTAATACTAATTTTGTGATCATGCTTTTTATTGAAATGATTAGTTGTTAAATGTAAGGTAGAGAACAAAATTACAGAAGCTTTATGAATATTTTTACTCCTTAGATGGAAAAGAGGTTAAAAATCACAACTTTTGCAGAGAAATATATAAAACCAATTCTGAACTTAGACACTCAGAAAAACAGAAGTAGCTATTGGAAAATATTCTTTTCATAAATGCAATGTTGACAGTGATATGAAATCAATGATACATGATGTGAAAAAATATTTACTATTATGTAAACATATCCATTTGCTTTCTTTTTAGATGATTGATATCACTAAAGTACATAGGATGTTTGTGTGTGTGTGTGTGTGTGTGTGTGTGCGCGTATGCACACAAAGCTTATCCACATATCCT